>NC_056731.1:1420631302-1420931302 GCF_019279795.1 Protopterus annectens
AGGACATATGTCACATATCGATCTCATGTAATGTTAATATATGCGGTGATGTGGTCCATGACAGATCAAGGAAGGGTGTGTCATATCAATAAGGGTGTGTACACTCTCCCATATCCATGGTATGCTCTGACGGTTGTCAGTGTAATAGTATTGGACTGGTCATACGTGGTCCGCTGATTCACAAATGACCACATATCATCCCAGGTATGTGTTGCTGAAAAACATAGGCGCTGTGAGCCTTAGAGGCGACATAACTGAAAGTACTACACATTCAGCAATGGGTTGTACACCTGTGAGGTTTGGTGCACGGTATATGGCAGGGTGCAGAACATGTGCACAGCAATACTGTGTACATGGGTGCAGTGGAATTCAGGGGAAGAGGTATCACCTACTAACACAGCACATGCATCACACACATGTATACTGTTGCTAGCATGGATTGACTATAGCTGCACTGCATGCTGTTGTGTACCATATGTTATGCATGTTGACAGATGAATAGTATTACACTGATGGGTTGGGAGGGTGGCCTAATGGTTAAGGTGTTTGCCTTACAAACACAAGGTGCAGGGTTTGAGTCTCACAAGGGATAATTGGCTAAGCTTAAAATGGCTCACAAGGGCAGTTAGCTTAGTACTAATCTATGAATCTATGAATCTATGAATAATAGGAGGATGTGCAGCCTCACCTGTATGTGTGTGTGTGTGTGTGTGTGTGTGTGTGTGTGTGTGTGTGTGTGTGTGTGTGTGTGTGTGTGTGTCGGTGGGTGGTTATTTTGTCTGTAGGGTCACTCTGGTGAAGTGGAAGGAGGTTGATGCATATAGGATGCGTGTGTGTTTGTGTGGGTGTCCATGTATGCACGTGTGATTGTGGGGTTGTTCATACAGCAGTATTTCCCTTTGGGATCATGCAGTACATGGACCAACACATGACACATCAGGAATACTTGTCATGTATGTAATCACAGGACAGCTGATAGTATAATAAGCTCTGTAGCATGGAACATGCATTGGGAGGGAAGGTAGACACCAGCTATACCCTTAATATCGCATTCAGCAGAGAGGTGACTGACAACCCATGTATGCAGCACTACAGATGCATTGGGGAATTACTAGGCAACACCAGGGAGTGTATCCATATATTACAGTTGTCACATGATAGGTTGATTGAGCAGCGTATCTGGCATGTACTGAGCAATACTTACACATGACACTCCAGTGCGTGATATTATGGGGTGAACATAGTAGCCCCTCACATATAGGGGCCATGCTCACGATGTCCAGACATACACAGGGTGAACACTGAATGACAGCAGTGAGGCCATGTAAAACCACTCCACTCAGGTCAAGGAGGTAAAGGAGTAACAGGTCTTGTGTTGTGATCACTTGTCTAGGAAATTAGTATTAATGAGTGTATGTTACCAAGTGTGATGCAGGATGGAGAACGCATGGGAAAAAACGTGGGACTGTCTGTAAAGTCACGGACAGGTAGGCATTAAGGTAGTGTGTATGTGTGTGTGTGTACTGTTATGCAATGCTGTACAGGTCTTAAAGTGTGTTTCTTGTTTTCCCCCACAGGTGGCGCGGTGGGTCAGGGTCCCTCCTGCATGCAATCTGATATTGGTCTCCATACGCTAGAAGCCTGACTAGCTTGGTCTGCAAGGCTATGGAGCACATCATCATGGATATCATTAATAGAGACATTGTAAACCTCCAAACACTGGACCCTACCCAGTTCGGCTTCGTTAAGGGCAGATCATGCCTCCTAAACCAGGTGGACTTCTTTGAGACAGTTACCAAGGCTATAGACGAGGGAAAGGTGGTTCACACAGTCTACCTAGACCTTGCAAAGGCCTTCGACACCATTCCCCATTCTGGCATTGTAGACAAGCTCACCAGCCTGAACATAAACCCCTATGTCACAAGATGGGTTGCCAACTGGCTCACGGACAGAACCTACATGGTAAGAGTTGCGGGAGTTGGGTCTGACTCTAAACCGGTTACAAGTGGCATTCCACAGGGCTCAGTCCTAGGACCCCTCCTGTTCGGCATGCACTTCTCAGAGGTACAGGCAAGCACAGGAGGTCTATGGCTGACCAAGTTCGCAGACGACTACAAACTAGGGGCTAAAATTGAATCTCCGGCTGACACAGACATCCTCCAAACGGGTCTCACTGAGATGGATACCTGGTGTCAAAACCATGGCCTCAAGCTAAATGCTAAAAAAGTGCATAGTCATCTCCTTTGGAAAAAACAAAGTACCCACAGACTACCACATAGGTGGTAGCCCCCTAAATATGGAAGACGTAATAAGGGATCTGGGGACCCAATTAGATAGAAATCTCTCCTTTGATAATCACATTGCCAAAGTGGTTAGAAAATCCTTCTATGTGGCCCACCTAATTACAAAAGACTTTGAATCCAGATCAAAAGAGGGCATTGTGCCCCTCTATGCGTCACTCATCAGACCCATCATAGAGTACAACGCCCCATTTTGGATGTACCTTACAACACACCTGCAATAGCTGGAAAGACCACAGAAGTACCTCACCAAGAGGATCACTGGCCTCAAACAGATGCCCTATGCAGCTCGACTGAAGAAACTCCAGCTGTACTTGGTTGCATACCGCCTACTCAGAGGTGATCTATGGACATGCTCCACCTAAAGAAAACCATATCCCCTTGAGCCACACGCTCTCGGGATCTAAACCTCACCACAACAATAAATAGGATGTGCTGGAGGGATAAATTCCTGTCCCAGAGACTTCCCATGCCCTGTAACAAGATTCCAAATTACATTAGGCAGAGCTCCTAGCTAACACTCTTCAAGAGAAACCTTGACAAGTGGATGGGAAACAGAAGGTTTACCCTGGGAACAGAAGGTTTACCCTGGGGATCACTTCAATGGCTCTACTGGACAGAGGCACACGGAACTAATCTAAGGGGTGCCGAAAGCCAACACATTCCGGTTAGGCTTATAAATGCCTTCGGGCAGACAGCCTAGTACCTACCTATGAACCTATACAGACACCGAAGATGATGACAGTACTGTTGAGGCACAGGTGGGTTGTCAGGGGCCGAAACAACACCATCATTTGACATACCTCTTTTAGCCACCCCAACCCCGCACACAGTTTCAGTGCCTATACATCACCAGTGGCCATAGCGGAGGGACAGCTGGAGTTTGGTCGCAGTGCAAAGGAGAGTGTAGTAACCATGCCTACTGTGTCTGGTCACAGCAGGCACAACCAGATGTCCAGCAGGGCACCACACAGGCAGATGTCCCAGGGTGCTCATGGTACGGCTGCTGCTCATCATGCCCCTGGCAGACGTGCCACAACTGGTACCACCAAGCGCATGTTACAGGCTGTCATGGTGGCACTGGCACGTATGGAACTTGACACCAGACAGGGCCTGAGGCTGCAGAGGGCTGCTCTCACATCTGCAAGTGACAACTTCCGTGAACTGTCTGGTGCCATCCGTGCTTATACAGAGCTCATGGATAAACGCTCTGGTGAGATAATGGCCCTCATCGACCATGGTATGTCCATGCTTGAACATGTGGTGGGAGTGTGGCGACGGCCGGGTGGATGTAGGCCAGCAACACCAACAGCTGGCAGTCAATGTGGACATGCTAGGACACCAAGGGACTTCTGTAGTAGCAGTACCAGCCTCGGCACTGCAGGGGGGTGCACTGTCCACACCAGGCCATGAGCATGTGGTCCTGGCCAGTCCCAGGAGGGACCTGGTTCCAGCGGACATCTGTCATCAGGGGAGAGTAGCACATCGAGGCCTGTACCTGGACATGCCCATGGAACCCCTGGCAGACACAGTCAACGTGTCCATGGCCGGAGGCAGTGAACTGCACACCCTAGCAGGTATGGTCCGCAGCTGTCCATAAACACCTGTGTAGGGCAGCCACATGGCAGAACTGTGTGCATGTATACCCACACACTATACAAACACAACTAGGGGAACCCCATACCTACACACACCACATCACCATGCCCAGTTCACCTCATTACACCCCTCACCCACACACATGGTGTCAAATGTATGGCCCCACCCTTGGTCTCTGGCAAACCAACAACACACCCTGTGCATATGATGATACCTATGCCACATCCCTGTCATCCATAACATCGATGCAGGGACAGACTAATATGGTTCTGATGCACACGGTGACAGTACTATGGTGTACCAAAGTGCTGCAGTGTAACATGATGTCAGGAATAAAGTTTAATGCATACATGTCAAGTAGTGTAGCCGTCCAGCAATGATGCATTATTGCTGTTAGTAACACTGGTTGATTGTGGTCTCCATAATGTTATCCATTTGTGGTGTAGGTGTACATGTGTCAGCAGGAGGATGGTCTGCAGTCATATTCCACAAGGGGTATGGCACTGTGGTGAGACCTTGGCTGTGACATATCTGGGGTACAGGTGAACACGTCACAGGTTTGTACAACAGTTATTGCCTGTGCCACATGGACAGGTGCGCTAGGACATGTATAATCTGCAACTTGATGTAGACCCATCCACATACACGCGCACACTTACTTGGCAACACTGGGACTAGACCCCTACCTAGGTATGTAGTGCTACTGAAGTGTGTGGCTTTCATTGCACACACCACACAGCGTTTAGGGTGAGGTGTGTTCCAGGTTACATGCAGAACATCCCCAGACATATACAGTATGCTAATGGGAGATGTAATGAGTGTATATGGACAATACATAGTGTGACATACCTTCATATACACATTAACAGACACATAACAGGCAGACACACGTCCGAGAAACCTGGGCCTATCGCTAACTAACTTGACTGTGTGTCCAATGTGTTATAGGTAGGCTGCACACTGCACATGCATAACTGGGATGGATTGTGGTATCAGTTACCTGTATGGTTGATGGTGACAGAAGTAACCATACAGTGGTACATGGGACATATACCGGGTGTACCTTGGTGTAATGACAGTGTACACAGCACCCACATCCCCCAGTGGATATTGTACTCCCTGAAACCCATGATGACACTCTGACATACCCATCACACATTGCCCATGACTGAGATACAACCCATTGTATATCCCAACAATGGTACTACAGGGATATGCATCCAATGCACATGCAACAGGCATAGTAGGGTGTTGCATTGTCATGCCTCACCTATGGGCAGCAACAACACTATCTGTACTACTGTGTGGAAATGGGTACTGTTATAGGAGTATGTGGCCTCGCAATGCTATACCCTACAGATATACAGACATGCACACACACACTTGCCAGAACTCAATGGGTATCCCATGCCTATTGATCCATTTGTACAACACTGTTGTGCTGGTACTGCAAGGCTCGTGTAGCTGGTAGGGAGAGGAGCGTAACAGGGTACATGTAATGTCCCATACAGCAGCAGCCACAACTGACTATGGCAATTGGTGCTGCGGTGGTTGTGAAGGCCCTCATGGAATTCCCAAGTACAGGTGTGCTAACACACAGACACTGCTATACTCAGTCATGCACATGTACACATGTCAGTACTGGGGCACATTGCTGCAGGGGGTCATAGCTGTGTACCTAGCTTTTGTCCATGGAGAGATGGGCTGTGCAGGGGATGTGTGTACAGTGGTATCCTGCCACCTGCCATGTGGCAGCAGGCAATCTATTGACAGACACCACTGTGGTGACCCTCCGGATGAGAGTGACATGCATCAGCCAATCCTTTGGGTGCCTCCTGCACATGGCCACTGAGGTGATCAAGTTGACATGTATGCAACATGTATTACAACACATGGTTAGTGTCTGTGATGAAGTCCTGTACCCAAGCATGTTCTGTTGACTGTCGTAGTGTAGTGGAGGTACCCGTGGCATGTGGTGCGTACAGGGTGTTGTCTCCTATATGTGCCAGTTCTTACACAGCTGGGCAGACATGTCAGTGTCAATCAAACATAGGTTGCCTGTACATATCCCAGCTGGATACCTGCCATCTGTACATCTGTACAGGGACAGCCAGTCATCACTTTGGCAAGTATCTATGCAGTAGCATGAATGTGTTGACAGATAGACGTTTGACAATATGTATGTCAATTACATGTTGGAAGCCCTCACTAACATGTGCTATACAGACGGTAGTCTACAGTTACATTCCCCATGTCGGATTATTATCCAGTAGGGGATATATACTTTGACACAGCTCACACACCATGGATACAACAGGGAGGCCTCAAGAGTCCAGCTATGCCTGCAGGTGTGCCTGTTGTCTGTACTACATTTAGCACTCTACTATTGCCTCGGAAAGCACTGTCAACAGTAGAACCACCATGATACACTACATTGCTGTATAGGCCTCATATACTTGTGTGTCCCAGACATGACACTCACACCCCTTGCTACTGTAATGACAGCACATAGGTGCATGTATTGTACATGGCATTACTTACACTTATTATAGATGTCATTACCCTGCTATATCAGACTGGGTGGTGTGAACAAGTTACCAGGGCTAAGCCATGCTTAGCAGTTAACAACATTGCTCCAATATAACAGCTAAGCTGATTTGCACACTGGTAAACGAAGCCTACACTGTGTAAACACCTGTACATTTACCCGTTGCTTAGCACCGCTTAGCTACGTGCAAACCCATGCAAATGCACTTAAAGCTGCTCAAAACTGCCTTAACCACTCTGCATCTGATAGCCTTTATTCTGCCCAGCAACAAAATGAACAGCCCTTGCAGGTCTTGAACCCAGGACCCTGTACACGGAGGTCACAACACTTTACTACGGCATGACCACTGTGAAGACAGCTGTTGTTTTTCCAATACATCTGTCAATACACATATTGATTAGTATTGAACAATTGCCTTTACTTCCACAATTGTGTAATATTTGTTATTAATATGACCATTGCATCACATATGTTGTTTAATCATAATGTACATATATCAGATACATACAGTGAGATACATCTGGGAAGGTATACACAACCGTGATGTTTACACATGGCAGGAATATGGATATATACATATACATATGTTGATATATGTCTACATATACATACATATGTATATTCATACATATGTCTGTATACACATCTGTATAGTGCATCATATATATGGCCATGTGTAGATCTCTTTGTATATACACATATATATATATATATATACACATACATACATATATATATATATATATATATATATATATATATATATATATGCACACACACATATATATATTAATACACACATGTATATATAGATATATTTGTATATAACTATATATGTATGCACATCCTATGTGTTCAGATATGCCTATTTATGTACATATATATGTAGATATATATATATATATATATATAACTATATGTGCATACATACCTATTCTGATATACCTATTACTGTCAAGATACATGTAGATATCCATAAGTATATGTTCAAATGTATCTATATCTGTATATGTGTAGATATATATTGCTGTGTATATATATATATATATATATATATATATATGTATATATTTGAGTGTTTATATATATATATATATATATATATATATATATATATATATATATATATATATATCCATCTATGTATGTCGATATGTATATATATCTATGTACATATATGTTCATCATATGTCCAGAACATGGAGTGGAGTCCTACCTCACCCCAACAGTTCCAACCTGTTTGTGCAAGGAGATGTCAGGTATGTATTGCAGGTATATATGTAGACTGTTGCTACTGTAATAGGGGTTGTCTTAACAGCCATGTTGTGTATGGGAGGCCACATCTGCTTTTAACATGTGCACCATTGGCTACTGATAGACATCCTAAGGACATCATAGTACAGTACCACTGCTAGCACAGTAATGATCCTGTGGGCTACAGCAGAGATATGGCCAATACATGTGGACAGTCTGACACACACTGGTCAGTCCAGAGGTATACACAGAACCCCTTAGTGCAAGACATGTGGACCAAGCCCGACAATGTGGATGTTAACAGCCATGTAGATGGGTATATCACGTAAATACTGGAATACATACGCCCACACAGGTTATGCATTCACACACTCCTGTTTGTCCTGACACACAATAACCACTGGTGCAGAGGTCACATGGCCACATACTACCCACTAGTTAGTGACATACATCTGTACAACATCCCACTGCTTTGACAGAAATACATGACAGTTATGGTGGGCTGGCAGCAGTACATCTGGTATATACCTGGACATAACATCACACTGGGTAAGTACACTAAGCTGCTTGGCATGTAACAGAGCACTGTGCAAACTACAGGCAGACTGCCACAACACTGACCTACATTTCTTATGGGGGAATACACATGTACCTGCAAATATAGCAGGCTCTACAGGCATGACACAACATAGAGTAACAGACACCTGTGTGAAAGTGCATACCCACAACCAATGTGAACAAAGCCGCATATGGTAAGCTAGCTTAATATTATAGTATATGGACTGTCTGATCAACACCATCCTCATATGTGGCACTCGCACACTAACCCTACATATTACTGTGCCACTACACACTGTGGTCCGATGCTTATCTGTAGTATGGGACGTGTGTATGTTGGCCCTGCAAACTTGTAGCTGATAGGGTACCATACACTGGAGCAGCATCTAACATCAGATAGAACAGGACCAAGAACAATGACATCTACCACAGTCTGTATACAGGACAAGGAACATATTCACAATACACACATTGTCGACAATCACCATAGGTACACAGACCTCAGTACTGTACACACAACCACAGAATGCCCAGGTTATGTCTTCAAATATAACCCCTACTATACATAACATGTGTAGCAGTCTGATATCTCACTGGCTTGTTATTAGATATGTCAAAAATAATGGTGCACAGAACATATGCACCTCTTACTGCAAGACATATGTACAACGGTTGACAGGGTTGTGGCTGGAGGCACAAACACAGGGCCAATATTGACATGATGCTGTGATAACCTCATACATTTACTGATGTAACCGGGTTTGTTGTGACATATGTCCTATGAGGGATATGAAGTCAGTAACTCTCATGGCTGTCGCCATGTACTGACTGCAATCCTCACACTATGCTTCTGAATTTCTCAGATAGGTGTTCTGTGAGTAACACAAGAAACAAAAGGCACCACACACTGCCCAGTCTGCAGATAAACCTACAGATGAGGGTTTCCTCAAAAATATAGCACTGTCATGACAGGTATTAAAACATGCAGACCAGCCATATCCACACACACACCCTGTTAAACAGACATTACTCCAAATGCAGAATAGCAACACTTACATTCTGTAGTCACATCAGGCACATCCCCCTCCTGTGTGTTGGCCTGTTTCCACAGTCTATGTTGTTAGAGGTAAATCCCAAATCCATATGTGATGCTGTTTGCCAAACACCAGATCTAGGTCCTGCTCACAGCGAATGAAAAGGCCCAACACCAACATGATGTTCCTAGATATTGGAGTGAGTTTCCATGCAATTGGCTATGTTACCTTAGCTGTTCCACATGCAATCAGCAAGAGGAGGGCTGCAATTCGTGCAGAGGCCATCAGCTGATCATAAGCATCACTTACAAAACACAAGCTGCTGCCTAAGCAAAGCAGGTGTAGTTCTCCACATCCACCAGAGAGGGAGTGAGACAGAGACAAAGTAAGTCAGGGAGGGGGTGGGAGAGAAAAACCTAAGCATGTTTGTGTCAAACACCTGCCAGTGCAGGGTTTCAAACCCCTGACCATGTATTGCTATCACATGTCTATGCAGTTATTGTATGCGCCGCATAGCTTACATGTTGACGAGCTGACCAAACGTATATGTGATGGTGAGTGACATCTGCAACAGTGATATGGTAGCAATACGGTAGGTGTAGTACACGCCTGTCCACATGAACAGGTGTCACTGTCAACACAGCCACACTCTCTCTGGGACTCACACACACTTGGCAGGGTCAGGTATACACTTCCTAACTAGTTTGCCACAATACAGCAATGTGCAGGTATCACATGCACCACAGGGGTTATCTGGAGGTTATATGGGCAAAGGGTATGTGAAGGTGTCTGACATCAGACAGCATGCTTCCGTATGCCAATGGCAGTTGTAGTGAGTGTTAATGTGGTCAAAAGCATCACACACCACACACCACACACACAGACACAGGGTGCCAGTACTGGCATGCATGTTTGCACTGCTTCGTGGTTGTGTAGTGGCTGACTGTGCCAGAAGGCTATATAAGGCTAGGTAAGGATACACCCTGGCATCAGGCCACATGAGAATGGTCTGCAGTGTGGCTCAGGGGTGTAGTGTCTGGATTGGCCCACACAGGTGGTTATTGTATTCACCATCTAGTCACCTGGGTAACTATTGCGTGTGGCCATTGCTGTCCAATGCTTGCCATGTATGTGTCCTTTAGTCCATGACATGGACGCTGTCTGGGATGTGCACACATCCCACATGCACGTACAGTGACATGTGGAACTGTACCTAGGGTGTCTGGCCCATGTTGTGCACACAGATTGTCATCAGCAGATGTGCCAGTCCTGGCCTCATGTGGCGGGAAGTGGTAATGGACAGCAGTTTGACCCTGCACCTACACTGACAGCATGATACAGGTATTCCCTGTCAGTGGCATCTGTCCATACAGGGCATGTGTTTAAGGCATGGTACATCCTTTGTGGGTCACACTTGATGGCACCACAGGTGTTGCAGGCGTCCAGTGGGGAACATAGGGAAGGCACACTGTCTGCATGTATGTGCCTATTGTACTGATGGACGGGGTGCCATGCCCTCTGGAGTCCACTGCAATCACACTATGGTTACTATCTGTGGGCAATATGCAGGGTACTACCAACATAGCGGTTGTTGCCTAGGCAAGTGTGTTTGTGTATAAGACATGGGTTGAGAGTGTTCTCTGGGTAATACAAGGGTTGCTAACTTTTTTCGCCAGGCCTTGATGTCACATGTAGGAGTATGGATTGGCACCCCAGCTTCTCGCCTATTTCACATCTGTTATCCTTGTAAGGTGGACATTGTGCCATATAATAAGGCGACCATACAAGAAATTTGCAAAATCCACTCCACAATGAGTCCAGTTGTTGCACACTCACAGCCACCGCCACACAGGATACGCATGACAAACACACACACACAATCACTTGCCATGTCTGGGATTAGAACTCCTACCTAACTAGTTTATTACACTACAGCATTACGTAGTTATGGGATGCGTGACAGAGATTACTGGAATACTACTTCCCCAAAGGTGTATTTCACTGGGAATGACATCAGCAGACTTGCTAAAGAAAGTCAATGGATGTTGCAGTGACTGTGAATGGCCTCAACTTGCAATGTGTGGGAATAGAACCCCTACCAAACTAATGTATCACACTACAGCACTACACCATTACAGTATGCACCACAGAGATTACTGGGCTACTCCTTTCCCAAAGGTATATTTCAAAGTGAATGACATCAGCAGCCTTGCCAAAGTAGGGCATTTCAATTGTAGTGAGTGTGACTAGCCTAAAAAGCATTGTTCACTACACACACACACACACACACACACACACAGTTGCCATGTCTGGGATTAGAACTCCTACCCAACTAGTTTATCACACAACAGCATTACGCAGTTATAGGATGCACCACAGAGATTACTGGGCTACTCCTTTCCCAAAGGTGTATTTCAAAGTGAATGACATAAGCAGGCTTGTCATAATAGGGCTATGGGGAGGGTAGTGTGTGTGCATGGACCATAACCCATTCATCTAGAGGTAGACACACCACACTCAGGAACAAGCAGGTTTATATTCCACAGGTACGTGTATACAACTGCTAGATGACTACTGCCTTGTACAGTCATGTTGCACAGCTAGCACTACAGAGTCTGCAATGCTGAGGGATACCAGTGGCTAATTTCTACAGTGAGTGACATCTACACATCATGTGGTTGCAGCCATTTGGCTGTGTGCTGGGTGGGACAGGCCTCATGATGGAAGGCTCGTTGTCACTGTCATTCTTCCTCACATATATGTATGTGTACTTTTGGCATATTATAGTGTGTTGTCCTTGGATATATGTGTATATTCCTATCCAATGTGTGTGCAAAGCATGACTGGTGCATACTGAGGAGTGTATGCACTAACATCTGAAACTGTCAGATATGTATGGTCCACTGTTGTTGGCAGACATGGGCTTCATTTAAGTGTGTAAGCATGCCCAGTATGACCTTCTGTACTGAATGTGTGGCTCTATTCCAGGTAGTTTGTACTCCAGTGTAGACCTTTGTGTTCTACACCTACAGGTAGCAAACTGTTTCTGCACGATATCTGTAGATCAGCTGGCAATATGGGGTCAAACTGTGCAAGGGATAGTGTGTACTGTAGGTGATTGTGCCTGTGCTGCTTCTGCTACACGGTACTGGTGTTAGCAGAGATATTCAGACATGTGTATTGTTATACACTGTGATGTTTTATGTCCTCAAGTACTGTCAGGTGGACATTTTTGTTCACAGTGATGTCCTGGGGAACACAGGATGAATGCAGCTGTGTCCAGTATTGTGGTCAAATGCCTACATATTCATGGAATGTTATGCCATTCTGGAGGGGGAGCTGCAGACAATTGCTGCTGGGTCTGTGTATCCAGTTCAGCACCTTGGTACAGTGCTGGCAGAGGATCCCATACTTGTACATCTAGCAACATGAAAGTATGGCCTTATCTTGCTGTGGCAATACCTCACAGCTGTACAGATTCACACAGGTTACCCAGAGGCAGGGGTCTTAAGTCAGAACATTACCCCCTATTGTGGTGTAAGGGCAGGTTTGTAGCCACCCATTTTTGTGTTTGCAGCCAGGGATAGTATGTGCACACGGCTGTGTGCTGGACCTTGCACATTCCATGCTGCTCATGCTCCCACCCCGCTTTATTACTCTATCCTCTTCCATACATTAGGCATACATTCTCTGATACTTTCCCTACAGTTATCACCTCATCACAGCTATGTTTTGGTGTTGGTCCACAGTTCATGCAGTGGGACATGGTGGACGTTACTGTGGTTTCTCTACATGGCCTTGCATAAAGCTTACGTGGAGTGTGTTATGTTTTTATTTGGGTGTCCATGACATAACATACATTGGCAGTACGGGTGAGACACAGGTCTTTCACGGAGGCCTGTAGGCCATTTGGTGGTGATGCAGGCCGTCGCATTCTGTCAGTCCTACAGTCCCAGACTGCCATGCAGTATATTCCCCTAGGGTGACAGGGTAGGTGTGCTAGGTGTTTATACCAATACCTTCTATCAGTATTGATCAGGTGGTGTGGATGCTGGCAAGGTGCTACGTACAGCTAGGGACACACCTGCATGGAACACCTACAATGCATGCTGCATTCTTTCGCTACTGCCATACACAGGTGGGGCTCATATTGTACCCATTTCCAACAGCAGGGATACAACCAGAGAGGTACCTGTGGGTGGTGTTTGGGTGAGGTGGGTGAATGTGTGCTATGGACACTACTTGCATCTGACTCACAGACATGCATGGGGCATTCCAGTTATGCTGGCTTATGCAGGGACATCAGCCGTTTCCCGATACATCAGTCCTATCACCTTTGTGATCTGCAAGTGTTTGGCCAGACAACATCGGTATTCCCTACTACAAGCCCAGATAATGTGATGCATGCCTGTATGTACAATTCCAAGGGTGTGTCCATTTCATGGTTACACATTATATACTGTATGTCTCGGGTACTTTTCCCTGTGTACTGCTTGTATATCTACTAGCCCAAAAGTCATGCCATGTCCATCTTTCAGATGGTGACAGATATTACCAACATACATTTACAATGGCTTACTGCTAGCATGCGTTATACTGGGGGGAACTGTCTTTGGCACTGCAGGTGTGAGGACCTGGCCCTGTTATCGGCAGTAGTGGGCAATGGTCACCAGGTCAAACCTCACCATACATACATACTGACCACTCTCACACAATATGAAACACACACCAACCTAACACATGCATACCTGCATATTGTACAAATGCTACAATCTATCCTGCTACCTTGACCACCTCAGGTCATCTGTGCTCCACTGGTATCATACCTACACATACATGTTACTAGATGTCTACATCGGATTGGAGGGGGGCACACCTGACTGTTTCTACATTTGTACACAGGATTGGGGGGGCACACCTGACTGTTTCTACATGTCTACACAGGACTGGGGGGGCACACCTGACTGTTTCTACATTTCTACATAGGATTGGGGGGCACACTTGTACACATTTGCTATGACTGTACTGGTATGTCAGGTACTCCATTTCATTCTGTATTCTAACCTATCATGCGGACTAGAGGCATATCAGTGTACTACAGGTCTTAGGTTTGATTGACCTACATATTAGTTTATGACTTCCTACCCTTCAGAACTAACATCCCACTGCCTGACCTGATGTAGTCCGTCTGTGTAGGCCTGGGGGGGTTATCCATAGGCATCATTCAGAGGCCTTAGCACAGCCTTTGTTTTTGTCTACACCTGTCCTGCTGGTTGAGACTGTTGTTGGGTATATGAACCTCCATGACTGGCATGTGTGCGTCATATGGACACACATGTGGCCCAGCACATTTCCTGCAGTGGGTTTTGTCACCATGTGTAGTACTGGCTACTATGGTGACACCAGTATTTGTTACAGATCTCATGCTGCCACTATAGGTGTCTATCTGCTGGCATCCCACTCAGCCACCCGATTCCCTTGCATGCTCACATCCATACCATAGATACAAGTAATGACACATACTACTACATTCAGCAATTGAGTGACTGACCTTGTGGGTGTGCCAGTATTGAGGATGATGCTGGAGGGCTGCCTATGTCGGATGCACACAGTACACTCACTATACATGGTTGAGCACAGGCAGTGTCATGTTTGGCATCCCTTTTACTGTATGTGCGCATCAGAGAGAGGTGTCATTCCCTGGGTCATTCCTGTGTCAGTGTATGTGCTATGCACTGCCTCTTTGCCAAGGCCAGAGTATGGCACGCCTCCATCTGCCTAGTGGGGCAGGCTCAGGTTGCGCCTCCTCAGAGTCACTCTGTGCCTGTGCAGGCCTTGGCACTGGTGGGGGGCTGTGTGGCTCTGCCCCGTGCTGTTTTTGCTGCAGCTGTTTCCGCAGGATCATATTGTGTAGCATGGCACATACAATGACAATTTGAGTACATGTAGCTGGTGAGTACTGCAAGGCTCCACTGGATGTGTCCAGGCACTGGAACCGTGACTTGAGCATCCCGAACACACGCTCTATTATGATTCTGGTCTGTGTGTGTGCCTCATTATGGAGTTCTTGTTCGGGTGTGTGTGCATTTCTGATGGGTGTCATCAGCCACGGCTCCAGTGTGTAACCAGCATCCCCCACTAGGTGACTGTAAGGGATGTCCCCATTGGCAAATCTCTGGTACAGCTGGGTCAGATAACAGATGTGGGAATCGTGATGGCTTCCTGGGCAGCCAGCACGCACATTCATTATAATGCCCTGGGCATCGCACACAACCTGGCAGCTGATAGAAGGGAAGCCCTTGCGGTTGATGTAAACCCACCCTATTCACCGGGTGGTGCTTTGTTGCTTATGTGAGTGCAGTGTATAGCACCCACCACCTCAGGGTATTATGCTATTTGGTGGAAGAGACACATATTGCTGGCCAACACCTCATGGGTGTTGAGGAAATATACATGCTCACCGGCATGTGCTGACATGGCATCCAGGAAATGGTATAATACCCTGGATGCTGATGCCTGTGAGATCCCCATGATATCCCCACAGTTGGGCTTTGGGAGGTACCTGTGGCTAGTGTTCTTAGGCCTACATATACCTTGGTATCCACTGGGAAGGGTTCCCCTCTGTTAGTTGTGTGTGTGTCAGGCATGGCTGGCACAGCTCAACAATTTGCTGTAGGAGGTCCCTGTCCACCCTATAGTGCTCCACTATCTCCAGCTCATGTAGCCCCTGGTAGATTACCCTGGGTCTGTACACCCTTCTCAGTCTCCTCACTGTGGGTTGGTCAACAGCATTCTCATCCTCACCACCCTCAGCCTCTTCCACATGTTGATGTCTGATAGCTGCTGCAGCCTCTATCATTTTGTTGTTTTTGTTTGTTAAAAGTTCCCCGCTTGTATACACCGGTGGTGTATAATATGTGGGAAAAACCAGAGGGAAAAGTGTTTGCATAGTTTATAGTAGTGTTCTGGGCTGGGCTGGTCTGCTGCCTGTGTAACTGGTTGATTCTGATACATTTCACCTGCCAGCTATACTAGTTACCTTCCTACTGCTGTTTTCCCTTCCCACTGCCTTCCTGTTTAAGCCCGGGGGCGTGCCGTGCAAACACAGTGCTCAAATATGCACAGAGCTGTTACTTCCTGGTTTACTTTTTGTTTTTCCTTTAAAACCCGGTGTGTGGCATGCACATCCGCTTAGGCAATGTAAAGAGTGCTAGGCAGCCTCAGACACACCCCCTTGCTGAGCTCTGCTAAGCTAAGGGAAAACCCGAGCCACAGGGCTACAATCCGCTTACAGTATTGCCTGAGACACACCCCATGATGTCAGCTAACTCCTAAGCTTGCACCAAGGTATTCCTGCTCTTACACTGTTGGGTGCCGACTAGCATGCAGGGGAAATCTGGGATTCAAACTGCTGAACTTTTCAAAATGTAATGAAACCAAAAATAAAAACCGCTTAGGCTAAAATTCAGGATACACGCTTTTAATATCTTCAAGATATTAAAAGCATGTATTCGGAATTTTAGCCTAAGCGGTTTTTATTTTTGAAATCTGGTATTCAGTATCATTCCCCTCATTTGCATAGGATTGCCTGCGGATGCATAGTTACAGGTCCCACACTGAGCCTCCCCCCTTAGCAGCCACTATTCACTGGCCTTGTTGTCTTCTGCCTGCCACTGAGCATAATGACAAAATAGTGATTTTGGTTAGAATGCTTATTTTAGGGTTTTTATTTTATTTTTTACCCGATTCCATTTGAGCGACGCTGCCCTACTCTTAAACAGCCGAGATCGGCTAAAAAAAAGATAAAAGTTATTTTTATTTTTGCAATTGTTTTCCATGCCAATGGCCATATATTTGGCCATTGGCATGATTTTTACATAATATCCACCCTTTATTTGTAGCTGGCATGGCTCCGTTTTGTAGTTTGCAAAAATGTACTCTGTTACTAACTGATTACATTTCTGCAGATTACACTAGTCCTGCACGTCTGGCTTCCAGCTTCCTGGATCGCAAATTCACCTCATTTGCATGGATTTCACCTGCAAATGGGGTAATTCGCATACAGGAGCAGAGTGCATGCAGGACTAGTGCAGGAGTGCTCGTGCACGTCCCTGCAGCTTACTCCTGGATCGCACGGCAGACATACTGTCTGCTGGAGCTCCTGCACTAGTCCTGCACACACCGTGCAAGGCTTGCTGAATCTGGCAGAATGACTACTTTTCAAGTAAATATCAATTTACTCAGCAATTAGTATCTTAGCAGTCACTGTTAAACAGTCTCTGAATTGGCTTTATGTTTTTTAGAAAAGGAAATGTAACTGTTTCACAGCCATAACTGCTTTTAAACAGTTTCTTTTCAGCAAATTTTTATTTCACAAACAAAAATATACGGAGGTCTTTGTAAGTCTTTGGGAAGGCAAAGACAACTGAGGGCAGAGACTGCTTTCAAGAAGTATAAGTTTTAAGCAGGCTCAAACAGCAATCTAGTGTTAGTCTCCTTCTTTATTTACATAATCTTCAGGAATAACAGCAGTTTCAGAATACCATCTACTTCTAGACATAACTTCACAAATGGGCAAAGGCAATAATCATGTTCAAAAACTCATTTTCTGTTTCAGATACACAAAAGATTAATGTAGCTCTTACACACACACACACACACACACACACACACACACACACACACACACACACACAACACAGACACTATATGGAAGGTGTTTGACACCCACCAGGATGGGCCAAAAACTATTTTTTTCCATTTCTTTAGAGTACAGCTTTGGATCCTAAAGTCTTTGTATTATCATGTTTCGTTTCTTCCCACATAACCTTAGCTTCCAAAACAGAATCATTTTTTAACCAACAGCTCTAAATACTTCATTTATTGGGTCCGCACGAATATGAGTATTGGTGAACCAATTCATGTGTGGGTACAGAGTTTACAGCTACAGCTTTTGTTTTATCTTCATTGAATTTTATATCCCAAAAAGACAAGAAACTGCCTCATAATGTTCCACAACACTGAAATGTCCTTTTCTGGTTTTATCAAGTACATACCCATTTCTTCAATTCCTCTTAACAGGTAGGTAAGCAAAGTGTCTCATTTTTAATTCATTACCCTGCATTTTTATCTTAGATGTTAATGGCTCATGATCTAAAACAGTTACTGGATATGTGTCAAAGCTTTCAATTACTTCTGGCTTTTCTCTTTTTAATTTCTCCAATCTTTTGGGTTTCCAATACAGTGACGGGAATGGACCCCATTTCCTAAGTCAAAGTATGATTAAAGTTCATGAAATTAGTATTGTTTCAATCTTTGATGTCAGCCAGAAGTACTCTTCGCTGCACCCGCAATGTGCCCAGTAATGACTCCTTCTGCAATTCGTATGGAGTTACATGCGTCAGTAACATATCTAAATATGATTATAGAGTCTTTTTTTTATAAGGCCCATTGCTCCTACTACTATTGGAACTGTCTGGGTATCCTTCTTCCACATTGCCCTCATTTCTGCTGCAAACCCTGCTATATTATGACTTTGTGTCTCTCTCTGTACGCAAGACACTGCGGTCACTGGGTGTAGCAATTTCAATGATCAATGCTACTTTTGTCTTCTTTTCATGCACCACTACATCTGGTTTTCTCACATCTGTCTTTTGAACTGTTGGTAATGGGTGATCCCATGTGATGTAGACCATAATTTTCTATGATGCTTCGTGGCTCATGTTTTCAATGTTTCTCAGCTACTTCAATATTATAATGTTTGCACAATCCCCAGCGCAACAGTCTTGCCACATTATTACGCCTTTCAGTATACAGTCATTTTGCCATTAGTACCTCATAACCAGCAACAAGGTGTGCAACTGTTTCTAACTCTGTTTTATAAAACCTACATTTCGGCTCAGTATAGATGGCTCGCTTAACAATGAGGTCTGCACACAACTGTGTACTGCCTTTTGAGGTTCTAGACATAGCTAAAGAATGTCCTGTGGTTGTCCTTGGCCTGGGAGCCCAAATTTACCTAAAAATTGGCTTTCGTAAACTTGGTTTTCCAAGTTGTGTTTAGTTTGATAAGAGTGCTTTTATCCTCCCGGGTGCTACACCTCAATTTTTGCCTTGATTTACTTCCTTCTGTTATACAGCCTATTGATGTTGTGATTCCACCAGGGCGGCATATTTTTTAAGTTAGTTATATACTTTTTCCTGGTGGATGCTGGTACTGACATGCTTGTGCAGGGTTTCTGTGAACAGTTCCATGTAAGCAGCAGTGTTCTCAGGCTTTATGGGAGCATTTCATTTTGCCTTGTTTTCACTTAATAGTACAAAGTTAGCCTTACAGCAGATCCTGAACATTCCAGGGTTAGATGGGTTTTCAGGTTTTATTTTTACTTCAAATAAAAACGGTTTATGGCCTGCCCTTACCAGAAAGGAAATTACACTAGAGAGTATGCAGCACTTTTCCATATTAGTGAGGACCAGATCCAGTATGTTTGCTCCCCTGGTTGACGTACTGACAATCTGGTCCACTGAGTTTGTATTTACAAAATCCAGGAATCTCTGTGCCTGCACATTTCGTGTTGTACACATTTCCCAGTTAACAGTGGGGTAATTAAAGTTGCCCATAAACACAGTACTTGGTTGGATGGTGAGTGTTAGCAGTAAGCTTAAATGTGGGTTTCCTGGGAAATGCAGGGGGACGTACAGCTTGAAAGGAAGTGGTATGGGTTTTTTCTTATGGTGATTTGAACATGGAGAAGCTCAAGTGCATCATTCTGTTTGACCAGCCTTGAAGAATATTTATTTTTGATGTAAATCAAAACACCTTCACATTTAACCCCTGTGTGAATAGTAGCTGGTCTAAATGTGTGGAAGGCATTATAGCCTTGCACTGCCAGTGTGCACTCCATGGCTTTAAATCATAGCTCATTAACTGCACAGACATCAACATTCTCTACGGTGAGGAGTTTTTTTTGTTTAAACTCCTAGCACAGAGCAGTAACACCTTTAGACTTTCTTGGTTTTCATTTGCTATGTTGGAAATACTGTCAGTTTGGCATTGTCTAAAAAAGCACTACAGTGGAGGACAATGTTTTAGTTAATATTTGAAAGCCTAGAGGGTAGAGGTGCAGTCCATCCCTGATAAATCATTGTGGTCTGTTGACCATCCTTCCATGCTGACCAATACTGCAAACCCTTAGAACAGAAGTGTCCAACCCGCGGCCCGCGGGCCGCATGCGGCCCCCAGAGCTCTTCCATGCGGCCCGCGACCCTTAAATTGAAATTTAACTTTTTTTTCCGTGTGTTTTCACGTCCGCGTCCCTCAGCTGTTCTGCGCATGCGCAAAATTACTTTTTTCACGTTTTTTTTCTTGCCAGCGTCTTTCAGCTGGTATGCGCATGCGCCAAAACACCGTTCGGTCGTTTTTTTCATTTGCGGTGAAGGAAGGAGTGAGATCGCGGTGAAGAAGTTGGATTTATTTACCTGACTACAACATCTATTTTACAGCAGTAAAAGGTAAGCTAAGCTATATAGTTTACTTTAAACTGTCCATGGAGCTAATGAAATTGTGAGGCTATAGTTCTTCTGTGACAATCTGCCCATTTCTTTTAAACATGACACCAAATGCACCAAACCAAAATTCTGGAAAATAAAAATGCTCATCTAATAAATCACAGCTCCTTGCACAGTAGAACGTTCTCTAGGGCCTCGGGTTCTACTCTATCCAAAACTGAAGTCTTTTTCACATTATTAAAACAGACAGTACAAGAAACAGCAGCATTTTGCTTTGTGAAACTGATACACAGTGAGAACAGCTTTTTATGCACATTATTTTGCTTTGTTAAACAAGGACATAAGAGGCAAATTACTTTTATCTTTCAGAGTAGAATTATAAATACACGGGGTTACGTAAAGGATCTTCTTGTAAAACGTTGCATGCATTATTCACAATGGATTTGTTTTTAATTTGACAAACAGTTGTCTCCTTACCAAACTTAACGCTGTACCAGGAAGTCTTTGTGCTGCGGTGTTTAGTTGCCCCGGACAACCGGGGTTGAAGTAGGCCGGCTTGCAAGAGAGAGGTGAAGCACTGAAGGTAAAAGGAGGCCAATGCAAAACGTATGAAAAGTGAGGACAGAAAAGTGTAATATGAATGGCATCCATTAGGAATTTATGTGGACAATAGAAATATGAGTAGAGGTATTGGAGAGCCAACATTCAAAGGGGTACTTGCTTCCGATATGAAACTAAACAAATTCAAGCAGCTTTACAGGTTTGCAAATTTGGTAAGAGACTGCTTTAAAAACAAATTTGTGGGTGGGAGTAAATAGGCAGTATCAAAAACATGCAGCAGTCGTTAGCGACAAAGTTGCGTATTTACTACTTGTGCAGTAGCAGTTTGAAGTCTTGGCTCTGTTAATGAGAGACTTAAGCATACCTCTCTACCTCTTAGTGGTCAGACTTATTCTGGTTGTGTATTCTGTGTACAATGATTAGAATAAATGAAGGTTGCTAAAAGCATATTGACCTAAGGTTGTTGCATGAGTTCCCTGTAGTTTGTTTTCTGTTGGGTCTGTTTCATGAGGGAGTCAGTTTAATGTAGGCAGCTATGGGTAGCAGGATCCATCTGTTGGAAAAGGCATTTGCCTTCATTGTTTATGGGTATTTGATGTAACCAGAATAATTTTGGAGATGTGGAGGTCATGAAAAATGAGGATGAGTGTTTGAAGTATGTGTAGCTTCCTACTGCAGAAATGCAAAGTGTGTTTTGTTGTCTATGCTTGGGATGGTGTGTTATTGCACTGAAATTTGTAGCACCAGACTTTGTATTTTACGTTCATAGCCATGTGCTACAATCTGAAAACATAATCTCAGGGTAATCTATATTTAATAAAGAATCAAAGTATCACTACCTTAGATCAGAATTTTATCAAGCTTCTTGAAAACTTGCTGGCATTATCAAAGGAACATAGGAATCTTTATGTTGTTCCCAAGTCTTAGGAGCATAACTGTCTGCCCATTCTAATAATTATGCTATGCTCAGTATTTTCACATGGTTCCTGACCAGCTCCGTGATGTAGAAGGATAAAGCCCTGATTATGCACAGATGACCCGAGTTCAAGAAGCTGCTCAGCTGCCTATGGGAGATAAACTGGGAAGTTGGGGATGATCTGGGGATGCCAGCTTGGTTCTAGTTCTCCACAAGGGTGACATGTAGTAGGATTACTAGGTGTTACCAGGTGTAGTTTCAGACAGCTGAGCCCTTGCTCTCATAATGCTTACCACTAGCAAAGTGGAGGGAATTCAGCATGTGGAAGTATGCTTCCCCTCAGAAGACAGCAATAGCAAGCTCACAGGAACTAATAAGGAGGAGTTCTCCCACAGAGGAGAGGGTAGGCCACACCGTGTCAGAAAGCTTGTCAGCTTCCTATATAAGTATACATATTAATAACTCTCACTAGGGAGCAGAAAGGCTGAAAGGGACTTCAGGGTGGGAACAAATTGTTATAGGCTCTTGGTCAGCCATGAAATGCCCAGCTACTATGTCTCCAGAATGAAAGGGCTGTGTGGGTACTGGAGTCATCAGACATGCTCCTGGTGTGTGTGTGTGTGTGTGTGTGTGTGTGTGTGTGTGTGTGTGTGTGTGTGCAAAACATATATTTGCATTGTCATCCCTGCAAAGTCACAGTTTTGTGATGTTTAATGCAGTTACTGCTGTTAAAGAGACTTGCTGAATGCATATATTATTTAACATTAACTTACCAACGATAAAAAGGCTGCTTGCTTGGTCTTTCTGAAAGGGTAATCTCGTATAAAGTATTAAGATAATTCAAATCCTTGTGGTGTGTGTGTGTGTGTGTGTGTGTGTGTGTGTGTGTGTGTGTGTGTGTGTGTGTGTGTATGGGGGGGGGACTAAGCCTACTGTAATGATTCTGCATTATACATGGGTGAAAAAACATTTCTTAATGAAACCCACTTTCTTATCCTTGAATCATGGAATAACATTACTGTACAGCAGTGTCAGTGGCACAACAGGTCACACACTTGCCTTTGGCGTAGATTAGTAGATAATTTATTTTTAGAAAGAGAAACTCTCTGCTATCAGTATGTACCATAGCTCTCAACCTTTGATCTCAAAAATGAGGAACACTAGCCCTTATAATGTGGAACAAATGGGCAAAATGTGGAACACATACTAATGGCTTACTAACAACTTCAACTATGAAGGTCATAGGATGGTTATGAGATATTGAATTTTAGAGCAAATATAATATTATGCATTTATTAATTTATTTATTGTTCAAATTAACCTACAATACAGCCACATTAGTCCGCATAAACCTGTGTTTTTTTTTTTTTTGCTCTTCAGTTAATGTGAGACCTTTTTTTTTTTTGGTCCTCACTTGCCGTTTGCCCCCAGACCATTTCTGTTGACTCAATGCGGCCCTTGCAACTGAAAAGGTTGGACACCCCTGCCTTAGAATGTCACCAGAAACTAAGCCAATAATTAAAGTCAGTCATCCTCTGTTCATATTGTGGCATCATCCTTGTAGAAGGTAAAATGCTGCTCAATGCTAGGCTCATACCATCCTGAGACACATATTCTGGGAACTCCATGATGTCCCATTTCATACAGTCTAGGGAGGTACGTCTCAGGTAATTTACAGCAACATAGACTATAAAGTACAGTTTTGTACCTACCATAAATGTAGATGTTCGAGTGCTCATACAGCTGCAGTAATCACAGATGGGGTTTTCAGCAGTCAGGCGGTCCCTCGGTCGGCCGAATTCCAAAGTCTTGGTCCGGCGTCGGTTGTCGTCGCTTACTCTTCTGACGTCAGTAAGGCCAGAGTATATAAGACACAGCCGACGCCATGTTCTTCAGTCTTTCTTGCCCCAGATGTCAGGTGCCCCCCAAAAGGAAGGCAATGCATAAATAAGGCTTATCTACATATGCAGGCAATGCAATGTAATGCAAAATCAGTGTAAGCAAGCAAATAAAACATAGCAGGATAACCCAGTCAGGTGGTATGAAGAGGTTGTTAGGCCCCATGCCTTTACCAAGTGGGGAAGGAGGGAGGGAAACCTGTACTGCAGCTGTATGAGCACTCGAACATCTACATTTATGGTAGGTACAAAACTGTACTATGTTCATCGTGCATACAGCTGCAGTAATCACAGATGGGTAGAGTCCCAAAGCTATGCATAGGGTGGTAGGTACTATGAGGAACTGGGTTGAGCCAGAATGCCCTGCAAAACAGCAGTGGCAAAGCCTGCTCTTGTTCTGGAATATAAGGGTAGGTGGTAGTGTTTTGTGAAGGTATGTACAGAACTCCAAGTGGCTGCCTCCAAAATATCCTTAGTAGGAACGCCTCTGAGGAAGGCTGTAGAGGTGGCTGTGGCCCTGGTGGAGTGAGATCTGATACCAGTAAAGACAGATTTCCCATGATAGGAATAACAAAACCGTATGCAAAGGCCAATCCACTTGGAAATGGTCTGTTTGGTAACTGGTTTCCCTTGAACCCCTACGGCATAGGACACAAAAAGTTGTTCTGATTTCCTGAAGGACTTTGTTCTGTCCAAATAATAACGTAGCTGCCTATGGATGTCTAAAGTGTGAAGCAGCCTCTCCCCTTTGTTTTGAGGGTTAGGATAAAAGGTAGGTAGGTGTATGGCTTGATTTAAGGCTACCCTGGATACCACTTTTGGCATAAAAGATGGGTTGGTATGAAGGGAAACCCTATCCTGATGGAAGATGAGGAAGGGCTGCACCGCTATGAGGGCCTGTAGTTCAGAAACCCTACGAGCTGAAGTGATGGCCAGAAGGAAAGCTGTTTTCCAGGACAAATGTTGCAGATCTGTTGAGGCAGCAGGTTCAAAGGGAGGCAATGTTAATTTTTCTAGTATGTAATTAAGGTCCCAGGCTGGTATTGGTTGCTTCCTTGGAGGTCTTATATTCTTAGCCCCTCTGAGGAACTGTCGTAAGAGTGGGTGAGAGAATAAAGGAGGATCCGTGTTGAATTCTGCAGAAATGGCTGAGGCATGTATTTTTATGGAAGAAAATGAAAGTCCACTGTTCAGCTAGGTACTGTAAAACCTGAGGCAAGTTCAATTTTCTAGGGTCCTGGCCTCTTTTCTCATTCCAACAGCAAAACTGCTTCCATTTTGCGGAGTAAGCTTTTCTAGTAGATGGTCTTCTGGCCTCCAAAATTACATCCTGCACCTCCTTGGAGAGTAGGGACTGTTGTGGTGTCAAGGAATTTTCCATGCAGCGAGGTTGAGTGTTTTCAGCTGACTGTGAAGAGTTTTGTAGCTGTTCTGAGTCAGTAGTAGAGGCATTAGAGGCAGGGACCAGGGAGGAGTATGTGTTAGGCTCCTCAGGAGTGGATACCAGTGTTGCCTTGGCCAATCTGGAGCAATCAGTATCATCCTCTGTTTGTCTGTTCTTGCTTTCAAAAGCACCTTGGGCAGAAGGGGCAGAGGTGGGAATGCATAAACTGTCCATGCTGTCCAACTGAATGAAAGGGCGTCCACTTTCCAGGCCTTTGGATGAAAGGTCCTTGAACAAAACTTTTTCAGTTGATGGTTCCTGTGGGAGGCAAAAAGATCTATGTCTGGACTCCCCCACGCTTGGATTATCTCTGTAAACACCTGAGGATGTAACTTCCATTCGTGTGGATCTGTCATATTTCTGCTTAGAGTGTCTGCCAGTGTGTTTTCCAGTCCTGGCAAGTACTGTGCTTGAAGTTCGATTTGTCTTTCCAGAGCCAAGTTCCAAAGAGTCATGGCTAGTCTGCACAAGGGGTATGAATGTGTTCCTCCTTGTTTGTTTATGTACCACATTACTGTGGTGTTGTCTGTTCTTATCAGTAATTGTCCTGGATGCAGGAAGTCCTTGAAAGCTGTAATTGCATTTATTACTGCTAGCATTTCTTTTGATTGATGTGAAGGTGCTTTTCCTTTTGGGACCATCTGCCCGAATGCACCTGTCCTTCATGTCGCCCCAGGCGTAATCTGAGGCGTCTGTGGTTATGACTTGTTTTGCTTGAGGCTTGCAGAATGGAAGGCCTGTGTTTACTTGACATGCTTGGGCCCACCATAGAAATTCCTTTTGCAAACATGGAATTATTGGTATAATTGCTTCCAAACAGTGACTGTGTTGAGACCATAGATTTTTTAGGTACCATTGAAGTTTCCTCATATGCAGCTTTGCACATGGGATTAGAAGAATGCAAGACGCCATGAATCCCAGAGCCTGCAGGATTTTCCTTGCAGTAAGCCTGGTACTTTTTGCTAGTGTTTTGAAGTACTGAGATAGTTGCCCTTGTTTTTCTGGCGTAAGATATGCCATCTGGGTGTTTGTGTCCAAGTTGGCACCCAGGAAGGTTATTTTCTGAGATGGTGTTAGTCTTGATTTCTCCTTGTTGATGGTATATCCCAGAGAAAGCAGTAACCGTGTCACATATGCCAGATGTTCCAGTAGTATGCGTTTGCTGTCTGCTTGGATCAGGCAGTCGTCCAGATAAGGGTAAATTTGTATCCCTTGAAGTATGCAGTAGGCAATCACTGATGCCAGGCACTTTGTGAATACTCTGGGCGCAGTAGATAAGCCAAAGGGCAATGCAGAGAATTGATAGTGGATTGAACCTGAAAGAAATCTGAGGTATCTTCTGCAGCTTTGTCTGATTGGGACATGCAGGTATGCCTCCTTGAGGTCCAATGTTACCAGCCAAAACTCCTTGCCCAGCATGGGAAGAAGTTGCTGTAATGTGAGCATCTTGAATTTTGGCACGAGTAGGAATGTGTTTAGGATGGATAAGTCCAAAATGGGTCTCCAGTCGGTTCCTTTTCTTGGTACCAGAAAAAGTCTTGAATAAAAACCTTGACCTTGTTGGTGTGCAGGTACCTTTTGTATAGCTCTCATGTTTAGGAGCTTTGAAATTTGCAGTTGTGCCTCTGCCCTTTGATTTTGTGGCAGGTTTGGCATGCCTCTCACTTTTGGAAGAGTGTGAAATTGAAATTTGTAGCCTCTGTTTATAATGTCCAGTATCCATTTGTCTGTTGTGACAATATGCCAATTGCTTGCAAATAATGCTAGTTTCCCTCCCAAAGGTGCTGTCAGCTGAGACTTGCTTGGCATGGAAATGAGGGAGTCATTGGGTTTGCTTCCTGTATTGTTGTGCACTGTCTTCACCACCTCTTGGTGCTGGAGATTGCCATTGTCTGCCTCTATATGATCCTTGTGATTGCCCTCTGCCCCTTGTGCGCTACCTCTTTGGGGCTTGTCAGTGGCTGGAAAGGACCAGTTTTTTTGAAGGCCAATTTCTGCTAAAACGTGGTGGTTGGACCTGTAAGAAAGCCTTGACAGTTTGCATAGATTTGGCTTTTTCTTCCATTTTCCGTAGTATGTCCTCAGCATTAGTACCAAATAGTACATCCTTTTGTAAAGGAGCATCAAGAAGTTTAGCTTTCACATGATCAGGTAAATTTTGTTCCCTAAGCCAGGCATGTCTGCGAATGACTGATCCTGTGGCAGCCGCTCTACTGGAAGCCTCAGTCATAACCACATTTGTAAGGTGTGTTTACCCACTTGCTCCGCACTATGCATCATATCCTGTAACTCTTTTAAATCTGGTTGTTCAGGTTGAGACATTTTGTTCCTTAATTGTGATAACAGGTACTGTTGATATTTAATCATATGAAACTGACAGTTTAAGGCCCTCATGGCTAGGGTGGCCGAGGTATATACCTTTTTACCCCACCTTTCTAGAGATCTGGATTCCCTTTCTGCAGGGAGTGGATTCTTGGCAGTGGAGGCCTTTAATCCCTTGGGGCCTTGTGAAATGGTTTCAGGGTCAGCATTATGGCCTTTGTAGAGAAATTGGTGAGAGCTGGGTACTCTGTAATACCTATCAGGTTTTACTGGTGCAGGAGGCAGAGAATCAGGGTTAAGGCAAGCCTCCGAATAGACATCATCCAGTACATCCAAAACAGGGGTATAGCCAGAGGTCTGTGCTGAGGTAACCAAAGAAATTCCCTAAGTCTTTTCTTGGAATCTGAAAAGTCTTGGCCTTCCCAATGGAAGTGTTCCCTCAAAGTGTGCAAGGTTTCCCCAAAAGAAAAGTCCTCAGGAGGGGATACAGAAGGAATGGACTGTTCTGCATCCGAATCCTCAAAAGGGGAGTAAGAGTGTTCCTCTGCATCAGAATGTTCTGATAAAATGGATCCCTGATCAGAAGAGGGAGATTCTTCCTCCACTCTGGGTCTCTTGTCAGGAGGGGGCTGAGAACCTCTGATAAGAGTAATTAAATCCTCAGCCATTTTAAGCATCTGTTTCTTAGGCATGGGTCCAGGAGATGGGCCCTGTGCAACAGGCCTCGTGGGATGCCTGGCTGCGTTGGATTTAGTAAAAGCCTTTATTGAAAAAGAAGATGAGGGTCTAAATACACCATGGGTGGGGGTGGACCTGTCCACATTAGTAGGCTCGACATTAGCAGGGGCTTCGGTTGTAGTCTGGGAAAGGACCGAGGACCCAGCGGTCTCGGGTACAGAGAACACCGCCAAAGGAGTGTCGTCGGTAGTCAGGGACTGCAAAGGCGTCTCGCTGAGAACCGGACCACGTGTAGCCTGTTTTGGCGTGGTGTCGGCGGGGACCGCGGGTCTCGTGTGTCGGTCCTTTTCCTTGCGTTTTTTGGACAAAACGGTAGTCGAAGTGTCCGACGACATCTTATAATCAAAAGCTT
Organism: Protopterus annectens; assembly: GCF_019279795.1. NCBI lineage: Eukaryota > Metazoa > Chordata > Ceratodontiformes > Protopteridae > Protopterus > Protopterus annectens. The sequence goes on from NC_056731.1 coordinate 1,420,660,335, forward strand.
TACCAAAGTAGTGTTGGGCGAACTCCGCCCGACTTTTGACAGTGCGTTTATTGAAGGTAGCGCAAAAGCGACAGCCCGAGACGTCGTGGTCTGGGCCCAAACAAGGTATGCAACGGGAATGGAAATCCTTATGCGGTATTTGCTTCCCACAAGAAATACAATTATTAACTTTTTCTGACATCGGTCTGAGGCAAGAAAAGTTTCCCCAATGAGGTACTTAGCTTTAAAGAAGACTTCGGTTCCAATTTTTTCATAATTCAGGAGCTGGCCGACCGGCACTTGCGAACTGCTTCTGCTTCGGGCACCGCGCGGCAAAAAAGACTGAAGGACATGGCGTCGGCTGTGTCTTATATACTCTGGCCTTACTGACGTCAGAAGAGTAAGCGACGACAACCGACGCCGGACCAAGACTTTGGAATTCGGCCGACCGAGGGACCGCCTGACGGCTGAAAACCCCATCTGTGATTACTGCAGCTGTATGCACGATGAACATCAGAGTCTTTCTTGTACTTTTACATCAATGACCTGAGTGCATGCGTAATGTGGTCAATCCCAGCCCTTGATAAGCATCAGACCGCAAGTTTCACCTTACTCAGCTTGGTGTGACAGACATCAGTGTGTCTCACAATGGAGTCTCCAATGACCAGAATGCTGGACTGTGTGGTGGCTTGCATTATGAGCTTAGAAGTAGAGGCTCCAAGAGATGTAGCTGTATGTGTTGATGGAGGTGTTGTTTTAAAAGAGTGCATTCCCGGCTGCTGAGGGCATTTTTTTTGTGTACTTCATCTAGGAGGTCTATGGGGTTTGTGAAGGTTTAAGTGCCTCAGCATATGTGGGTCTGGGCATCTTCCTTGTACTGTATGTGATGGGTGCAGTGTGTGTCCCACTGACAACCTCACTAACATCAGGAGTGCTTTTATGTGAGAGCTTTGCCTCCAGTGACATGGTGTAAATATATCTCTCACATATCTTATCTTTTTTTTTTCCAGAATTTGCTGGTTGCCAGTAAATATGAGGCAATTTCTACATTGCCTGAGGATGCCTATATCCAACAAGCTGGTAAGAGAGGTAGAATGAAAGTTCATATCCATGGCAACTGGCCTTTTTATTTATTAAATGGTTGTGGTGAGAATATAAAGCAATGTCAGGAGTTTCTGGTTTGCAACTCTTAAGAGCAGTGCTTGTCACTGCAAACTAGTTGCCCTATGTGTAACTAGGTATGGATGAAATCTCAAGGGTGCTTTTACAGGGAAAATGTCTACTCAAGATGCCTGCATCTACAGAAGGGACTGCCAAACACTTGAGGGGAAATCACTTGAGGGGAAATTAGTAAAATAGACCCTAATGTTTTACGGTTGAACTATTTAGGGAGATATTCTGAAGTTAAGTTAGGCAGCAGCTAATCGAGCTGCACTTACTGAAAAGAAAGAACTTGCTTTGTCAATAATGATGAAAAGTAAGAACTCCCCCAATTGGCTACTACCTGGCTACTGCTAGTGTTGATCACACCACAGCTTCACGCTGCTAGGCTGTAATATACCTTTGCCCTTTCTCTCACCAGAAGAAAAACAGTAGCACCAATCCCAAGATGAGAAGCAGGCCCCAGGCTCTATGGTGATCAACAGTCTTGGTCCAGGTGATGCAGGGGGTCTGTAGGCTTGTTATATATTTTCCTTGTAGATGCCTTGAATACCAACCAGACCAATCAGGAAGGTTACTCACAGACACTCGCTGCCCAATCAGAGACCTTTAGGAATCAATGCCCTCTGCTCTCTCACACCATGAGCAAAAAATAAGCACAAATTCCAAGATGCCATATGTGAAGCAGTTATTAGACTTACTGGTGATCATCAGCAGTCTCAAAGAAATAATGTCCCTATGCACCTTCTGTCATCAGGAGTAAAACAGATGACCTTATCCTAAGACAACTACTGAGAGGCAGAATGTGGGTTCTCCAATAATTGGTGGTCTTGGACCAGATGTTGCAGATTTTAAAAGGTAAGATGGACTCAGTAGCCTATTAACTCATTACAGTCCGGTGACGCCTCCAGGTATTTCTGCAGAAACATACTACTACGCTTCTTGGCATCAAATATTGCTTGTTCATATATGCATTAATTCCAACACCTGCTACATACAAAGTACTAACAGATTTTTTCTTAAAGCTTACACTGTGGCAAACACAACTGTATTGATAATTGACCTCTAACTAGAGCAGGTAAAGATAAATTGTTCATATAATATTTGTGTCATCATAAATTACATGTTTTGTCTAAATATCTCAGCAACTAAGTAACACAGACAGAACTGCTTACCATCATATGACATCTCTCATCTGGGTGAACAAAATACTGCTGATAGTATGCATGTAACTTGAGTGGTTCCTGAGGTATTGTAAGTGGTTTACAAAATATTACAAACTTAAGAGTTGCTGTGTTTACTGCAACTTACAAAAATCCATTTTAAAACCTAAAACTTTAAAAAATATTGCCACCATAAAATAGTTTGTGCTGAAGAGTTTGCCATTTACACTTTTTAGTAACCTCTATGGTTCCAAAGAGATTAACATCTGTTTGAAATGTGAGGACATAATTTGACTTTATCAAAAGCTTTTGCTGTCTGTTCTTGTCTTTTATGTATTCCACTTCCAGGTTTTAAAAACAGCTTGAATGCTTTCAGAAAGCATGAACTTTTGGTCTCAAAAAGGTGTTCTGGCTTTTATTACCTGTCCCTACAGTAAGCTGGTTTCCAAGGAAACAAAATGTACAGCTGCCCTCAGCTGCAGACTTCTCAAGTCACACTGAACATGTATTTGCTAAAGGAAAACTTGTAATTACATTCAGTGCTCTCTTATTTACTTCACTACAAAAAACTTATTAGGTTAAGCCAAGGGACTTAATCCAGACCCTTACCTGTGCAAAAGTAAAATAAAACATATTAACTCTACGTATATTATAATTTGTGCACTTTTATGCCCCATCCCCCACCTCAACATCCCAAAAGTACAGCACATTAACTTTAACATGCTTTTGTCCAGCCTTTCATCTCTTGTTACGCTGTAATGCCTACATTTCTTAATACAAAACAGAAGAAAAAAACTGATTTAACTCATTACTGTTGTATCACTCTCTCCTACAGTAACTGAAAAATAATTTACTATACAACATGCAATTCATATAATGAAATGTTTTATAAACATGCTGTTACAAACAAAACTTGTTTTACTTAAAGTCCCCCTTTCCCCTAGTGTCCTTCAAAAAAACAATATTTCCACTTTTTCTTGTAAAGACATACTTCACATGTGATTGCTGCATTAAAAACTCATTTATTCACTAATTTCAGTGGTGTTGGACTGCTTTCTGTTCATCTCAGTCTTCCACTCCAGACTCTAGTTCAAGTTCAAGGTACTCTCAAATTTTCTAGTCGACGTCTGTTTTTTTTCTGCCTCTGAAGCATTTCCTTTGGAACACTGGAAAAGGTTTCACTTGCAAAGTCTACAAGCTTTACTATCAGGAGAATGAGAAGCAGAGTCCCCTTCTGTATGGTGGCTCACTTTTTGTTGGACAAACTTGCATTTCCTCCTTAGCCTGTTCTGCATCAAAAATGCCTTTGATCCTCCAGGAAGAACATATTCTGAAGACAGCTGGATACAGCAGCTTGTATCTCACACACACCTCTCGACATTTCCTGAATGGTGGTATGAATTTGAGTTGCTGCCTGGTTTAATGCTGGGATACATTTGCTTATTTTCTGCCTGGTTTACAATATATAATTTCCACAAACACTGTCTTCAATTTTTAATAGCTTATACTTATGTCACAGTTTTGTCAGGATCAACTCATTCTGCTGATATGATTGCATCTTCACTAACACAAGTCTTGGCTGCTTTCTCAGGGCCAGGTTTGCAGTATATATACATGCGCCATTTATTACCAAAGCATGCTGTGGAACACTAGTCCAGTTGCTTATTCCTGCTTTCATAAAATTAATACAGACTGTTCCTGCTAGTTTTTCTAGCACAGCAGAAAATCTCAGATTTTCCCTGCATGCTCTGTTCTCCAACAGTTTTTGAGACAGCTCTTCTTGAGCACTCACACTCAGCCAGACTTTTCCTTATTTCAACTTCTGACTTTTACAATTTCATCAGTTCAAGTGAATAACTATTTAAAACTTCTTCCATTTTTCCCAACTTTTTATTATTTGAGTTAATATACTGGTTCAGTGTTGCATTTATTTTAATCAGCTCTGAGCACATTTGATTTATTTTTTACCTCTAGAGTATTGAAAGCCATGTCTTGCACCAAAGCTGTGACTTGAACTGCTTTTTGCTGAAAAGCTGCAGGATTCTTCCCAGTTGGCATTTTCTCTTTACCTCTTCTAGCTGACTTTCTTTCAGGCTAAATGTCTTCTTTACTGGCATCCATGCAGTGTATTTACTAGCCAATAGCTGAGTTTACTAAAATTGGTCCCTGTCACTTAGTTTCTTTTTTCAAACTAGGAGAGCTGAAATTAAAGCTGCTGATCAGTGTTGCAACCATCTCAGAGGATAATCCACAGATGTCTTTCCCAAACATCCAAGATACTTCCACACTTTGGAGTTGTGTGAAAAGTCTTTCCCTCCCATATTTTCCTGCTTTGGAAAATGGATAATGGCTGAATAGACTTCTACGCTAGATGGACTCTTATGAAGACCTCCCATACTCCAGGTTAGGCATATTGAAAACTAAGCGGATACAGTCAAATGAATGAAGAAACTAGAAGAACACGCCAAACCTGGACCAGAAACAACGTGTAAAGTAACAGTTTTTCGTTGATGAAAACAGTAGCTACTGCAAAAATCCTCTGATACTTGTTAAATATCAAGCCCGACAGGAAATCTTCCTTAGATTGTAAAGGAACATCAAACCAAGTAAATCCACCGTAAATCTTTTATTCACCAATGCGAAAACCAGAAGAACACTCCAAAATAAACCAAGCGCTTTCGCCTGGACAATTCCAGGCTTTTTCAAGATTAAAATGCAAGTGTGGCCACACTGTTTAAATACACAAGTTAATAGGCCAAATTAGCAATTAAACTAAATTGCAATCAACTTTTAAAGTGCTATAGTGCTGCAGTATTGTCATTAACATGACAAGTAAAATCTTTTACTCTCAGTGAGCATTTACCAGCAGCAAAACATATTTTAGTGTTCTTAAAACTATTGGATCCTATCAAAATTCATTTACTATTCTTAAGTATATAAATGTAATACATTAATAATAGTAACTAATGAAATTAAACAACAATTAAAAATCTCTGTTGATCATAAAATAAAAACACATCATTAAAAATAATTTCTTAACTAAAAATATATAGCTGTTGTATTAAAGTAGGTAAACCAATATGCAAAATTATAACTGCACAAATATTTATATAACATTAATTCAAAAATTAAATTAATTCATTCATGTTAAAAATTATTTCAAATGTAATGACAATGTACATAAATAATTCAGTTAATACATTTTCTTTCTTGTTTTAAAAACTTTTATAATGTAATTAATGTGAATGTTAATTACAGTATAAAAATTAATATTTCTTCTCAATGTGTTTTCAATAAGCTCTTCAAATGTTTTTAAACTCGGATGTAGGGGTGGGTTAAAAAGACTGGACCTAGTGATGCTGTTAGTTGAAGTATCTTGCCCCTTAAAGAAGAGAGAGAGGTTAAGATTTCTAACATAACAAAACACTATGGCCCCTCACAGGAAGAATGGTACATACAAATGTGGTGCGTGTAAACAATGCAAGTACCTACTTAATGCTGAGGAAATATTTCTTCCAGCTAGGAATTGCATTCTGAGGACATCTGGATACCACAACTGCAACACAATGGGGGTAGTATATTTGGGTGTATGTACATTCTGCCATGGTTTCTATGTGGGAAAGACCACTAGAATGCTCAAAAAACGGATTTATGAACATGTATATGAAATAGAGAAAAAGAAAACTACTAATGCTTTTTTAAGCACTCTGTAACATGTAACAATATGTCTTTAAAATTTTTTGTTTTGGAACGAGTCATTAGTGACCCTAGGGGAGGTGACTGGGAAAGTTACCTGGAAACCAGAGAGTTAACCTGGCAACTTAAATTAGATGCCTCAAGGAACCCAGGAATGAATGAAAACATCAGTATTAATAGTATACTGAAAATGAAAAGGAATAAACTATAGATAGTTTTTAGTTTCTCTTTGGTGTTCAAATCTCATTAACATTCACATTAATTACATTATAAAAGTTTTTAAAACAAGAAAGAAAATGTATTAACTGAATTATTTATGTACATTGTCATTACATTTGAAATAATTTTTAACATGAATGAATTTAATTTTTGAATTAATGTTATATAAATATTTGTGCAGTTATAATTTTGCATATTGGTTTACCTACTTTAATACAACAGCTATATATTTTTAGTTAAGAAATTATTTTTAATGATGTGTTTTTATTTTATGATCAACAGAGATTTTTAATTGTTGTTTAATTTCATTAGTTACTATTATTAATGTATTACATTTATATACTTAAGAATAGTAAATGAATTTCGATAGGATCCAATAGTTTTAAGAACACTAAAATATGTTTTGCTGCTGGTAAATGCTCACTGAGAGTAAAAGATTTTACTTGTCATGTTAATGAGAATACTGCAGCACTATAGCACTTTAAAAGTTGATTGCAATTTAGTTTAATTGCTAATTTGGCCTATTAACTTGTGTATTTAAACAGTGTGGCCACACTTGCATTTTAATCTTGAAAAAGCCTGGAATTGTCCAGGCGAAAGCGCTTGGTTTATTTTGGAGTGTTCTTCTGGTTTTCGCATTGGTGAATAAAAGATTTACGGTGGATTTACTTGGTTTGATGTTCCTTTACAATCCAAGGAAGATTTCCTGTCGGGCTTGATATTTAACAAGTATCAGAGGATTTTTGCAGTAGCTACTGTTTTCATCAACGAAAAACTGTTACTTTACACGTTGTTTCTGGTCCAGGTTTGGCGTGTTCTTCTAGTTTCTTCATTCATATTGAAAACTACCACTATCTTCTAAGATACCAACCTAATGTTGTAGGACTGCAATAGCCTAAAATGCTGTGGAGTTAACTTCTCTAAGATGAGGTTAGTTTCCCACAAGAGATGGTCCACCTTGGTGGATGAGGTTAGTGTCCCACAAGAGATTGTCCTCCTTGGTGGACGAGGTTAGTATCCCACAAGAGATAGTCCTCCTTGGTGGATTTAAATTCAAAAATGCCTCAAAGGAACAATTTCACTTGATTTAAGGAAAACGTGAACTACAAGGAAAATTATACACATGTATTCTGATGGAAAAATTGTGACACTTAACACAACCAAAACTTGCTACCAGGAAATCTCATCACCCCTCTCAATCTTCAACACTGTCAGTCATACCATATACCATACATAGTCAACACACCCGTGTCTTGTAACCACTGAGGCCTAACCATAAACCCAACATATTAGTCATAGGAGACTCCATTGTGAGAGACACAGATGTGCCTCTCACCAGGCTGGATGAGGAGAAAGTCATGGTTAGTTGTTTGTCAGGTGCCATAATCCACCATATCAGACACACACGCAAGTCTCTCAACAGGTACTGTTATGACTCTGTAATAGTCCATGTTAGTGTGAATGACTTGAGACTACCTCCCTGGACTACATGAAGAGAGACATGACGGAGCTCGCTGAATGTGTGTCCCAGGAAGGTATGTCCCTAGCCTTAAGCAGCGTTCTACCATCACCAAGAATGATGCCTATATACAAACAGAAAATGATTGACTTTAACAATTGGCTTAGTTTCTGGTGTCATTCCAGGGGGATCCAGTACATAACAGCCTAGGAAGATGTGATCGATTAACCACAATCCTTTGCTAGAGATGGCCTGCATCTGTCTCACTTGGGCTTCAGGCTTCTGGCAAAGGCACTTGCCTCTCCCATAGTGCCTTTTATAGGAAAAGTCATGAACTCGATACTACCAACATAAAAATTTCAACAAAATGGAAATTAAAGGTCATGCTGCTAAACGGTAGGAGTCTAAACATACAACTGCACTCATCACAAGCATTCTTAACCCTGGAAGATGCTGACATTTGTGCAGTCACAGAAACCTGTTTCAGAGCTGCAGAGACCACCCAGCCTTACCTGGTTACTCATAATACCATACATTCAGATCACAAACTGTGGGCAACAAAGCCAAAGGAGGTGGAGTTTCAATATATATATTAAAGATGCACACACCTCCAAGCTAGTCAAAAAGTATGATGCACAGGAGACTCCAGGGGCAGTTAACCATTGACAAGACCACTATTCAAATCATAGTTAGATACAGGCCCCTAAATTTGATTCAAGATGCCCATTCCACCTATCTGGACCTCTTCAAATCTATCAAGATTCAACCCTTACCTTGATCCTGGGTGACTAACTACCCAACCACAGACTGGAAAACCTACTCATGCCAGAACACAAATGCACAGAGCTTCCTCGATTTTATCAATGCAAAAGCCTTGGAACAGCTAGTCGATACCCCCCAAGAGGTGATAATATCTTAGACTTCTTATTAACAACAGTAACCACTGCAGCACCCCTACAGTATCATCCTCCCTAGTAAGATCCAACCATAAAACGGTCACTTTCATAGTCACCATCTCCCCTGATCCCCTCTAGCTAGGGTCAAACAAAAAATAAACTTCTCCAAAGCTGATTAGAACCTCCTGGGGGATGGTATAAACAGCTTCACATCACCACCTCCCCTGACCCCCCCCCCTCTAGCTAGGGTCAAACAAAAAAAAAAACTTCTCCAAAGCTGATTAGAACCTCCTGAGGGATGGTATAAACAGCTTCACAGCCCCTTCCCCCTATTTAGGAACTGTCACCAATGTCCACCAAAGTACTTTACAAGCATTTATATAGATGCATGGTATCAGGAATATCCAACAGGGCAAAATCATGCTCCGCAAAGAAGAGTAAACCTGTCTGGTGGACATCTGCAATGAATAAACTGTATAACAAAAGGAAAAAAAATGCTGTCCAGGACCAAGAAGGAATAGGTACCCAATTGGAAAGAATCTCCCCTTAGCCTGAACAAGCAAATAAGAGCACTAGTGAAATCCTCTAAAGCCAACTTCGAGTCCAAATTACCACATCTACTATAGACAAACATAAGGTCTTCTTCACATATATCCGCAATCTCAGAAGCACCCAGATCTGTTCAGAACTGGTGGTCAAGGACACCACATACACAAATGCTGTAGATATAGTCAACCTACTGGCTAATAGAGTCAGCAAATACTTCACCCCCCCATCAGTAAATCAGGACATCCCCAGTACCTACCCCACCCACATTCCCCCCATCAGTAAATCAGGACATCCCTAGTACCTACCCCCCTTACCTCTAGGGAACAGTCATCACTGCCCTCTCAAAGGCAAAAAATAAAGCCTCCATGGCATCCGATAACATCCCAGGCTGCATCCTACATGATGCAGCACCATTAGGCACCCAATTCAACCAAAGCCTGAGTACCGGCTTTGTCCAAGCTGAGTGGAGGACAGCCATTGTCATCCCTTTACACAAAAGTAGCACGTCCACCTATTCGGGAAATTATAGACCCATCATCCTAACTAGCCTGATCTACAAGGCCTTGGAATGGATTATCATGGACCTCATTAACAGGGACTTTTGGCAACCTCCAAACACTTGACCCAACATGGTTTGGCTTTGTCAAGGGGAGGTCATGTCTGTTAAATCAGGTCGACTTTTTTGAGACAGACACCAAAGCCATGGACGAGGGGAAGATGGTGCACACTGCCTACCTTGACCTGGCCAAAGACTTGAACACTATTCCTTACTCAGGCATAATAGATAAACTCTCTCAATAGGTATCAATCCATATGTTACCAGATGGGTAGCAAATTGGCTTACTGATAGAACCTACCTAATCAAAACAGGGGAAGCCACCTCAAGCAGTAGTCCCATAACGAGTGGCATACCCCAGGGATCGGTCTTGGGGCTTCTGTTATTTGAGATATACTTCTCTGATGTGCAAGCCAAAACAAGTGGGCTATGGCTAACCAAATTTGCAGATGACTTCAAGCTGGGCGCAGTCATCAATTCCCCAAGTGATGTGGAAGTCCTCCAAGAGGGTCTCACCCAAACAAATGACTGGTGCCAGAAACTTGGCCTCAAGCTGAATGCCAAAAAATGCATCATCATCCCCCTTTGGGGAGAGTGACATCCCCACATATTATCACATTAATAATGTCCTAAGCACTCAATCAGTTGCGAGGGATTTAGGCATCCAGGTTGATAGCAACCTGACTTTTGACCACCATGTTGCTTCCGTTGTATGGAAAGCTTTCTTTCTATATGACCCACCTCATAAGTAAAGGTGTCTCATCCAGAGACATGGAGGTCATAACATCCCTGCATCCTTCCCTTAGAAGGCCAGTTATTGAGTACACTATCCCCTTTGGCATGTACCTCGCAAAGAATATGCAGCAGCTGGAGAGACCACAGAGGTTCCTCACCAAGAGGATCAAATATCTACCCTACACAGATAGGCTACAAGCCCTGACCCTCTACTCAGTTTCATACAGACTCCTGAGAGGTGACCTCTGTCTGGCATACAAAGCAATCTCAGACCCCACCTTGATGGGCCTGGTGCATATCCACAAGTCAAACTCCACTTGAATAACCCACACGGGTTACCTCAACCTGGTCTGTGACATCAACAGGACTTGCTGGTGGGAAAGAATTCTGTCCCAGAAACTCTCCCATCTGTAGAATAGAGTCCCTCTCCATGTCAAGCAGAGTACCTCATTACCCCTTTTAAGCACAATCTGGATAACTGGATGGGAAACAGAAAATACACCCCGGGATTCCACGTGTCCCTGCTGGACAGGGGCTTCGGGTCCTGACTTGTCTAAACATGGGCTAAACTCTTGGCTAGGCTTTTAAGGGCCTCAGGGCCAATAGCCTAATAGCTTCTTATGATCCTATGTTATCGAACACCTGGAACATTGCAATTTCACTCCGGGAAACTAACCACTTGTCCACCAACACAGAAAAAAACAAACCAAAGCAAATCAAACGCAGCCCCACTGACTAAATATACCAACTCCGAGATTGTACTATAGTGGAGAAAAGGGCAAAGTTCAACATGGCGGCCCAGTGGTTAGTTTCACAGAGTGAAATTGGGATGTTCCAGGTATTCAATAACATGCCGTTTCAGCAAAGTGGTCTCAACGTTTTGAATTTCGTGCAAGTAGTTTTTAAACAATACAAAGTAGATCTACATGTGTGAGTGTGCATGTGTGTGTGTGTTTTACAGATATACATACTCACACACACACACATATATATATATATATATATATATAGATGTGTGTGTGCGTGTATGTATGTATATATATATATATATATATATACATATACATACATATATATATATATATATGTGTATATATGTATATATATATATATATATATATATATATATATTTATACATACATACATATACATACACATACACACACACACACACACACACACACACACACACACACACACACACACACACACACACACACACTGAATATAAAAAGGGTATACACCCCTGTTAAAATGCCAGGTTTATGAGATATAAAAAAATGAAACCACAATAAATCATTTCAAAATGTTTCCCACTTTAATGTGACCTATAACCTGTACAATTCAGTTGAAAAACAAAGAAATCTGTTAGGGGAAATAATATATAAAAAAAAAAAGTACAATAAGCTGGTTGCATAAGTGTGCACACCCTTAAACTAATACTTTGTTGAAGCACCTTTTGATTTATTTACAACATTAAGTCTTCTTGAGTACACACCTGCCATCAATTAAAAGAGACTCTGATTAACCCCAAATAAAGTTCAGCTGCCCTAGTAGGATTTTCCTGACATTTACTCACTTGCCTGCTACAGAAAAAGCATAGTTCGCGGACAGCTTACAAAACATCAAAGGGATTTCATTGTTGACATGTATCAGTCAGGAGAAGGGTACAAAATAATTTCCACAGCATTGGATATACCATGGAACACAGTGAAGACAGTCATCAAAAAGTGGAGAAAATATGGGACAACAGTAACATTGCAAAGAACTGGATGTCCCTCCAAAAGTGATGAAAAGACAAGATGAAAACTGGCCAGGGAGGCTGCTAAGAGACCTACAGCAACACTGAAGGAGCTGTAGGAATTTCTGGCAAGTAGTGGTTGTGTACTACACGAGACAACATCTCCCGTATTATCTATATGTCTGGATTATGGGGTAGTGTTGCAAGACAGAAGCCTTTTCTTACAAAGAAAAACATCCAGGCCCAGCTAAAATCCACCCCTTACCTCTGCCCACCGGCCTGTACCCCTAAGAGGAAATCTGTTCTCCCATGCCAAAAACTGGACCTCTATCACCAACGACTGATGGGTTCTCAACATAGTGTCCCAGGGATACAAATTTTATTTCCACACTCTACCTATCCCAAAAGGGTTCCCAGATCTTCCTCCAAACCAGTGGGCAGAGGCACAAAACCAAGTCCGTTCCCTGCTCTCCATGAGGGCAATATAGCCTGTTCCAGCAGACCAGATAGGCCAATGTTTCTGTTCCAGGCTTTTCCTGGTACCCAGAAAAGAGGGCACCTGGCACCCAGTCCTCGATCTATCAATTCAAAACACTTTCCTGGTGATACCAAAATTCAAAACGCTCACCCTCCAGCAGCTTCTTCCTGTGCTATCCAAGCATGTGGGAAAATGTGTTATAGTCCGATGAGACCAAGGTTGAACTTTTTGGCCACAATTCCAAAAGGTACGTGTGGCACAAAACCAGCACTTCATATCACCAAAAGAACACCATCACCAGAGTGGAGTATGATGGTGGCAGTATCACGGTTTGGGGTTACTTTTCTTCAGCTGGAACTGGGGCTTTAGTCAAGGTGAAGGGAATTATGAACAGTTCCAAATACCAGTCACTTTTGGCCCCAAACCTTCAGGCATCTTGTAGAAAGCTGAAGATGAAGAGGAATTTCACCTTTCAACATGACAATGACCCCAAGCATACATCCAAATCAACAGAAGAATGTCTTCACCAGAAGAAACAACGTTTTGGAATGGCTCAGCCAGAGTCCACACCTAAATCCAATAGAAAAGCTATGGGGTGACCTGAAGAGGGCTGTGCACAAGAGATGCCCTCGCAATCTAACAGATTTGGAGCACTTTTGCAAGGAAGAGTGGGCAAATATTGCCAAGTGAAGATATACCATCCTGATAGATTCCTACCCAAGAAGACTGAATGCTGTAATTAAATCAAAATGTGCTTCAATAAAGTATTAGTTTAAGGGTGTGCACACTTATGCAACCAGCTTATTGTATGTTTTTTATTTTTTTTCCCTTATTTTTTTTCCCCCCACATTGGAGGTTGTGAGGGGCCCTCCTAATTTCCTTTAAAAGAAGAAAATAAAAGAAAATGTATATATTTAAACGAAAATAGGTGGGGGTCTTCGCCCCCCACACCCCCTCTACCTTTATATATCATCTCCAGGGTCACACAACTTTGGTGAGGGGGCAAATCCCTGTTAACTGCCATGAATACTGGTTTTCGATCAAATGTGCTGTCGATCAAATGAGTTTTGATCAAATGTGCTGTCGATCAAAAGTAGTAGATCCATATATATATATATATATATATATATATATATATATACACATATATATACACACACACACACACACATATATATATATACACACACACACACACACACACACACACACGTGTATATATTATACACAGACACACATGCGTATGTCTCTATACAAACACAATGGAATAAATATGCAATTACAATAGGATTTTTAAATGCATTCTCAGATTAAATGACAAAGTAGGACAACTGGCATTATGTGTAAAGATGCAATCGAATATTCATACCTAGAGACTGACTTATTGAACATGCAGATGTAATAAAAATGCTTTTTAACAAAAAAGGAAAAAGAAAGGAATAGGATATGAGCTTTAAGTTATACATCTGTAATTCAATTGCTCTGAAAAATAAAGTTATGTTCTTACCACAATGTTCCATCTGTATTGTCCATCTTCTTTTCCATTATCCTGTGGGTATTGGTTCTGATCCTCAGAACCAACCGCCACTTCTTCCCAGCTTGAACTTCCTGACTTGAGCTCCTCCTCCTTACCCACAATGCCCCACTCCCCCAGAATACCTCAGATCGAGTCTGCCAAAAAAGCACAACACAAAGATCATCTTCACACCCTTAAATAAATACACATCAAATATGTATAAACATATCCATAAGAAGGAACATCAATTCTACCAGGCTTCCCAAAGACTTGGGATAGACAGAAGGGGGCAGGAAGATTAATGGAAATGAAGATGGACAACACAGATGGAACGTTATGGTAAGAACACAACTTCTTTATCTGATGTTGTCCACTTCATTTCATTAACCTGTGAGATGGAGTCCCCAGCTACAAAAATCCATGGTGGCCCTCATGGAAGGAAATTCCAGAGTACAGCAGAACCAAAAGCTCTTCTAGTCCTGGATATAATGTCCAATTTGTAATGTGTTAAACAAAGGTGCAGGGATTTGACCAAGCAGCAGCAGCACAAATATCTTCAATTGAGACTCTAGACCGAAAGGCCCGAGACGTAGCCACAGACCTTGTTAGAATGGGCCTTTATTCGTCCTAGTCAAGGAATATTTTTGAAAAAGAGTAGATGAAGGTAATGCTGCCTTTCAACCATCTCGCTAGCGTAACTTTTGTAACAACTCTACCTCTCTTTTTGTCTGAAAGAGAGACAAAGAACTGATCAGACATCCTGAAGGGCTTGGTTCTATGTATATAAAAACAAAGCTGCCTATGTACATCAAACAAATGCAGACTGTATCCCCCTTTATTTTGATAATCAGGAAAAAAGACTGGAAAATTAATCGACTGATTAATATTTCCCTCCTTAGCCACCATGTGTAAAATGAAGGATTGGTATGCAGGGTCATTCTGTCCTTGAGGAAAATCAAATATGGAAATTTTGCCGAAAGGGCTTTAAGTTCAGACACTCTTCTGGCAAATATAATTGCTACTAAAAACAGAGTCTTCAGGAAAGAAATTTCAAATCCACTGTTGTTGGGGGTTCAAAGAGGGGACGGACCAAAGTTTGCAAAATCAGTCAGATCCCACGGGGGAGTAGGATCTTTCACCGGAGGTCAGAGCAGGAAAGTACCCCTAAGAAATGCTTTACACAGCTTAAAAGAAGCAAGGGATAAGGAATCAAAACCATCTTGAAAACTGGATATAGCAGCTAGCTGAACTTTGACAGTAGAATAACTAGTGCCATCCTTGAAAAGGGAAGCCAAAAAAAAATCTAGTATGACTGCCACTGGGGCTGTAAAGGGATCTGTCTGTTTCTGTTCAGCCCAAAAGGAAAATTTCTTCCATTTACACTTGTAAATTTTGCATGTTGAAGACCTATGAGAGGAAATCAAACTTTCTAGAATGGGAGAAGACAGCCTGTGAAATCTTGCCATCATCAGAAGTGGAGAAACCATGTAGTTAATTTCAGGCCCTGAATGCCTGGGTGTGGATGCCCCAACAGATGAGAAAGCAGATCTTGGCTCGGATCCTGTCTCATCAGAGGGCAAACCAAGTTAGACCAAAGAAAGGTGAACCAGATGTGTCAAGGCCAAAATGGGGCAATGAGGATTACTTTGCTTTGCAACCTGACAGCTTTCTGTAGGAACTTGAAAATTAACAGTACAGGAAGAAAGGCATAGAAAAGACCGGACTGGCCAAGCATGCATAAGAGCATTCCTGGGGGACTGTCCCTGAGGAGGGATCAAGGCAAAATACCTGCTGCATTTGTTGTTGAAAGGGGATGCAAAGAGATCGCAGCAAGGATAACTCAATTTCCGGAAGATCATGTCTGCCATGAACTGATTCAGGGCCACTCATAAGGCATCAGTAACACTCGGCTGAGCCTGTCAGCTAATATGTTGGACTCTCCCAGAACATGCATTGCTACTATAAACCAGTTGGTAGAAAATCGCCCACTGCCACTCTCTCACTGCTTCTCAACTTAGGGGATAAGACCCGGTATTTCCCTGTTTGTTGATGTACCGAACCACAGACACATTGTCCGTCTGGATCGCAATAGTCCCCAGAGATAGAAAGCTGTAGAGTTTTAGAAGAACTGCTCTCATCTCCAGTACACTGATATGCAACTGGACCTCTTGGGGCACCTACTTGCCTTGGACTGCCCAACCCAGACAATGCCCCCCCACCAAAACTGGAAGGTGTCCTTGGTCAACGTGGCATTCGGGGATGGAAGAACAAATGGCATCCTTGAGTAACTTCTGTGGAGTGAAGCCACCAAAGCAGAGACTCCTTGCACAAACAGAACAGACTGATGGGAAAAAGTGACCATTGGACTGCTACGGTCCATTGTAATATCCACATGTGAAAATATGCCATGGGCAGAAGGGTTATAGTGGCTGCCATTGAGCCTAATGCTCCGAGAACTAGACTGGCCTGAGGTTTTGGAATGGTCAAGATCTGGCTGATGTAAAATTTGAAGTTTGATACCTTGTCTGTTGTCAGGTAAGCATAAGATGTTCCTGTGTCCAGGCAGGCCCCGATGAAGTTTATGGCTTGTACCGGGTCCAACTGAGACTTCTGTATGTTGACTGTTATCTGCAGGACTGGAGCCAACTTGAGAAAATAATTCCTGGTCTGCAGGAGTAGATATCTGGTTGGAGCGTTCAGAAGCCAGTTGCTCAGATATGGAAATATCCGATAACCTTGCAGTTGGAGATGAGCTGCAACCACTGCTAGACATCTGAGGAACACCCTGGGGGCCATGGTGAGACCAAACAGAAGCGCCCTGAACTGGTAGTGACTGGCTCCCAGCCTGAAATGCAGAAACTGCCTAGAGCGACTGTCCATTTTTATATGCTAGTAAGTGTCCTTTAGGTCTACAGAACTCATCCAATAGCCCATCTTCAGGAGAGGTACGATGGATTGATGCAAGACCATTCTGAACTTTGTGTGTTTCACCGACTTGTTCAGAAATGTCAGATCCAGGAAAATTTGCAAATCCCATCTTCTTGGGTACTAAAAAGAATTTGGAGTAAACGCTCAATCAGATTTGATTGAGGGTGATCTCTTGGATGACTCCTTTTTGCAGCAACTTCCTGGGCTGTGTCCTCCCTCTGACTGGTTGGGACATCGGGGAGGTGATGTTTTCAATTGGGAGTTTTGGAAAAGGGACTGAAGTATCCTCTGGATACAATCCTTAGAACCCATTTGTCATTTGTGATGCCCTCCCAGGCTTACGGGGGTGATGTTTTCAATTGGGAGTTTTGGAAAAGGGACTGAAGTATCCTCTGGATACAATCCTTAGAACCCATTTGTCATTTGTGATGCCGTCCCAGGCTTACGGGTGAAGGGACAAAAGTCCCCTGACTGCTTCTAGAGGACAGCAGTTGGGCAACTGTTCAGGATTGCTGGAAGGGCTTGTCCTGATAAGTTTCCCGCGGCCACTGATTTTGCAGACCCCTTGGTCGCATGGGCGGCATCTCCCATTCTGACTGTATCTCCCTCTGTCCCAAGAGAAAAGTCTCCTTGAGTGCCCTGAAAAGGACCCTGCGACTTCCGAAACTACGTTTTCTTATTCCCACACTGGTTCTTGGAAAAGGTCCCTTGTGGTGTAGAAAATTGGATTCCGACGGCAGACAGGGTCTTTTCAACCTTTTCACTCTGGGATAAAGTGTCACGGACTGTGGGCCCAAACAAGGTGGAGACATCAAAAGAGGCATTAATAAAGGACTATTTGAAAGGCTCGCAAAATCGCACAGCCTCATCCAGGCATGGCATCGTACAGCAATGCCGAACCAGACGCCCCTGAAGTACCCTCTGTAGTGTGACATTAGCCTCAAGGATGCATTAGCTAAACAATGTAGGGTGGCCACCTGGAGGAAAAGTACTCCTGTTCCTCAGCAGACATGGATCTCAGGACTGAGCTAGAAAGTTCCTTGACTAAGTTCCTTTGTAGCCTGGTAAATTGCGACAAATATTTCAACACCCTGAGCGAAAAAGTAGAGGAGGCATAGACTTTTTTTTGTCAATCCTAATGCCTGGGATTCTCTATTCGTGGAGTGGACAGAGAAGCTTTCCAGAGTCACCTCCTTCTTGGAGGCTGCCGCAATAACCATGGCATCTACAGGGATACTATCGGTCCAGAAAGATTTGTCAACAGGGGCACTTAAAAACTTGTCTCCGCATTTGGGGACAGGTTCCACGGTATCTGGTTCCTTCAGAGCCCTCGAAGATACCAGCTGAATAAGCAGGTCAGCAAGGGGGACATCCAGGTAGTAGATGGGCCAGACCTGAAAGGCTCCCAAAGTAAAGAGTCCTCTGGGGAAGGGTTTGGGGCACACCAACCACCCCGCTGGTGAGGGATTTCAAGAACGTCAATGAAGAAGACCTTGTCAGGTGTGAATTTTGGAGACCCTTCTCCTTCCTCGAAATCAGTATCTGTAGTGAGTAATCCCATAGAGGAATCAATGTGCCTCTTTTTCCAGAATCTCTTCCAAGTGACCTCCTCGGGGCAGTGCTCTGGGGAGGTGTTAGAAGAAGCCTGGGGATCCACCGAGGGGAGGGTGTGGAGGCTTTCTGGGGCCAGCTGTCCACACGGCAGCTCAGAGACCACAGACACAAGTCCATTATGTGGAGGGTAAGGTTCCATATTAGTTAGTGATGAGGGTCTCCTAGGAGCAGACAACATCCTCTCCACCAACTCGAAGGTGGAAGGGCTCTGAACCACATGGAGTTGTCCCACCGGAGCCAAAACCATAGCAATAGACACCTCCCGGAGAGTTCGAGCCTCCTGCTCTGATAAAGTAGTCCGAGCCAAGCTGTCGAAGGCTGATGCTCTGAGCGGAAGAGAGAGCTCCGAAAGCTTCGGGCTGTAAGTTAACCCCCCCCCCCCCACAAACAGACCTCTACACTATGGCTCTGAGAGATGCCCGGAACTGAAACACTGAAACCAATGGAGCTGTGCAGGTTGGGGAAGAAGAAAAAATCTCTATTTGCTCAGACACTCTGGCACTGGGAACCGACTCCTCCAAAACCAAAGGTTGGATCGGAGAAAGAGTTATCAGTTGGAACAGGGAAACTCTCACTGATCCAGATGTGGACGGAGTGGGCATAAGCTCCATCTGGATCTGTGTCTCGAGAAATTGCCTCATGAGCTTGCCGATGTTCTTGGAAGTTAGGCTTCGGGAAAACCCAGAATATGTTGTGGATGGAGGTCTGGTGGATCCCTGGGGGGAAATGGGATGGAGATCTCCATGTATGTCCTGACAGCGCCAACCCAGGTGCCAAAACCATAGCAGACGATGCCATGGAAGCACCATTCAGCCCCAGAACAACAGGAGATGAGCGGGGGGTGAAGAAAAGCAGTGGCAACTGAGCTCGGAGCCGATCGAGTCGGTTCTGAAGATTTTGCTTGTTTTTCTCAGTGGTTCAAGAAGAGGATCATGTGGGAAAAGATCTCCTGGACTCCCGGGGCGCCCAGGGCCTTTTAGGAGGGGGTTGAGCCCCTGACGTAGAAGGCATCCCTGAGGTGGAGGAAGGAGGGAGCAAACCTTTTAACACCAGTTTGTTCCTCTTATCCACCAGCACCTGAGGATGGAAAGCCCTACAGATTTCGCAAGGGGCTTCCAAATGTTTAGGCTACAAGCAGTAAATGCATGCTTTGTGGGCATCAGATGAGGAATCTTCCGCTCACAGGAAGTGCACTTTTTAAACCCTAAATGTTTTTGATCAGCCATAGAGAAAAAACAGAAAGAGAGAAAAGGTAGTTTTTTATTTTTGAACAGGAAAAAGAGGAAATTTAATGGAGAGAAACACAAAAAAACTAGACAGAAAGGATACAGGAAGCTATCACTCAACAATTAAAGTATTACAGAATTAAATAATTAAAGAGTACCAGGTAGGGAGAATGAAAGAGGAGACTTGCACCTACTCTAATTAGGAGAAGCTCAAGACCGACAGAACTTGATGCTAACTTGGAGCGTGGCAAACGAGATCTGAGGTATTCTATGGGAGCATGGCGTTATGGGTAGGGAGGAGAAGCTCAAGTCAGGAAGCTCAAGCTGGAAAGAAGCAGCTGGTTGGTTCATACCCACAGGTTAATGAAATTAAGTGGACATCAGATCATTATTTTAACATATATTTAAAATAAAAGACTCAAGACCCTTAAATTAAAGGGAAGACAGTTTTAGAGATTGCATCTGCCATAAACACTGCAATCCCCAAAGAATCTTCTGGAATTAATGGCAAACGTGAATGAACTGAAATTCTTCTAAAATTCTGTAGTTTTTCCTATAAAAGGCTGTAAGATCTACAACAAATTCCTCTTTCTTGGGAGTCACGGAGAATCTCGAAATTAAACAAATTTCTTGTTGAGTGAGAAATTGAAAGTGGTTCTAACAGTTACTTCTAGAACAGTACTGGACCATGACATGGTTGTAAAGAGCAATGATTTATCTTTGGTGTACCCTGCAAGTGAGATATGCTACTGAACAGTTTTATATCATTTATTTGTCACCACAGCTGGCCAATATCCCGAGAAAAGGGAACACTGGTCTACTAGCACAGTGTCTGAAAGGCAGACAGTGGCGACAGACTTGAATATTTCCAAGAGTCTCATAAATATGTGAGGAGCACCTCATAGGAGTTCATGCTATTACTTTTCGGAGCGAAAACAAAAACATTTTCATAAAAATTCCAACTGAAAATCTTTTCACCAACAGTCACAGCTACTTTAACAAATTCTAAAATTCCTTCATAAAATTTATAAAATGAAATAAGTATAAGACTGCATCAGCCAACTCAGTGATGGAACTGACAACCAACAACAAAATTAATCTACCATTAAAGTAATACAAGCAAAACAAGACTTAATTACAAATAGTATTTCAAAACCTCAACAACTTCTCAGAATGACTACGGAAAAGTTCATTTCTTAGTTAAGAGAGAACAGTCAAAACCTCCTAACAGGGAAAATTTCAGTGACAGCCACACTACAGTAAAAACAGCAAAACTTTAATGTGATTTTCTGATTAAATAAAACAAAGACCTTCAGAAACAATGACAGAAAAGTCCTTCAAATAAGCAGCAACAAAGATATGGCACCATCTTTGCTAAGTGATGTGCACTGCTTTCTAATGAAATGTCAAGACTTGTAATAGCTAGCCTCAAAATGATTAACAAAAATAATAGCCAATATTCAAAACCTTCCAAGAGTGAAAACTCAGTAATGGATACTGACACTTTAGTTCAAAAAGCATAAATTTAACCCAACTTTCTGATGAAATAATACCAAGGCCTTTGGAAAAAAAAAGCAATGACAGAAACGAGATCCATGTAACATCTTAAAAATGTATAGCATCCCTGAACTGAAAGTGGGCTATCCCTGACCAGTCTTATCATCAGGTTTATCCACTTTGACAACTCATATTTGACATTTTTTTTCCACAAAGTTCCCACACTCGAAGATACAAGTGTACACCTGACAATGTATGGTGTTAAGACACATCAAAGTACACAAGTGCGCTCATCTTCTACACTCGCAAGTCCCCCTTATCACCTGCAGGCATCATCCTGCAAAATCAGCAACGGACATCTGGCACTCATCGACATACAAGGTTTCCAAACTGAAATGTCAAGACTTGTAATAGCTAGCCCTGAAATAATTAAAAAACTAGATCAAAACATAGGAGAATAACATATGTCAAACATAACTTTAAAAGAGAAAAGTTGTTTTTTGCAGGTGGGCAAGTCCCTCTCCCCGAACCTGTATATATGAAGTCCAAGATCACCATATCTTGGACAAAACAGAATATTCCAATGAACAGTAATCTTAAACATAGTATATGCAAGTCCACATTTTAGGTCCATTCATCCTGCTATTCCAGGACTTGCACTAATGAGTCTTGGAATTTCAAAGTTACCAATATACAGTATGTATTTGTCCAACATCTAGAGAAAGCCAATAATAGAAGCCAGAAGGATGTGCTGCTGTCTGCTGAAAGAAGGATTATCAATGAAGCAACAAGAAGAATTCCCTTCATTAACTTGGAAGAATACCAAATATATCTAACCTAAACAGAACCCTGCTTGTTAGATTCTATGGTTAGGTAGGATCCTAACCAGTAAACCATCAGGTAGCCAGAAAAACAGAGGAGGAGCATCATGGAGGCAGAGTACTGTGGAATGCCTAGCTAGTGGGCCAAACCTCATGGCTGCAGATAGGGAAAATTGCCTGGGAAGGAGTGCCATGGGCCCAATGGACCATGGTGGCTATGCCCGTTAATGGCTGACCAAGAGAGCAGTGAAGGCAGCTGCTATTCTGAGAAAAGCAGAGTAAACAGCAGGAAAAATAAAAAAGTAGAAATTCCAGTGATGGAGACAAAGTACAGTTGTGTAAATAGCTTAACATCAGTAAATGTTCAAATACATCAGTGTTGCGGTAGCCATTAAATACAGGGTGCACCCTGCCAAAGATACTGTATGTCTGGCCAACCTACAAAGCTTCATCCACCTTCTTTGTGTGGTGTACATCTGCCCTCGGTAAGAGTGGATGGGCTAGTATAAGATGGCCTTAGAGATGTGCCAAAACCAGGAAAGAGATTATTTAAGGGGATGGGGAGAAAATCTCTAACTGTAATAGTGATCCACTTAATCATCCATTGTTATAATAGACTAATTACACAAACGTAGTATATGTTATTTCATAATCACTACTGCAATAATCAGTACATATAGGACGATTGCCAAAGTTCAGGGAAAAAGGTACATCGCCTGAAGAGCAGCTCTACCAAAATGTTCTGCCTCTGGAGACAACACCCAGCTTGTAATGTTTGATAAATGTCTGAATAGAGGACCAAGTAGCCAGTTCTAAAATAGTACTAAAATATACATCCTTCTATAAAGCCCTGATGTCTCAACTGTTTTAGCAGAATTGGCTTGGACACACTCAGGAGCATTTTTGTCATGGTTAGTACAGCAGAACTGGATGTACAGGCAAAGTCATCTATAACTAGTTTGTTTAGAGGCTGGTTGTCCCTTTTCTTTAACATCATTACATACAAATGGTTGAATGGAGGTTTTGAAGGCCTTAGATTTGTCCAGAGTAGCTCAACTGTCTGTGAACATCTGGGCAATCAAGAGTCTTTTCTCCTTAGTTTTAAGGACCAGGACAGATAATACAGAGCTGGATAGTTTAAGGGTACATTCATAGACAATTTCAGGAATAAATGAAGGACTGGTTCTCAAACTTACTCTGGTCTTGTAAGATATCAAAAAAGAATGAATAGATAAGGGCCAGCAATTCAGATACCAGACTAGCAGAAGTTAAAGCTACCAGTAGGGCAGTGCTTCCAGGTCAGAAACTTTTCTGGCTAGGGTTCCAAATGGAGGAAGATTTTTTTTTCTAAAAAAAAAAAATTTGAACCCCAAGAAAGAGCCACCTCTTTTCCTGCGTGTCTGATATGCAACCTCCCATTAAAAAAAATGCTACAAAGTGGAAATAGGGGTTCCAGTGGCAGACAATCTGAAATGGCCAACAGATGTACTTTTACCGAAGTGTACTCTAGGTTAGAGTTGATCAATTCACACAGGTACGGGAGAACCAGGATTGGCCCTGCTTGAGCTTGATCCTGTCCTCTCTTTTGGCACCAAAAAGACAATCTTTTCTATTTGGGTAAGTAAGATTTCCAAGTAGCAGGTTTTCTTGCCTCCAACACCTGTTGCACATCCTTAGAAAAAAAGTGCCTGAAAAGAAATAAAAATCTATTACCAACACTGTTGAACTGAGATTTTCAATATTGGGATGATTCAAAGATCTCCTGTTATATGTGACAATCCCCCACCTTCAGCAGACAGACAGCAGCTCAGGATGTAATGTGACTGGTGATATAACAAGTAAATTTCAACAGCATCATAGAATTTGAATAGGATTTTACAATAGAAATCCCAAAATTCAGATGTGTCGAATTAGGAAGTGTTTATGACTTTAAAGGAAAAGGCGACAAGTTTGTTCTCAGATTTAACCAGGAATGGGGACACCAAAGGAATGCAGCATGTGAGACTATGCTGGTTATGATCAGGTCTAGAATGCTCTGTGCAATAGCTGGTTGCTTTCTTATTTGTTCTAGAGAATTTCCATTTATTAGTTCAACTCTGAGCATATCTGAACACTTTTCTGAAGGATAGCTGAAACTGCTCATCATAAAGGAATTTTTCATTATGGGTAGTTTGGTGAGTGTGTTGAATAATCTGTATGGACCTCTGGACTCACAGTGGGTGCCCTATAACAGACAATGAGCCATTACTTGATGCAAATGATTAATCCTGTGAAAGATGTATCTGTACCATTGGAGACGATCCTCTCACCAGACAGGTTTATTTGTGGACATCATACACTACTACCCACATCTAGATGCAAGTATATCAAAGTAACATATGCTAAGGTAGTCAGAAAGCCTATCCCCAAGCCAAACTGTCTTTCCCCAGCTCTAAACTGACAGTTTGGTTTGTTCAGGTAAAACTGGACCTTCATTAGTTCAGTTTGTGGATCTCTGGAAATCTGCCTAGAGGTGATGTGGCTTCTGACAAATGTGGACATACCACTGCAGCTTCCCTCAAGCTTGAATGCAGGGTATATGTATAGGGGTGGCATCTCCACAGTGAAACCAAGTTATAGTTTCAACACATATACATGGATATGTTTAAGTGTCAGCAGAGCCTCAATACCAAGACTGCTGGCAATGAAAATGAGCTACCCTCATGCAGTAAGAATTGCAGCCTGAAATAGCTGTACTTTTCTCTACTACATTCAGATGTCCAGCAGCCAGATTCTGCCTAAAGCAGTCACAATGGGGTCAGCCAAGGCTTTAGTCAGTAAACTACTAAGTAAAAGGTGCAGGGCATCCTTTGCAAAGCAAGTTAGACTTTCAACCATGCCATGACAAGGTGACACACACTGGACCTGCCTCGAATAAGGCCAACTACTTAGACAACTGCTAAAGCCATTTAGCTTTTGTATTTAGGCATTATTTACTGTGAAAATAGGATTTCACTCAAGACCACTGTCTTGCCTGCATTTGATATATGCATACCGAGAGCCAACATGTTTCTCTGTATGTCCTACATGGTTAAGAATCTCAAATCATTCACACCTACATGAGCTTGACAAAGTTGTAGTCCCCTTCACCTGGTATGGAGTGACTGTACATGTAACATCATGGATCTTAGTGGTAGGCAGACTACTAACTATAATCCTGTACTTGTCCAACCTAGTAAGTATGGAATCAGTATACCTGACAAGAGAGTCACCTATTACTGGGACATTTCTATTTGTAGTCATGGAATAAACAGTTTACTTACTACAGCCTGGTGACGCTCTATGTGTGATAAGGCTGAACTTGTGTCTGTGAACTGCTGAGATGTTGTTATCTTTCTAGTTGGCTTGGAGAGAGGCTTTCTGACTACCTTAGCATATCTTACTTTGATATACCTGCATCTAGGTGTGGGTAGTAGTGTATGATGCCCACAAATAAACTTGACTGGTGAGAGGATAGCTTCAGAGATGTACAGAAACATCTTTCACAGGATGAATAATTTGCATCAAGTAATGGCTCATTGTCTGTGAGAGGGGCAACAAAAGGAGCATAAGCAGATTTCTTCTCCATGCCAGCCATATAGACCAGAGTCTTATATGGCCAAAAGCAACCAAGTATACATTTGGTACTAGTAATAATAAGGAAAATTTCACAACGAGCTGTGACTCATACCACAGCTAGTAGAAATAAGAGGAAGATGAAGGCTAGCCAGTAGCGTAGCAGAGCAGCTAAGGGCAAACAAGCATGAACAAGGAAAGTACAATTGTGTACACTTGCCATAAATGTAGATGTTCGAGTGTATTCACTGTTGCAGTCATTACATTTGGGTTATCCTGCTGGCAGGTTGCCCTCAGTCGGCCTGAATTCCAAAGTCTTGGGTCCTGGGTTGGCTGCTGTCGCCTCTTCCCTGACGTCAGGGGTATAAAGGATGCAGCCGATGCCATTTTCTTCAGTTTTTCTTGCCCCAGATGTCAGGTGCCCCCAAAAAGGTAGGCTAAAATTATGTAAATAAAACATACATGCACCAAAATAAGCTTTATCTTCATCTATAAGCAAATACACTACCTAGGTTGTATAGATTAGAGAAGTAAAGATAAGTTCCAGCAAAAATAAGTGGGATGGCGGGTGGGTAACCTGGATTGCAACAGTGAATACACTCAAACATCTACATTTATGGTAAGTGTACACAACTGTACTATGTTCTTCGTGTTTCACTGTTGCAGTCATTACACATTTGGGCTGAGTCCCAAAGCTATGGTTGGTGGGCTGGAGCTAAACAGCATTAGGAGTGGCTATGAGGCCATAGCAGCTGGCTCAAAAGGAGGTAAGGTGAGTTTTTCCAAGACATAATTGAGGTTCCATGCAGGTATTGGCATTCTCCTTGGAGGCTTTACGTTTTTGGCTCCTCTGAGGTACTGCCTTAATAAAGGATGAGAAAAGAGTGGTGGCTCTGTATTGTAATGAGCCGAAATGGCAGAGGCATGGATTTTAACTGATGAAAAAGATAGGCCTTTGTCCAGCATCTCAGTTAAGTATTGGAAAATCTGAGGAATATTTGGGACAGCTGTATCAGTTCCTTGAGCTGGGTTCCAAGCACAAAATCTCTTCCATTTTCCAGCATAGGATTTTCTAGTACTAGGCCTTCTGGCGTCTAAAATGACATCCATCACAGCTTTACTGAGAGGTGTGGTTTGTATGGCTATATTATCCGCCATGCTGCCAGGTTTAGGGTCCTGAGCTGGCTGTGCAGAATCTGATTGTTTTGCTGGGACAGTAGATGAGGTATTTGAGGTAAGGTCCAGGCAGGGCATTGGGACAAGTTCCTTAAGATCAGATACCAGTACTGGCGTGGCCAGTCTGGGGCAATCAGAATCATTTTTGATTTCTCCTGCCTGACCTTTAGGAGTACCTTGGGGAGGAGAGGCAGTGGAGGCAAGGCATATACTGATAGGTTTGTCCAGTTGAAAGATAAGGCATCCACTTTGCAAGGTTGTCTGTGATAAGTCCTTGTGCAGAATCTTTTTAGTTGATTGTTTTGAGGGGAGGCAAATAGATCTCTGTCCGGGCGTCCCCATTTCTTTGTTATCATGCTGAAGACTTGTGGATCCAGGTACCACTCGTGGGGATCCATGAGGTTTCTGCTTAGTTCGTCTGCCAGAGTATTTTCCTTTCCTGGCAGGAATTGTGCCTGCAGATGAACTTGGTAAGTCAATGCTGTGTCCCATAAAGCCATGGCTAGTCTGCAAAGGGGATAAGAATAAGTGCCCCCCTGCTTGTTTATGTACTACATGATTGTGGTGTCATCTGTATTTATCAGTAGTTGTCCTGGGTGTAGGCCCTTGAAGGCTGTCAGGGCATTTTGAACAGCTAGCATCTTTTTGATTGATATGTAGATGCTTTTGGTTTGTGGACCAGGTGCCCTGAATGCCTCTTCTTGCCATGTGTACCCTCCAGGCATAATCTGATGCATCCGCCGTTAGGCTTTGCCTGGCTGGGGGTAGTGAGAATGGCTGTCCCTTGTTTTGGTGACAAGCCTTTGCCCACCATCGAAACTCCTGTTGCAGGCAGGGAATTAGAGTAATCATTGTTTCCAGGCTGTGGCAATGTTGTGCCCAGACACTTTTTAGGTAGCATTGAATTTTCCTCATATGCAGTCTTGCATATGGAATTAGTAAGATGCAGGATGCCATGAAGCCCAAAGCCTGCAGAATTTTTCTTGCAGATAACTGGGCCTTTGTTGCCATTTCCTTGAAATAGGTAGTCAGTTGCCTTTGTTTGTCCTAGCCATCAAAGCCATCTAGGCAGTTGTATTTAAGCTTGTACCCAGGAATATTATCTCTTGAGAGGGTACTAGTTTTGATTTCTTTTTGTTGACTGTGTACCCTAGGCATGTTAAAAGTCTGTTCACAAACGTTACATGCTGAGGTAGAATGTCCTTGTTCTCTGCTTGTATGAGGCAGTCGTCCAAGTAAGGATATATTTTTATTCCTCTTTGTCTGCAGTAAGCAATTACTGGTGCCAGGCACTTTGTGAAGACCCTGGGCACAGTAGATAAGCCAAAGGGCAGTGCAGAGAATTGGTAATGCTTTGAGCCAGCCTTGAATCTGAGGTATCTTCTGCATGATTGTCTGATTGGGACATGCAGGTATGCCTCTTTTAGGTCTAAAGTCACGATCCAAGCCTTGCTGCCCAGCATGGGCAGAAGCTGCTGCAAGGTCAACATCTTGAATTCTGGTATATCCAGAAAAGAGTTTAGAATAGATAGGTCCTGTATTGGTCTCCATGCTTTGTCCTTTCTGGGTACCAAGAACAGTCTTGAGTAAAATCCTTGTCCCTGCTCTTGCTGTGGCACTTGTTGAATAGCCCTCATGTCCATGAGAGCTGCGACTTGTTTTTGAGCCTCTGCCCATTGATTTTTTGGCAGGTCTGGCCAACCGTTTGCCCTTGGCAGGGTGTGAAAATGAAACTTGTAGCCTTATGACACTATGTCTAGAACCCATTTGTCCTGGGTTATAATGTGCCAATTTTGAGAAAAAAGTGCTAGTTTTCCCCCTAAGGGTGCTGCCAGGAGATAAGTGCTTGGTGCAGGCAGGGAGAAGTCATTGGGACTGTTTCCTGTATGGTTGTGATTTGTCTTCTCCACCTTTGGAGGTAGAAGCACTCCACTGCTTAGGCCTGTAGGAACCTTGCAGCTGTGATCTGCCTCTAGGGCGTCTGGATCTGCCCCTTTGAGGTCTGTCTGAGACTGGAAAGGACCAATTCTTTGTTGGCCAGTGTCTGCTAAATCTAGGTGGCTGTACCTGTAAGAAATCCTTGACCATTTGCATAGATTTAGCTTTGTCCTCCATTTTCTTTAACACCTCTTCTGCTTTAACACCAAACAAGGTATCATGTTGTAATGAAGCATCTAATAATTTAGCTTTAACATGGTCAGGCAGATTTTGTTCCTTTAACCAAGTATGCCTCCTAATGACAGAACCCATAACAGCGGCCCTGCAGGAGGCCTCCAGAGAATCAAAACCACATTGCAAAGTATGCTTTCCAACTTGTTCAGCTGCATGCAATAAATCCTGCATTTCTTTGTTTTCTGCACATTCAGAATTTACCATCATTTTCTGTTTAAGCAGTGTCATGATATATTGCTGATATTTGAGCATATGAAACTGGCAATTTAAGGCCCTTATAGCCAAGGTAGCAGATGTGTAAATCTTTTTTCCCCATCTACCCAGAGCCCTAGAATCCCTGCCGGAGGGGGTAGGGTTTTTTGCAGTGGAAGCCTTGACCTGTTTGGGACTCTGAGAAATAGTTTCTGGGTCTGCAGTAGGGTTTTTGAAAAGGAATTTATGAGAGTCAGGGACCCTGTCGTATCTGTCTGGCTTAACAGGAGCTAGAGGTAAGGAGTAAGGGGTCAGACTAGACTCCGAGAACACATCATCTACAATGTCTAACACAGGTGGAATAGCTAGAGGCCTGTGTTGAGGTAGTAAAATGAAGTCTCTGAGCCTCTTCTTAGATTCTGAATAATCTTGGCTCTCCCAGTGAAAGTGCTCCCTCATGGTATGCAAGGTTTCCCCAAAAGAGTAGTCCTCAGGAGGAGAAGCTAAAGGAATTGATTCTTCAGCATCAGAATCCTCATAGGGGGGAAGATAATATTCCTGATCAGAAGAGGAATCAGAAGAAATGGAAACCTGATCTGAAGATTCATAGTCTGTCTATTGCCTAGGCCTCTTATCAGGAGGGGGATGGGAACCCCTGATCAAGGTAATTAAGTCTTCGGCCATTTTGAGCATCTGTTTTTTGGGCATGGAGGCCTGTCCATGTGGCTGGTGAACTTGTTTCTTTGCTTTTAAAGGTGTCTTAATCTTTGCCTTTGAAGTCGGTTTAATATATAATTGTTTAGGTCTGAATACACCCTCAGAAGTCGATGCCTGCTCAGCGGCTCCGGACCCATCTGAGGAAATAATGTCCGAGGCTCCAATACCTTGAGTTTCCAGCGACCTGGCCGACTCCACATGAGAGTCGGTAGCAGCCTGTGCCTCTAAAGTATCAGGCATCAGGGGCTGTGAAAGCGCCTCACTGAGAACCGGCGACTTGCTTAGGAGAAGCTTCGTCATCGGTTTTGGACCTCGGTTGCCTGTCTTTTTCTTTGCGTTTTTTGTGAACTGCGGTAGTCGGATGGCTATCCGACGACATTGGATAATTAAATCTTCAACCAAAATAGCTTAATGCAAAATCGTACTGACGCTTAATAGTGCGATGGTTAAATCTAGCACAAAACCGACAACTAGAAACGTCGTGGTCGGGGCCTAGGCAAGGAATGCAATAAGAATGAAAGCCCTTATGAGGTATTTGCTTCCCACAAGAAATACAATTATTAACTTTTTCTGACATCGGTCTGGAGCAAGAAAAAAGTTTCCCCAACGGGGTACTTAGCTTTTAATGAAGACTTCGGATCTGAAACTCGAATATGAAAATCTCAGGAGTCGGCCGACCAGCACTTGCGAACTGCTTCTGTTTCGGGCACCGCGCGGCAAGAAAGACTGAAGAAAATGGCGTCAGCTGCATCATTTATACCCCTGACGTCAGAGAAGGGGCGACAGCAACCGACGCAGGACCCAATACTTTGGAATTCAGGCCGACTGAGGGCAACCTGCCAGCACGATAACCCAAATGTAATGACTGCAACAGTGAAACACAAAGAACATCATGATATTAATATTACTTGTGAAGAATATACAGAGACAAGTAGTATACAGATATCCATTTCAAAATAATTTGTCCATACAGTGCATGTTGCAAAAAGTACAGTTGTGTACACTTAACAATAAATGTAGATGTGTGAGTGTACTCACTGTTGCAGCATCACATTTGGGTTATCCCTGCCAGGATAGCCCGCGGCCGGCCCGAATAACAGAGGCTTAGTATTTCTGCGTCAGTTGCGGTCGCTTCAGCACTGATGTCAGGTCGTCAGTAGAATAAAATAAGGTGACCGATGCCATTACATCAGTTTTTCTTGCCCTAACCTGTCAGGAGCCCTCAAGTAGGAGCCAGGTTCTGATGGAAGAACCCCACCAGAGGAAAATAAATACCAATATGTCCCTTGTAAGGAAAGAGAAGAAAAGGGGATGGAGGGAGGGAAACCAGGACTGCAACAGTGAATACACTCGAACATCTACATTTATGGTAAGTGTACACAGCTGTACTATGTTCTTCCTGTTTCACTGTTGCAGTCATCACATTTAGGTTGATTCCCAAAGCTAAGGAAATGGGTTGAGGCTGTCAAGGAAACTAGGGGCTGGCTAGGATACCCTGCCAGACTGCAGAGGCAAACCCTGCCCTGGATTTGGAGAAGAGAGGCGGGTGGTAATGTTTGGTAAAAGTGTGAAGAGATGTCCAGGTGGCAGCCTCCAGGATGTCCCTGGTGGGGACTCCCTGAGGAAAGCTGCAGAGGTGGAGGCTGCTCTGGTGGAGTGAGTCCTGACCCCCTTGGGGGGAGGCTTTCCATGTTGTTTGTAGAAGAAATGGATGCAGTGTGCTATCCATTTGGAAATGGTTTGTTTGGAGATGGCTTTGCCTTCTGCCCCTGTAGCAAAATTAACCAGCAATTGATCAGACTTTCTGAAGGATTTAGTCCTATCTAGATAGAAATTGAGCTATCTGTGCACATCTAGAGAGAGTGCAGGATCCTTTCCCCCTTGTTCTGAGGATTAGGAAAAAAGGTGGGCAAATGAATGGATTGGTTGAGAGTCACACTGGACACCACCTTGGGCAAGAAGGATGGGTTAGTTCTGAGAGATACCCTGTCAGCATGGAAGATGATGAAGGGTTCCACAGCCATGAGCGCTTGCAGCTCGGAGACTCTTCTGGCTGAACTGATGGCCAGAAGGAAAGCTGTCTTCCAGGAGAGAAATTTTAGCTCTGCAGAAGACGCTGGTTCGAAAGGGGGCAGGGTGAGCTTTTCCAACACAAAGTTAAGGTCCCAAGCTGGGGTTGGTGCTCTTCTGGGTGGCCTCAAGTTGCTAGCCCCTCTTAGGCACTGTTAGATCAAAGGGTGTGAGAAAATGGGCTGCTCAGTGGAGAAATGAGCAGAGATAGCAGAGGCAGGAATTTTATAGAGGAGAAAGAGAGACCACTGTGTAGTAGGTCAGCTAAGTAATCCAGGATGAGAGGGAGGGAGGACTGTGCCGTATTGGCTCCATTAGCCTGGATCCAGGTGCACACCTTTTCCATTTGTCAGCATAAGACTTTCTAGTGCTAGGGCGTCTGGCCTCACGTATAACATCTAGAACCTGTTTACTGAGGTTGGCAGATTAATCCAGGGTTAGGGAATAAGCCAAATTGCCAAACTGAGTGTCAGCAATTGGGGATGCATGAATTCCCCTTCCCTTGGGTCAGTAGATTTGGAATCTGAGGAAGATGCCATGGTGGCAGTGGGTCAGGCTGCGCAGCAAGGGGTACCAGTGCTGGCGAGGCCAGTCTGGAGCTATAAGAATTGTCCTTGGTTCTTCCTCCTTTATTTTGAGCAGTACCCTGGGGATGAGAGGTAGTGGAGGAAAGGCATAGACTGATAGATTGACCCAGGACAAGGACAGGGCATCCACTTTCCAAGCTATGCAGTGATGCACCCTGGTGCAGACTTTGCTGAGCTGATGGCTGGTGCGGGAGGCAAAGAGGTCGACCTTCGGGGTGCCCCATTTCTGAGTTATTAGGGTGAAGGTTCTTCTGTTGAGCTGCCACTCATGTGGGTACAGAAGATTTCTGCTTAATTGGTCTGCCAGAGAGTTGACAGAACCTGGTAGGAATTGTGCTAACAGGTGCAGTTGCATGGCAGAGGCTGTGTGCCAAAGGGTCATGGCCAGCCTGCATAGAGGGTAGGAGTGAGTCCCTCCCTGCTTGCTGATATACCACATCACAGTGGTTTTGTCTGTTTGGATCAGGAGAGCTCCTGGAGAAGAGAAGGGGCTTGAAAGCTATCAAGGCATGTTGGACAGCCATCATCTCTTTTTGGGTGATGTGCAGAGGGATTTGCTGCAGACTCCATTGGCCCTGTATGCATCTGCTGTCCAGGTGTGCACCCCAAACATAGTCTTATGTGTCTGTGGTGAGGGTCTGGGCAGCGAGGGGTGGTGAGAAAGGCAGTCCTTTGTTGTGTGAGCATGCTGTTGCCCACCAAAGAAAATACTTTATGAGGCAAGGAATTATATAGGTATAAGAGTCTCCAGGTCTTGAGAGTGTTGACACCAAAGGCTTTTTAGGTACCACTGAAGTTGCCTCATATGCAGTCTGGCATATGGAATGAGTAGTATGCAAGATGCCATGAACCCCAAAGCTTGCAGAATCTTCCTTGCAGATAACTGGGGTCTGATGGCTAGTTGAGAGAAGTAGGCTGTCAGGAAAATTTGTTTTTCTGGTGTAAGGAATGCCATTAGGGATGCTGTACCCAGACTTGCTCCCAGGAAGATAATCCTTTGGGTGGGCACCTATTTGGATTTCTTTTCGCTGACTGTGTACCCTAGGGAGGTTAGTAGGGTCTTTACATGGGCCAGGTGCTTGAGCAGCTTTTCCTGGCTGTCTGCCTGAATAAGGCAGTCGTCTAAGTATGGGTAAATCTGGATATTCCTTTGTCTGCAGAAGGCAATGGCCGGAGCCAGACATTTTGTGAAAACTCTGGAAGCAGTAGATATGCCAAAGGGAAGTGCAGAGAACTGAAAGTGTTGAGATCCTGACCTGAAACGGAGATATTTCCTGCATGATTCCCTGATAGGAATGTGGAGGTAGGCCTCTTTTAGATCTAGGGTAGCTAGCCAAGCGTCCTTGGACAGCATGGGTAGCAGCTGCTGGAGGGTGAGCATTTTGAATTTTGGGATCAACAGGAAGGTGTTTAGAATGGAAGATCGAGGACAGGGCACCAGGTGACCCCTTTTCTGGGCACCAGAAAAAGTCTTGAGTAGAAACCTTGGCCTATCTGTTCTGCAGGAACATGCTCTACTGCCCTCATAGAAAGGATTTGCTTTTGAGCCTCTGCCCACTGGTTTGGAGGTAGATCTGGGAACCCTTTTGGGTTTGGAAGGGTGTGGAAGGAAAATTTGTATCCCTGAGACACTATATTGAGAACCCAGTGGTGGTTGGTAATGGTGGCCCAGGTGCTTGCGTGAAAGGAGAGTTTTCCTCCTGGGGTAAGTGAAGGTTGGCAGAGGGAGGGAGTGGGGGAGGCGAGTCATTGTGAGTTCTTACCATAAAGGGGTGGCTTAGAACTCCCTGGTTTTGAAGTGGAGGTAGTCCACTGCTTAGATCTCTGCATTCCCTGTAGCTGCTGTCTGGGAGGTTCCCCGGGGACTGGGCTGGACTGGCTTAGTGGGAGCAGGAAAGGACCAGTGCTTGGTGGGACAATGCCTGCTGAACCTGGGTGGCTGGACCTGTAAGAAATCCTTAACTGTGCAAAAATGTTGCTTTTTCTTCCATCTTTAAGACCTCTTCTGCCTTCGTGCCAAATAAGTTATTTTTGTGCAAGGGGTCATCCAACAATTTAGATTTAACCAGCTCTGGCAGGGGCTGTTCCTTAAGCCATGCATGCCTTCTAATGACAGATCCAGTGACTGCTGCCCTGTAAGAAGCTTCTGCCCTGCAAGAAGCTTCTAGGGCGTCAAAAAGTACAGTTGTGTACACCTACCATAAATGTAGATGTTCGAGTGTCAGAAAATGTCCAAATAAGCTCAGAAGAGCACACTGGCCAATAGCAACAACACTCAAAGTTTCTAAAGTAATCAGAGGCCTAAAAAGAGCCTGGGTCCCTCTTCTCTCACTAGAGTAAAACCAGCAAGCAATTTCTCAGCAAGACGGTTTAAAAGCAAAAAGTGTACAGCTATCACAGTATACACAGTAATAGTAAGATAACTTATCCCAGATCTTCTAGAGCTTAGTAATGCAATCAAATTTGATAAATTTGGAATGGATAATGAGTCTGGCATTTCAGATAGCTGGCAAGGATTTGCAAAGAGCAGCCACATTCACTGCTGAAGAAATACAAAGACAGTTCTCATATCCCAGCCAGGTACATTAACCACTTTTTTATGGATTACTGGACTTGGATTAAATATCTAATGTTACAGTGAGTACATCACAAATACATTTTTCCTTCAGAAGCTCAAAATGTGGAGTCAATAACAGGATGAAAGAAATAGATTATTCTAAGTAAAAATTCAGCCACGACCTGGCAAATATTTCTGATTGAATAAATGGTATGGGAGCTGTGAACTTAAAGAGGACATCAAAGAACGTTCCTCAGTACTTAATGCAGTATTTTTATCACGACTAAATTATTAGACATACCAAATTAGCTGTGTCACCATGCTTGTACCTATGTAAGTAATAATATAATCTATTTAAGAGTATCAGAGAATATTAGGTTCACTAAACAATGCCACACTTCCATGTAAAGAGTGAAAGTAAGTGAGTACGCTCAGATTACAAACATTTACATTACTGGTAGACATTTATACTGTTTCCCTCTTAACACTATACCTAAATAAATATATTTCCAGTCATTTCAAGTTTCAGGCTGCATCTTAAACAGTCTTTCCCCAAAGTTTTATTTTAAAGAAAGTTTGGTGGAGGAATACAAAAGGATGTTCAAAGAAACTGGTTAACTGATACATTAATGAACTAAACACCAAATCAGTCATAGGAAATTCACTCACCCCTGCAGATACTGACTGTGGAAGTAGGGACATACTCCTCCGTATTTCCTCCTCCTCAAGACAAAGACCCATGAACTCTGATAACTCTGGATAAAGTCTAGGGTACAAACCTAATGACATGAGAGAGACAAATTAAAATTCTGCTGCTAGACAAAATAAAACCACTGGAAAGGCACTAAAAAGGTACAGTTGTGTACACTTACCATAAATGTAGATGTTCGAGTGTATTCACTGTTGCAGTCATTACATTTGGGTAATCTGCTGGCTGGTTGCCCTCAGTCGGCCTGATTAACAAAGTCTTGGGTCCTGCGTCGGTTGCTGTCCCTTCTTCCATGACGTCAGGTCGTCAGAGGTATAAAACATGCAGCCGATGCTATTACATCAGTTTTTCTTGCCCCAGATGTCAGGTGCCCCCCAAATGGGGAGAAAAATATATCTATACGTATATGTATATAATTTAAAACACAAAAATATACCTCCAAACAAAAGCAAATACACAAAAAGGCTTTTAAGCATAGTAAAAGAAATGAGAGGTATAGTAATAGAAAAACAAGGGGTTGGAGGTGGGTAACCAGGAGTGCAACAGTGAATACACTCAAACATCTACATTTATGGTAAGTGTACACAACTGTACTATGTTCTTCATGTTTCACTGTTGCAGTCATTGCATTTGGGTAGAATCCCAAAGCTATGGTTGGGAGGATGGAATTACATAGCATTAGGAGCAGCTATAAGGCCCTGCAGGACAGCAGTGGCAAAGCCTGCTCTGGATTTAGAGGAGAGAGGTAAATGGTAATGTTTGGTGAACGTATGAACTGAGCTCCAGGTAGCAGCTTCTAGAATGTCGCTGGTAGGAACCCCTCTGAGAAAGGCTGCAGAAGTAGATGCAGCCCTGGTGGAATGAGATCTGATCCCCTTGGGGACAGGTTTACCATGGTGCATATAGCAGAGACAAATACAATGGCTTATCCATTTTGAAACAGTCTGCTTTGAAATAGCCTTTCCCTCTGCTCCTGCAGCAAATGCCACCAGTAATTGCTCAGATTTTCTTAGAGATTTTGTCCTGTTAACTAGAATCTTCGTTGTCTGTGTACATCCAATGAATGCAGAATCCACTCACCCTTGTTCTGTGGATTTGGGAAGAAGGTTGGCAGATGAATGGTCTGATTAAGAGCGACACTAGATACCACTTAAGCATAAAGGATGGATTGGTCCTGAGAGCCACCCTGTCCGGGTAAAAGATAATACAAGGCTCCACTGCCATAAGAGCCTGTAGTTCTGAAATCCTTCTAGCTGAAGTGACTGCTAAAAGAAAAGCCGTCTTCCGAGAGAGAAATTTTAGGTCTGCAGGAGCAGCTGGCTCAAAAGGAGGTAGAGTGAGTTTTTCCAACACAAAATTGAGGTCCCATGCAGGAGTTGGTGCTCTCCTGGGAGGTCTTAAATTTTTGGCCCCTCTGAGGTACTGCTTTAGCAGAGGATGAGAAAAGAGGGGAGGCTCTGTGTTGTAATGAGCTAAAATGGCAGAGGCATGGATTTTTATGGACGAAAAAGATAGGCCCTTGTTAAGCATCTTAGTTAAATATTGCAGAATCTGAGGAATATTGGGCATTGCTATGCTTATTCCTTGTGCTTGGTTCCAGGCACAGAATCTTTTCCATTTGTCAGCAAAAGATTTTCTAGCACTTGGCCTTCTAGCCTCCGAAATGACATCCATCACAGGTTTGCTGAGAGATGTAACTGGTGAAATTAGTTGACTAGCCATGCTGCAAGATTCAGAGTTTGGAGCTCAGTGTGCAGAATTAGATAGTTCTGCCGAGACAGTAGTTAAAGTGTCTGAGGCAGGTACCACGGAGAAAGGTGCGACATATTACGTAGGAGCATTGGCGAGGCCAGTCTGGAGCAATCAGAATCATTTTTGTTTTTTCCTGTCTGACTTTTAGTAAGACCTTGGAGAGCAGAGGCAGATGGGGAAAGGCATAGGCTGAATGGTTTTTCCAGCTGAAGGATCGAGCATCCAATTTCCAAGCTTTTTTGTGACGAATTCTTGTGCAGAATTTGTCCAACTGATAGTTTTGGGGTGAGGCAAAAAGATTTATGTCTGGGCTCCCCCATTTGCATGTCAACATGCTGCAGATTTGTGGATCCAGTTTCCATTTGTGTGGGTCCATAAGATTTCTGCTTAGTTCGTCTGCCAGAGTATTTTGCTTTCCTGGCAGGAATTCAGCTTGTAGATGTATTTGATAAGTCAAGGTTGTGTTCCACAAAGCCATGACTAGTCTGCAAAGCATGTAGGAATGGGTGCCCCCTGCTTGTTTATGTACCACATGACTGTGGTGCTGTCTGTCTTTATCAGTAGTTGTCCTGGATGAAGATAGTCCTTGAAGGCTGTCAGAGCATTCTATACAGCTAACATCTCTTTCTGGTTGATATGTAGGTGCATTTGATTTGGGCTCCATTGGCCCTGAATGCATCTCCCTGCCAGATGCACCCCCCCCACCAAGCATAATCTGATGCATCTGTAGTCAGGGTTTGGGTGGCAGGGGGTGGAATGAATGACAGTCCCTTGTTTTGGTGGCAGGCCTCTGCCCACCATAGGAACTCTTGCTGCAGGCAAGGAATGAAAGGAATAATTTTTTCCAGGCTGTGACAATGTTGACTCCATAAGCTTTTTAGGTACCATTGAAGTTTCCTCATATGCAGTCTTGCATATGGAATTATTAGAATGCAGGAAGCCATGAACCCCAAGGCATGCAGAATTTGTCTTGCAGATAGCTGGGTTTTTGTGGCGACTTGTTTGAAGTAAGTCATCAATTGAATTTGTTTTTCTGGCGTAAGGTAAGTTATATGGGCAGTTGTATTCAAGCTTGTACCCAGGAATGTAATTATTTGAGAGGGTACCAGTTGTGATTTCTTTTCGTTTATGGTGTACCCTAGACAAGTTAGAAGTCTTTTTACAAACGCCAGATGTTTTAGAAGAGTGTCCTTGTTTTCTGCCTGAATTAGACAATCGTCCAGGTATGGATATATTTGAATATTTCTTGGCCTGCAAAATGCAATTACTGGTGCCAGGCACTTTGTGAAAACCCTGGGCACAGTAGATAAGCCAAAGGCCAGTGCAGAGAACTGGTAATGCAAATAGCCTGCTTTGAAGCGGAGGTATCTTCTGCAAGATTCCTTGATTGGGATATGCAGGTAAGCCTCTTTTAAAGTCTAGAGTTACCAACCATGCATCCTTGTGTAGCATAGGTAGTAACTGTTGTAGAGTCAGCATCTTGAATTTTGGAATGTCCAGAAATGTATTTAGAATGGATAAGTCCAGAATTGGACGCCATGATTTGTCTTTTCTGTGTACAAGGAAAAGTCTTGAATAAAAACCTTGCCCCTTTTCCTTTTCTGGTACTGGCTGAATAGCTCCCATATTCATGAGGGATATAACTTGTTTCTGGGCCTCTGCCCACTGATTTGGAGGCAGATCTTGCCATCCGTTTGGGATTGGCAACGTGTGGAAATGAAGTCTGTATCCCTGGGATACTATATTTAAAACCCACTTGTCCTGGGTAATCAGTTGCCAGTTTTGTGTATGAAGTGCCAGTTTTCCCCCCAAAGGGATGGCCAAAAAGTAAGTGCTTGGTGATTGCAGTGGAAAGTCATTGAGACTGTTTACCGTAGGAAGGTGCCTTGTACTTCCAGATTTGGAGGCACCCCATTATTGCTTTGTTCTATAAGTTCCTTGTGACTGAAACTTGGAGCCTTTGGAATGTCTGGGTTTGACCTGAGCAGCTCTGGTGGCCACTGGAAAGGACCAGCTCTTAGTAGGCCAGTGCCTACTGAACCTGGGTGGCTGCACTTGTAGGAAATCTATTACAGTTTTCATAGATTTGGCTTTATCTTCCATCTTTTTCAAAACTTTTTCTGCCTTATTACCAAATAGTCTGTCCTGTTGTAAAGGAGCATCCAACAATTTTGCTTTAACATAGTCAGGCAGATTTTGCTCTGAGTCAAGCATGCCTTCTTATCACAGATCCAGTTACAGCAGTCCTGCAAGAGGCCTCCAAGGAATCAAAACCACATTGCAAAGTATGTTTTCCAACTTGTTCAGCTGAATGTAATAAATCCTGCAACTCTTATTTTCCACACAGTCAGAAATCAACATAATTTTCTGTTTAAGTAAGCCCATGATATGCTGTTGATATTTAAGCATATGAAATTGACAGTTTAAAGCCCTGATTGCCAAGGTTGCAGACGTGTAAACCTTCTTACCCCATCTATCCAGCGCCCTGGAATCTCTATCAGAAGGGATAGGATTTTTAGCAGTAGAAGCCTTAACGCCCTTGGGACCCTGAGAAATGGTTTCAGGGTCAGCAGAAGGGTTCTTAAAAAGGAATTTGTGGAAGTCAGGAACCCTGTGATATCTGTCTGGCTTACTAGGAGCCAGAGGCAGGGAATCAGGAGTCATACTGGATTCTGAGAAAACATCATCAACAGTGTCTAGAACAGGAGGTATAGCCAAAGGCCTATGCTGAGGAAGAAGAAGGAAATCCCAGAGTCTCTTTTTAGATTCTGAAAAATCCTGACTCTCCCAGTGAAAGTGTTCCCTTAAAGTATGCAAAGTTTCCCCAAAAGAAAAATCCTCAGGGGGAGAAGCACAAGGGATGGAATCTTCTGCATCAGAGTCCTCATAAGTGGGAATAGATAATTCCTG
The DNA here is from genome assembly GCF_019279795.1 of Protopterus annectens. Taxonomy (NCBI): domain Eukaryota; kingdom Metazoa; phylum Chordata; order Ceratodontiformes; family Protopteridae; genus Protopterus; species Protopterus annectens. The sequence continues at coordinate 1,420,701,006 of NC_056731.1, forward strand.
ATCAGAAGAAATAGAAACCTGATCTGAAGACTCATAGTCAGTGCCTTGCCTAGGCCTCTTAGCAGGAGGGGGATGGGTACCCCTGATCAAGGTAATTAAATCCTTAGCCATTTTGATCATTTGTTTTTCGGGCATTGGGGCTTGTACACGTGGCCCGTGCGTCGTTTTTTTAGACATAGAAGTAGGTTTTTGGCCTTAATTTTGAAGATGGCGTCGGTTTAATATACAAATCTTTAGGCCTGAAAACACCCTCAGAAGCCAGTGCCTGCTGTGGCTCCAGACCCATCCAAGGTAGAGACATCTGCGGGTTCAATACTTAAAGTATCTCATGGTATACCAGACTCTGAATGGGTCTCAGTAGAAGCCTGCGAATCAAAAGTAGAGGGTATCAGGGGCTGCGAAAGTGCCTCACTGAGTACCGGCGACTGGCTTAAAAGCTTAGTCAGTTTTGGACCTTGATGGTCTGTCTTTGTCTTTTTCTTTGCGCTTTTTAGGTATTCCGGTAGTTGGCTTGCAAGTTAAATCTCGAGCCAAAATATTTAGAAGCAAAAATACACAGATGTTTAATCGTGCGTTGGTTACATTTAACACAAAACCGACAGCAAGGCACATTGTGGTCAGGGCCTAGGCAAGGAATACAGTACAAATTAAAATCCTTATGAGGTATTTGCTTCCCACAAGTAATACAATTATTAACTTTTACTGGAGTGCGGGGAGTGCCTTCTGTGTGGAGTCTGCATGTCCTCCCCCGCGGTTGGGTGGGCGTTCGAAAGACATGTGTAAATGGGCGTGCCTTCATTGAAGGTTAAACATCGAGCTGGCACCTCGGCGTTCATGAAAATCTACTGCCAATCATTAGCAGACCGGAGTTTTGCTGTGGCGACCACTAATCGGGAAAAGCCGAAAGACAAACAACAACAACAACTGACATCGGTAAGGAGCAAGAAAAAGTTTCCCCAATGGGGTACTTAGCTTTTAGTTGAAAACTTCGGTACTGAAACTCTAAAATGAAAATTTCAGGTGTCAGCCGACCGGCACTTGCGAACTGCTCCTGCTTCGGGCACCGCGCGGCAAGAAAGACTGATGTAGTGGCATCGGCTGGCATGTTTTATACCCCTGACGTCATGGAAGAAGGAAAGTACAGTTTTGTACCTACCATAAATGTAGATGTCCGATAGGAATGCATCTGCAGTCCTTACAAATGGGTTGTCCTGTCGTCAGGCAGCCCTTCGGTCGGCCGGATTCCAAAGTCTGGGTCTGGCCTCGGCTGGTGTCGCACTTCACCCGACGTCATAGCTGCAGTTATTCGGGTATAAAGGCATCAGCCGACGCCATTTTCCTCAGTGTTTCTTGCCCCAGATGCCAGGTGCCCTCTTGGAAGGCTAAATTTGGATAAATGCCAATGATTCCAAATAGTAGAGAGCAAACACAAAAAATAAGCATGTATGTACATATATACAAACAAATACACCATAATAGATCCCCCCCAAGCTAGCTGAAGGCTGGCAAATACCCTAGGAGTACCTCAGAGGGGAAGGTGGGTCGGTAATCCTGACTGCAGATGCATTCCTATCGGACATCTACATTTATGGTAGGTACAAAACTGTACTATGTCCTTCAAGGATGCATGCATCTGCAGTCCTTACAAATGGGTAGAATACCATAGCTAAACAAGGGGAGGAGGAAAGAGTAGAGATTATGGTGTAGCTAGGATCCCTTGCAAAACAGCAGTGGCAAAACCTGCTCGGGATCTAGAGTATAAAGGTAAATTGTAATGCTTGGCAAATGTATGCACGGAGGTCCAAGTAGCAGCCTCTATAATGTCCTTGGTAGCCACTCCTCGTAAGAAAGCTGTGGTAGTGGCTGTAGCCCTTGTGGAGTGAGGCCTGATGTTCTCTGGAGTTTTCTTTCCATGGTAGGAGTAACAAAATCTAATACAATTTCCTATCCATTTGGAAATTGTCTGTTTTGAAATTGGTTTTCCTTCCTTTCCTGTTGCATATGCTACCAGAAGCTGGTCAGTTTTTCTATTGGACTTAGTCCTGTCCAGGTAGTAGCGTAACTGTCTGTGTACATCCAAGGTATGCAAAAGTCTTTCTCCCCTGTTCTGTGGGTTTGGGAAGAATGTAGGTAGGTGGATAGCCTGATTTAATGATACTCTGGATACCACCTTAGGCATAAATGTAGGATTTGTTCTCATGGACACTCTATCTTGATGGAAGATCAGGAAGGGTTGCACTGCCATTAATGCCTGTAGTTCAGAGACCCTTCTTGCTGAAGTTATTGCCAGCAGGAAAGCAGTCTTCCAGGATAAGTATTGTAATTCTGCTGTTTCTGCTGGCTTGAAAGGAGGAAGTGTCAATTTTTCTAGCACAAAGTTCAAGTCCCATGCTGGCAATGGTGGTTTCCTGGGAGGTTTTACATTTTTAATTCCTCTCAGAAACTGTCTGAGCAGGGGATGAGAGAAGACAGGAGGATCCAAGCTGTATTCTGCTGAAATAGTTGATGCATGTATCTTGATGGAAGAATAGGACAGGCCTGTGTGGAAGAGCTCTGCAAAGTACTCCAGGATGTTGGCCATGTTTACCAGAGTCACATCTTCTCCCTTTGCAGTACTCCAAATGAGATATCTTTTCCATTTTGCTGCATAATTCTTTCTTGTTGAAGGTCTGCGAGCCTCCAGGATTATGTCTTTAACCCTTTGGGATAAATTTGGGTTAATTGCTGTTATGTAATGTTCCAGGCAGTTAGCTGCAGAGTTTTCAGGTTTGGATGCAGGATGTTGTAGTTGTTCTGTGTTAACAGTAATGGGATCAGGGGTAGTGTCCATATTTGTTCCCGAGACATGCTCCTCAGCAATGGGTACCAATGTTGTCTTGGCCAGTCTGGAGCTATCAGAATGATCCTTGGATGGTCCTCTTTGATCTTCAGAAGCACCTTGTGCATCAAAGGAAGCGGTGGGAATGCGTATGCTGTCAGGTTTTTCCAACTGAAAGATAGGGAGTCCACCTTCCAAGCAAGTGGGTGGTACGTCCTTGTGCAGAATTTCTTTAGCTGGTGATTGAATGGGGATGCAAACAAGTCTATTTGTGATAATCCCCATTCCCTTGTGATGGTTGATGTCCAGATGAAGCATCCATTCGTGGGCATCTGTGGTTGTTCTGCTTAATATGTCTGCTAGAATGTTTTCTTTTCCCGGTACAAAAATTGCTTGTAACTGAATGTTGTAGCTCAGGGCCACATCCCATAGGTCCAGTGCCAGCCGGCATAGAGGATATGAATGGGTGCCTCCCTGTTTGTTGATGTACCACATAACTGTGGTGTTGTCTGTCCTTATCATCAACTGACCTTCTTGGAGAAATGGTCTGAATGACTGGATTGCCAATTTTACTGCCAGCATTTCCTTTAGATTTATGTGTAGGCGCAGCTGGTCTTGAGTCCATAAGCCTTGTATGCACTTGCCCAGCATGTGTGCCCCCAACCGAGGTCTGAGGCATCTGTCGTGATGGTTTGGCTTGGTTGGCTGTTGCAGAAGGGCAATCCTGTGTTTGATTGACAGGCCTGAGCCCACCATAGGAACTCTTGTTTCAGGCATGGGATTATTGGGATTTTGGTTTCTAGGCTGTGCTTGTGTTGGGACCACAAATTCTTTAGGTACCACTGTAGCTTTCTCATATGCAGTCTGGCATGAGGGACCAGAATTATGCAGGATGCCATGAAGCCTAGAGCTTGCAGTACTTTTCTTGCAGTTAGGTGGTTCTGCTTTGTTAATGCCAAGAAGTAGAGAGGTAGTTGCTCTTTCTTTTCTGCAGTTAGGAATGCCATTTGTTTTGATGTGTCCAGCTCTGCACCCAGAAAGGTTATTCTTTGGGATGGAATCAGCCTTGACTTTTTTATATTGACTGTATATCCCAAGGCTTGCAGCAGGTAAATGACTCTTTGTAAGTCTTCTGTTAGCTTGCTTTTGTTGTCCGCTTGTATCAGGCAGTCGTCCAGGTAGGGATAAATTTGGATTCCCTGAAGTCTGCAATGAGCAATTACTGATGCCAGGCATTTCGTGAACACTCTGGGCACAGTAGATAAGCCAAAGGGCAATGCTGAAAATTGATAATGCTCTGATCCTGCAAGAAATCTGAGGTATCTTCTGCAAATTGGTCTTATGGGGACGTGCAGGTATGCCTCCTTGAGATCTAGAGTTACCAGCCAAGACTCCTTGCCCAGCATGGGAAGAAGCTGCTGTAGGGTCAGCATTTTGAATTTTGGAACAATAAGGAATGTGTTTAAAGCGGACAGGTCTAGAATGGGTCTCCATTTGTTTTCTTTTCTTGGTACCAGGAAGAGTCTGGAGTAAAATCCCTTTCCTTGCTCCATACATGGTACCTTTTCCACAGCTCTCATTCTTAATAGCTGAGATATTTGCTTTAGAGCTTTGAGTAGGTGGTAGGTTTGGCATTCCTCTCTTCCCTGGTAGAGTATGGAAATGGAACCTGTAACCTTGGTCTATAGTTTGCAAAATCCATTTTTCCCTTGTGATGCAATGCCAGTTTTTTGAAAATAAGGTTAGTTTTCTGCCTAAGGGTGCTTCTAGTTGTTCCCTGGTAGGCGGTGCCACTGTCAAGTCACTGTGATTGAGTTGTTGTAGTGGTGGTGGCTGCGTCCGTGCCTCGCTGGTTGTTACCTTGCCATTGGCGTCCCCTGTAGGCACCCCTGGATTGGTTTCTGCCTCTTGAACGCCTATTCCTGCCTCTCTGAGCCTTAGAGGAGTCCGGAAAGGACCAATTCTTGGAGGGCCAGTTCCTGCTAAACCTTGGAGGTTGAACCTGTAAGAAATATTTCACCGTTTGTACAGATTTCACCTTCTCTTCCATCTTTTTTAGTACCTGCTGAGCAGGGGAACCAAATAAATTGACCTTGTCCATGGGTGCATCCAAAAGCTTTGATTTGACATGGTCTGGTAATGCCTGTTCTTTCAACCATGCATCTCTCCTGATAACTGTGCCAGTCATGGCTGATCTAAAGGAAGCCTGCAGTGCATCATAGCCACATTTTAAAGAATGGTTACTAACCTGCTGTATGTTATGTACCATTTCCTGAACATATTTTTTATCTAAAGATTCTTCAGAGGAAAGCTTTTTAGTTAACTGGTCAAGCATAAACTCTTGATATTGAATCATATGAAATTGGCAGTTCAAAGCCCTAGCTGACAAGGTAGCAGAAGTGTAAACTTTTTTACCCCATCTCTCTAAGGACCTGGATTCCCTTTCAGAGGGGAGGGGGTTTTTAGTAGAAGTAGCAGCTACAGCTTTAGGGCCCTGGGAGATAGTCTCTGGATCTGCAAAAGGAGCCTTGTATAAATGGTGATGAGTGTCCGGGACCCTGTAGAACCTAACGGGCTTAGCAGGAGCCAGAGGTAATGAATTAGGAGCAGTGCAAGCATCATTAAATGCATCATCTACAACAGAGAGAACTGGAGGTATAGCTAAAGGCCTATGTTGTGGCAAATGTAGAAAGGTTCTAAGCCTTTTTCTGGAGTCTGAGAAATCTTGGCCCTGTCACTGAAATTGTTCCCTCATAGCATGCAAGGTTTCCCCAAAGGAAAATTCCTCAGGTGGAGAGACTGAAGGAATGGACTCTTCAGCATCAGAGTCTTCGTAAGGAGAATAAGAAGCCTCAGGAGGGTCTGTATGTTCTGATTCATCAGAGGAACCATCAGTGGATACTGGTTCAGGGGGCTCTGCTCTAGGTCTCTTTTCTGGAGGTGGGAGAGAGGACCTGTCTGGATGAGGCTGGGATCCACGAATTAAAGAAATTAAATCCTCAGCCAAAGAAAGCATATGAGAGCTAGTGCTGGGCCTGTGTGAGGGGGGTTTGGCAGGCACAGTTTTTGAAGCTTTGGCTGCTTTAGCCCTGGCAAAGGCCTTAATAAACATGGCTGCAGGAGGCCTAGCAGCTCCACGTGCAGGGGTTGAATATCCAGGGGAATTGTGTCTGATAATTCCTGAGAAACCGCAACAGAAGGCTGGATTTCAGAAGCCGATTCTACCAGGTTAGAGGAGGCCTCGGTAGAAGGCATGGTTTCGGCTGGAGGAAGAACCGCTTGCTCGGTTTCGGCCGAAACCGAGACACTCGTGGTTTGCTTAGTCGCGGTTTCGGCCGAGACCGCGGACCGCGAGTGTCGGTCCTTTTCTTTTCGTTTTTTGGAAATTTGTGTTGTCGGAGGATCCGACGGCATAATGTAGGCAAAATCAGAGCCGAAAATTTGTTCAGCAAACTCCGACCGACATCTAAGCGTCCGTCGTTTAAAAGAAGCACAGGCTAGACAAGCTGCTACATCGTGGTCTGGGCCTAAACAATGTATACAGTAGGAGTGGAAATCTTTATGAGGTATTTGTTTCCCACAAGATAAACAGTTATTCACTTTCTCTGACATCGGCTGAGGCAAGAAAGAGTCCCCAACGGGGTACTTAGCTTTTTAGAAGTCTTCGAAGTAGTATTCGGTAGTAGTAATCTCTGGATCTGACCAACCGGCACTTGCAAACAGCTTCTGCTTCGGGCGCCACGCGGCAAGAAAGACTGAGGAAAATGGCGTTGGCTGATGCCTTTATACCCGAATAACTGCAGCTATGACGTCGGGTGAAGTGCAACACCAGCCGAGGCCAGACCCAGACTTTGGAATCCGGCCGACCGAAGGGCTGCCTGACGACAGGACAACCCATTTGTAAGGACTGCAGATGCATCCTTGAAGGACATCAGCAACCGACGCAGGACCCAAGACTTTGTTAATCAGGTCGACTGAGGCCAACCTGCCAGCAGATTACCCAAATGTAATGACTGCAACAGTGAAACACTAAGAACATCACTAAACTAAACAATGTGCTGCAAACTCCAAACAAACCACTCAAGCCTGTATTAGGTTTAGCGCTTTTGTCCATTTAATATTAGAACTTCATCAGAACTAGATGACTACTAAGCACATTCAATTTATACTCACAATATCATCACCAAATAACCAATGAAAATAAAAAGATAGATTAAATGAATCATTTAAATAACATTTAAAAATCCAGCCTATAAAACTTATTTAATGGAGCAGTTTAGAACACTTTGTTCTTCAGTATTGTTTGAAAGCAGCCAAGTTACAAAATTAGTGAAAGTCCGCCCATCATTTCAGGATTAATACGCTATCTAACTGCAACTTCTCCCAAAAGACAAAGCAGTGTTGTTCCTACCTCTGCAGTGCCAACATTTACTACATCCAGCAACATATAGTAACAAATTCCAAAAGAATGAATGTTTAATGCACACTAACTCAAATTATTATTCTTCATAAACCACTCATGCAAAAACAAAATAAGGACATGGTTTCAGCCATTATTGCAGTAGATTTCTTACTCTAGGTCAGGATGGCCATCAGCACCCCAGAAACCCTAGAATGAAGATCAGAGAGTGAATGAATAAAAAGGGACTAGATTAAAACACAAAAGGCTAAGCTCGCTAAAGAATGCAAATAATTTCAGTGCATTAGAGATGTCACTGGTATTGGTTCTGATTTCAGGAAAGCTATGTTCTGCAACCAATCACTTACCCACATGCAAAACAGGAAAGTACAGTATCACATGTTTAAAAAGCAATTTGGATCTGCCATGATCAGACTACACAGCTTCTGTGCAGTTTTACAATGCAGTCACCAGGCAAATGTGGGACATTTTTTTATGGAAACATGTAGCTTCTAAGGGCAAACCATATCTACACCCGAGGAGCAGGCCTAAACTTCACTTTCCTATCAAAATAAAAAGTAATGTTTCTAGAATCAGAGTTGTTTCTACTGCTCCATATCACTGTATAGTGTTTCAGGTTTGTTATAAGCAACCATTTAGAGGAAGTGTATGAAATATGTTTGTACTATCTCAGGACGCTTGCCATTTTTTTTTCTTGCAGGAAACAGTTATCAAATAAGGATTTGTCCTGCATAAAGAGGGAGAGGGGGTAATCCTAAGAAAGAACCCCTTCCCAGTGGGATTAAGGATAGAAATATCCTAGACTTCCAAGAAGGCTGCACACTGATCAACACCTTAAATACAGCTCTCCCAATTTAAAAACAAAAAATGAGAAAAGGGAGTCAGTGAAACTGCTGTTTTGGATAACATTTATTTACTGGATGATAAGTGCACTGCTTGGATGGCAGCAAAGGCAAAATTTAGAGAACCTGAAAGAAAATCAACTAGAAAAAGGTGAAGAGAAAACATTTCCGTGCATTTAAAGTGTTTTTTTGATTGTATCTGCTTTATTTTCTGGGAAAAAAAAAAATATATATATATACTTGTTTTCCCGCCTTTCTAAGGTGGTTTAGTCCAGTTTTCAGGTTAGTGCTGAATTCAGAGCTGTGTTACAAATTTCTGTGTTTGCCCATACCTTATTTGGATAGAAGGAAGTTTCTCTGTTAACTGTGAGAGAGGGAGCTTTGAGCAGCCCCATCTGTCCCTGGAGGAGTGGTTTCAGCCCAGAAATTGGTAGTTTATTGGCCATTTTGGGCTAATTTCTATCTCTTTCATTTCCCTGCTATAAAACCCGGATTTGCAAGGTTTTGCGTGCCGGGCAGCGCCAGTTAGCTAGGGTATAACTATTCCCGGCTCCAATTTTTCCCTTGGAACTAGACAAATTTCAACTTAAGCACTCAAATCATTCACTTCTCATCCCGGCACTTGCTCAAAACTCATAGCAAGCACTAATAAACCTTAGCACTAGACCCCCCCCTATACTGTAGAGAAGGACAAAGCTCTCTATTCAACCTTACCAGCCAGTCAGTAAAACAGTTCACTGTACCTATCCAGGCATGTCCAAAGGGCAGTTTCAGGTGTACTCTCCAGTCCAACTGGTGAATCTGGGCATTTTGAGGCAATGTTACAATTACCTCATGTACACAGACAACCCTCTCCTCCTTCCACCAAACACTAATACATGTGAGAGATGCAATTATACAGCCAAACTAAAGGCTAAGCTCTCTCAACCCAAGACTGGACAAGGCAGTCAAGAGAAGGGAATTACTTGCATCACACCACCAGTCTCACACAGACCTATGAAACCAGCACTGGCAAAAAAACACACATAAATACACAAAAACATACTCGGAGGCTCTAAATAAAAATCTGCAAAAGAAACGGAGACCTTCAAAGCAGACATCCAAGCAACCTCCACCCCCAACACAAACCATGAAACACATACTTCACAAAACCAGTGTGCCACACAATCACAGCCATTAAGGCAAAATAACATACCCAACACACTAGTAATAGGTGACTATAGTCAGGCACACTGCCGTCCCACTCACTAGGCTGAACAAGGAGAAGGTTACTGTTAGTTGCCTGTCGGGCGACAGGATCCGCCACATAACACAAGCACTCGGGTCAATCCAGAACAAGTACAAATATGACTCTATCATTGTCCATGTTGGTGTGAATGACCTGAGCCGTACCTCCCTGGACTACATGAAAAGAGACATGGAGGAGCTCTCTGATCACATAGCCCAGGCCGGTATGACCCTGACCCTGAGTAGCATCCTGCCCTCACCAAGAATGATACCACGGTATAGAGAAAAAAAATATCAAATTCAACAATTGGCTAAGCTTCTGGTGTCATTCAAAGGGGATCCAGCGTCTGTCAGCCTGAGATGACATGCTTGACAATCCACGCTGCTTCGCTAGAGATGGCTTGCACCTGTCACCCTTAGGTCTTCGAATACTGGCCAAGGCTCTTGCCACCCCCATAGTGCCTTTTTTAGGCAAGGCTCAAAAGACAAACCCACCACCGTAAATAGCAAAAGTAACAAAAAACTGAGGGTAATGCTGCTCAGTGCCAGAAGTCTAAACCTCAAAAGGCATGCACTTGAGGCACTCCTCAGTATGGAGAAAATAGACATATGTGCAGTAACAGAAACCTGGTTTAAGGCTCCAGAGAGAGCACCCCAGCACTACCAGGCTATAACGCATACCATACATTTTGGCCACAAAACCTAGACTGAAATACAAAAGGTGGGGGAGTATCCATATTCATCAAGGATACCTACACCTCCAGATTAGTGGCACAGCACGATGCTTCAGAGATCATCCACGTGCAACTAACAACGGGCAAAACTGCTATTCAAATTATAGCTTGCTACAGGTCACCCACCATGTCCCAGGACCTCCACTCCGCATTCCTGGAAACACTGAGAAACAAAGGTCCTACCAAACACCCTGATATTGGGTGATTTCAATTACCCAAACATTAACTGGGAGAACTACTCAAGTACGAACTCCCTTGCCCAACATTTCCTAGAATTTATAAACTCAAACGCCCTAGATCAACTGGTCAACATCCCCACCAGGGGTAACATATTGGATCTGGTCATCAACAACATGGGCAACCGGTGTTGCGCACCGGAGGTCAACCCCTCGCTGGTTAGATCTGACCATAAAGTAATCACTCTGGATATCCATATTCTGCCACCACCCCCGGTCAAAGAAACCACAGTGAAAAAATTTTCAAAAGCAAACTTCACGTTACTTAAGACCGAGGTGGGAAGTTTCAAAGCCCCCATGCTAAAGGATAACGCTGTCCAAGCTGCAAAATCCTTTACTAATGCACTCTACGGGCACCTAGAAGAATGCATGGATCATGCTATCCCAAACAAAACCAAGACTCACTACTCCAAGAAAAGGAAACCAGTCTGGTGGACCCCTGCCATAAACAAGCTATACAATAGAAGGAGGAAACTTGTACAGAAAAGAGTAAAATCTCAAGAAGGGAAGACATCCCTGATCAGTATCAGCAAGAAACTACGGTCCCTCATAAAATCATCCAAGGCTAGCTTCGAAAGAAAAATTGCCATGGACTCCAAAGATAACCACAAGGCATTCTTTAGCTATGTCAAGAATCTATGCGGCAATTCTCAGATCTGCTCAGAGTTAGTGCAGAATGGCACAAAATACACTGACCCAACCAATATAGCCAACATCCTGGCAGACAGGTTCAGTGCAAACTTCACCCCCCCACCCCCAAAAGGGCCCATAACTATACCAGAAGAATGTAGTGCCCCTGAAATCACAGACAGGTTAAAACAGCCCTCTCCAAAGCCAAAAACACAGCATCAATGGGACCGGACAGTGTCCCAGGCTGCGTCCTACACGAGCTCAAAGATGAACTACCCCTCACCTAAACACACTGTTTAAACTCAGCCTCTCCACAAGCTACGTGCCCACAGAGTGGCGCACAGCAACGGTTATTCTGCTCCACAAAGGTGGAGCCACAACGGACCCCGGGAACTATCGTCTTATAAGTTTGGTCTGCAAAGCTATGGAGCGCATCATCGTGGATCTCATTAACAGAGACATTGGAAACCTCCAAACACTGGACCCAACCCAGTTCGGCTTTGTTAAGGGCAGATCATGCCTCCTAAACCTGGTGGACTTCTTTGAGACAGTTACCAAGGCTATAGATGAGGGAAAGGTGGTCCACACAGCCTACCTAGACCTCGCAAAGGCCTTCAACAGCATTCCAAACTCAGGTATTATAGACAAGCTCACCAGCCAGAACATAAACCCCTATGTTATGCGATGGGTTGCCAACTGGCTCACAAGACAGAACCCACATGGTAAGAGTTGCGGGAGCTAGGTCTGACTCTAAACCAGTTACAAGTGGCATTCCGCAGGGCTCAGTCCTAGGACCCCTCTTTTTCGGCATATACTTCTCAGAGGTACAGGCAAGCACAGGAGGACTATGGCTGACCAAGTTCGCAGACGACTGCAAACTAGGGGCTATAATTGACTCTCCGGCTGACACAGACATCCTCCAAAAGGGTCTCACTGAGACAGATACCTGGTGTCAAAACCATGGCCTCAAGCTAAATGCCAAAAAGTGCATAGTCATCCCCTTTGGAAAAAACAAAGTACCCACAAACTACCACATAGGTAGCAGCCCCCTAAATACGGGAGACGTAATAAGGGATCTGGGGACCCAAGTAGACAGTACCCTCTCCTTTGATAATCACATTGCCAAAGTGGTTAGAAAATCCTTCTACGTGGCCCACCTAATCACAAAAGGGTTTGCATCCAGATCGAAAGAGGTCATTGGGCCCCTCTACGCATCACTCATCAGACCCATCATAGAGTACAATGCCCCATTTGGGATGCACCTTACATGACACCTGCAACAACTGGAAAGACCACATAAGTTCCTCACCAAGAGGATCACTGGCCTCAAGCAGATGCCCTATGCAGCTCAACTGAAGAAACTCCAGCTGTACTCAGTTGCATACCGCCTAATCAGAGGTGATCTCTGCCTGACATACAAGGCCATGTCCAACCCAGAATTGATGGACATGCTCCACCTAAAGAAAACCATATCCCCTCGAGCCACACGCTCCAGGGATCTAAACCTCACCACAACAATAAATAGGACGTGCTGGAGGGATAGATTCCTGTCCCAGAGACTTCCCATGCTCTGGGACAAGATTCCAATCTACATTAGGCAGAGCTCCTCGCTAACCCTCTTCAAGAGAAACCTTGACGAGTGGATGGGAAACAGAAAGTTTACCCCAGGGATCACTTCAACGGCTCTGCTGGACAGAGGTACAGGAAACTAATCTAAGGGGGCGGCGAAAGCCAACATATTCCGGTTAGGCTTAAAAATGCCTTTGGGCAGATAGTCTAGTACCTACCTATGAACCTATTGGCTAGGAAAAATCCTGCAGTTGTTCAGAAAAAAAAAAAGCTTTAGCTTTGGTACAAGAGATGGCTTCCAGTAATTTAGAGGAAAAAAATAAATAAGATAATTAAAATAAATGAAACACTAAAAGGATATCTCAACTCAAATAAATGGTTGGGAAAAATAGAACAAAGCTTTAACTAGCTATTCAGATATACTGATAAAACTGGAAAAAACAGAGGCTGAAATGAAGAAAAGGCTAGATGAGTAGGAGGCTTCTCAAAAATAGTAGTGTTAGAAGACAGTGTTAGAAAACCTAAGATTTTTTGCTCAACCAGAGAAACTGGAAGGAACAGATAAATTTTATGAAAGCACAAATAAGCAATTGGACTGGTGAGCCACAGTGAGATTTGTTAAGTGAAAGGGCATAGAGAGTAAAGTACACTTGTGTACACTTACAATAAATGTAAATGTTCAAGTGTATTCACTGTTGCAGTCATAACATTTGGGTTATCTGCTTGCAGGTAGCCCTCAGTCTGCCTGATTACCAAAGTCTTGGGTCCTGCATCGGTTGCTGTCTCATCTTCCATGACGTCAGGTAGTCAGGGGTATAAAGCATGCAGCAGACACCATTTTATCAGTTTTTCTTGCCCCAGATGCCAGGTGCCCCCACAATGGGAAGCAATTATAAACAAGGTTACACCTCCAACAAAAAGCAAATACACCAGAAAACTTTAAGCATAGTAAACAATAATAGAGGTATAGTCAATAGAAGTCAGGGGGTTGGAGGGAGGGTAACCAGGACTGCAACAGTGAATAAACTTGAACATCTACATTTATGGTAAGTGTACACAACTGTACTATGTTCTTCGTGTTTCACTGTTGCAGTAATCACATTTGGGTAGATTCCCAAAGCTAAAGATGGGAGGAGGCAGTTAGCATTTGGACCAGCTAAAAGGCTCTGCAAGACTGCAGTGGCAAAGCCAGCTCTGAATTTAGAAAAAAAATTGGCAAGTGGTACACTGCTTGGTGAAGGTATGTACAAAACTCCAGGTAGCAGCTTCTAGGATGTCCCAGGTATGAACACCTCTGAGAAAGGCTGTAGAGGTAGATGCAGCCCAGGTTGAATGTGGTCTTATCCCTGTGGGGTAGGTTTGCCATGGTGCTTATAGCAGAAATGAATGCAATGGCCTATCCACTTAGAAATGGTTTGCTTTGAAATGACCTTCACCTCTGCCCCTGCAGCAAATGTCACCAGCAGCTGTTCAGATTTCCTGAGAGGTTTAGTCCTGTCCAACTAAAATCTAAGTTTGTCTGTGCACATCCAAGAAGTGCAGTATTCGTTCCCCTTTGTTCTGTGGATTAGAAAAGAAGGCTGGCAAATGAATGGACTGATTAAGAGCCACACTGGATACCACCTTGGGCATAAATGAGGGATTGGTCCTGAGGGACAACCTGTCCGCATGAAAGATGATGAAAGGCTCCACTGCCATGAGGGCCTGTAATTCAGACACCCTTCTTGCTGAAGTGATGGCTAGAAGGAAGGCTGTTTTCCAAGAAAGGAATTTCAACTCTACATTTTTAGCTGGCTCAAAGGTAGGAAGAGTGAGCTTTTCCAATACAAACTTAAGGTCCCAGGCTGGAGTAGGGGCTCTCCTGTCTGGTCTTACATTATTGGCCCCCCTGAGGAATTGCTTCAGCAGTGGATGAGAGAAGAGGGGTGGTTCTGTGCTGAAATAGCTGAGGCATGAATTTTACTGGAAGAAAAGGAAAAGCCCTTGTGAAGCATCTCAGTTAGGTATTGAAGAATATGGGGTAAATTGGGTACTGCTGTGCCCATCCCCTGAGTTTTGCTCCATGAACAGAATCTTCCATTTTTCAGCATAGGGTTTTCTAGTACTAGGCCTCCTTGCCTCCAGAATGACATCCATCACTTACTTACTGAGGGATGGTAACGGAGAGATCAGGTAATTAGCCAGGCTGCAAGGTTCAGTGTTTGAAACTGTGGGTGCAGAATCTGGCCCTCCTGCTGGGACAGCAAGGCAGGGGTCTGAGGGAGGTGCCATGGTGCCAGCAGTGACACACTGCGCAAGTGGGTGTACCAGTGTTGGCGTGGCCAGTCCAGTGCAATGAGTATTGTCCTTGGTTTGTCCTGTTTGATCTTTAGTAGCACTTTGGAGAGGAGAGGCAGACAGGGAAAGGCATAAACTGATAGGTGAAGGACAGGGCATCCACTTTCCAAGCTTGTTTGTGAGGAGTCTTTGGGCAGAATTTGTCCAATTGGTAGTTCTGAGGGCAGGCAAACAGGTCTATCTCTGGGCTCCCCCATTTGTTTCTCAAAATGTTGAATATCTTTGGTTCCAATTTCCACTCGTGTGGGTCCAAGAGATTTCTGCTTAGGTCATCTATCAGTGTATTTAGATTTCCTGGCAGGGACTGAGCCTGTAGGTGCACTTGGTAGCTCAAGGCTGTGATCCACTGAGCCATGGCTAGTCTGCAGAGAGGGTATGAGTGGGTTCCTCCGTGCTTGTTTATGTACCACATAACAGTAGTGTTGTCTGTCTTTACCAATAATTGTCCTGGAAGAATGTGATCCTTGAAGGCTGTCAGAGCATTCTGTACAGCTAACATTTCTTTTCGATTGATATGCAGGTGCATTTGCCCTGAATGCACTGCCCTGCCAAGTGAGCCCCCATGCATAGTCTGATGCGTCTGTTGTTAGAGTTTGGATGGCATGGGGTAGAGTGAATGGCAGTCCCTTGTTTTGGTGGCAGGCCACTGGCCACCAAAGGAACTCTATCTTTAGACAAGGTATGATAGGAATCATTGATTCTAGATCCTGAGAATGTTGACACCATAGGCTTTTTAGATACCATTGTAGTTTCCTCATATGCAGTCTTGCATATGGAATTAGTAGAATGCAAGAGGCCATGAACCCCAGTGCTTGCACTAATTTCCTTGCAGATAGCTGGGTCTTTGTGGCCAGTAGATTGAAGTAGGCTATCAAATGAACTTGTTTCTCTGGCGTGAGGTAGGCCATCTGGGAAGTTGTATTCAAGCTTGCTCCCAAGAATACAATTTGTTGGCAGGGTACAATATTTGACTTCTTTTCGTTTATGGTGTACCCCAGAAAAGTTAGCAATTTCCTTACAAATGCCAGATGATTTAATAGTATGTTCTGGCTTTCTGCTTGAATTACACAATCGTCCAGGAATGGATATATTTGAATATTTTATTGCCTGCAAAATGCAATGACTGGAGCTAGGCACTTTGTGAATAACCTGGTGCAGTAGATAAGCCAAAGGGCAGTGCAGAGAACGGATAGTGCATGTAGCCTGCTCTGAACGAGAGACGTACCTCCCTGGACTACATGAAAAGAGACATAGAGGAGCTCTCTGAACATGTGGTCCAGGCCGGTATGACCCTGACCTTGAGTAGCATCTTACCATCACCAAGAATGATGCCACAATATGAAGACAAGATGATCAATTTCAACAATTGGCTTAAGTATTGGTGTCATTCAAAGGGGATCCAATGCCTGTCAGCCTGGGATGACATGCTCAACAAGCCACGATGCTTCGCTAGGGATGGCTTGCACCTGTCACCCCTGGGCTTTCGGATATTGGCAAAGGCTCTTGCTACCCCATAGTGCCTTTTTAGGCAAGGCTCAAAAGACAAACCCACCTCCATAGGTATCACAAGGGATAAGAAACTAAGAGTAATGCTACTCAGCCAGAAGTCTAAACCTCAAGATGCATGCACTCGAAACTCTCCTTAGCATGGAGAACATCGATATCTGTGCAGTAACAGAAACCTGGTTCAAGGCTCGCGAGAGCACCCCAGCACTACCAGGTTATACCTCATACCATGCTTTTCGGACCCAAAACTTGGACCAAACCACAAAGGAGGGAGTATCAATATTCGTCAAAGATACCCACACCTCCAGGTTGGTGGCACAGCACGAAGCATCAGCGACTATCCATGTGCAACTAACAGTGGGTAAAACTGCCTTCCAGTTTATAGCCTGCTACAGACCACCCTCCCAAACCCAGGAACCCCACTCGGCCTTCCTGAGAACACTGGAAAATATGAAGGTCTCTCCAAGCACCATTATATTGGGCGACTTCAACTACCCGAACATAGACTGGGAGCATTACTCTAGCTCCAACACCCTAGCCCAAAGGTTCCTAGAATTTATAAACTCAAATGTTATGGAACAACTTGTTACCACTCCCACAAGAGAGGAAAACATACTGGACCTGATCATCACCAACATGGGGACTCTATGCTCCAGACCAGAAGTGTATCCCTCACTGGTAAGATCAGACCATAAACTAATCTCACTGGATATTCACATCCCGACCCCACCTCCTGCCCAGAAAACCACAGTGAAAAACTTCTCTAAAGCAAATTTCACACTCCTCAAAACCGAGGTGGAATCCTTCAAAGCCCCGGCCTGTGGAAAATCTGCCCAGACCGCAGAATCCTTTATAAATGCATTCTATGAACACCTTCAGGAATGCATGGATCATGCAATCCCAAATAAAACCAAGACCCAATCCTCCAAAGGTAGACGTCCTGTCTGGTGGACACCAGCCATAAACAAACTGTACAATAGAAGGAGGAAGCTACTAAATGATAGAGCAAAGTCCCAAAAAGGGAAGGCATCTCTGATCAGTATTAGCAAAAAACTACGGGCACTCATAAAATTGTCTAAGGCCAGCTTTGAGAGAAAAACTGCACAGGACACTAAGGATAATCACAAGGCTTTCTTTAGTTATGTTAGGAACCTGGGTGGGAATTCCCAGATATGCTCAGAATTAGTCCAAAATGACAAAAAATACACAGAACCCACAGACATTGCCAACATCCTAGCTGACAGGTTCAGCGCAAACTTCTGCCCTCCCTCCAAAACGGCAAATATCTATCCCAGCAGAGTGCTGCCCCTGACATCTCAGATGCTCAGGTAAGAGCCACCACTCCAATGCAAAAACACAGCATCAATGGGACCAGGCGGTGTCCCGGGCTCGTCCTACATGAACTCCAAGAAGAGCTAAACCCAAACATAAAACTACTGTTCAATCTCAGCCTTACTACAGGATATGTACCCAAAGAGTGGCGTACAGCAACAGTGGTCCCTCTCCACAAAGGTGGTGCCTCAACGGATCCTGGAAATTATTGCCCCATAAGCCTGACTAGCTTGGTCTGCAAAGCTATGGAAAGGATCATCATGGACCTCATAAATAAAGATATTGGGGACCTACAGACATTGGATCCTACCCAGTTCGGCTTTGTTAAGGGCAGATCCTGCCTCTTAAACCTGGTTGATTTCTTTGAAACAGTCACCAAGGCCATTGATGAGGGGAAGGTGGTCCACACAGCCTACCTGGACCTCGCAAAAGCCTTCGATACAATACCCCACTCGGGCATTATAGATAAGCTCACCAGCTTAAATATAAACCCTATGTCACTAGATGGGTTGCAAACTGGCTCAAGGACAGAACCCACATGGTTAGAATTGCTGGAGCCATGTCAGACTCCAAACCAGTTACAACTGGCGTCTCACAAGGCTCAGTCCTGGGACCTCTCTTGTTCGGTATATATTTCTCGGAGGTACAGGCCAACACGGAAGGACTGTGGCTGACCAAGTTCACAGATGATTGCAAACTGGGCGCCATAATCGACTCTCCAGCCGACACAAGCATCCTCCAAAAGGGCCTCATAGAAACAGACAACTGGTGCCAGAGCCATGGCCTCAAGCTAAACGCCAAAAGTGTATAGTCATTCCCTTTGGCAAAAACAAAGTGCCCACAAATTACCACATAGGTGGTAATCCATTAAGTACAGAAGAAGTAATTAGGGACCTGGGGACCCAAGTTGATAGCAGTCTCTCATTTGACAACCACGTGGCCAAAGTGGTTAGAAAAACATTTTATATAGCCCACCTAATCATGAAGGGATTCACATCTAGATCAGGGGCGGTCATCATGCCTCTTTACTCATCCCTCATCAGGCCCATAATTGAGTACAATGTCCCTTTTGGGATGTACCTTACCAGACACCTGCAGCAACTGGAAAGACCCCAAAAGTACCTCACCAAGAGGATCAAAGGGCTCAAACAGATGCCATATGCTGCCGGTTAAAGAAACTCCAGCTCTACTCAGTGGCATACCGCCTGTTCAGGGGCGATCTGTGCCTGACGTATAAAGCCATGTCCAACCCGGAATTAATGGACATGCTGCACCTCACAAAATCCAAATCCCATCGAGCTCTGCTCGAGACTTGAACCTCAGCACTGAAATAAATAGGACATGCTGGAGGGACAGATTCATAACCCAGAGGCTCCCTTCACTCTGGAATAAAATCCCAGTCCAGGTTAGGCAGAGTCCCTCATTGACTCTCTTCAAGAGGAATCTTGATGAGTGGATGGGAGATCGTAGGTTTAACCCGGGTATCACTTCTGTGTCACTGTTAGACAGAGCACAGTATACTAGCCTCGAAAAAGGGCATAGCAAAATTAATTTAAAATGGGTGGCGAAAGCCAAACACATTCTGGCTAGGCTTATAAATGCCCTAGGGTAGATAGCCTAATATAAACCTATGAACCTATGAAGCGTAGGTATCTTCTGCAAGATTCCCTTATTGGGATGTGCAGGAAGGCTTCCTTTAAATCCAGTGTTGTCAACCAGGCATTTTTGCCTAGCATGGGAAGCATCTGATGAAGAGTTAGCATCTTGAATTTTGGGATTACCAAAAATGTGTTTAGAATAGATAGGTCCAGGATAGGATGCCAGGAATTGTCTTTCCTGGGTACCAGGAAAAGTCTTGAGTAAAAACCTTGCCCCCATTCTCCTTGTTGGACAGACTGAATAGACCTGATGCTTAAAAAAGAGAGAGAACCTGCTTTTGAGCCTCTGCCCACTGATTTGGGGGTAGGTCTGGCCAACCGTTTGGGGTTGGTAAGGAGTGGAAGTTGAATCTGTATTCTTGGGAAACTATATTTTGAACCCATTTGTCCTGGGTAATGAGTTCTCAATTTTTTGCATGCAGGGTGATCTTTCCCCCTAAAGGAACAGTCAGTTGAGCAGGGCTTGGAAGGTTTAAAGTTAAGTCATTGAGACAGTTTACCATGGGGGGAGTCTTACTACTCCCTGTTTTGAAGTGGAACCCCCCACTGCTTAGTCCTGTGAACACCCTGGGGCTGAAGCCTGGGTGTTCTGCTGGTTCTGGGTTTGGACTGAGTAGGCCTGGAAAAGGCAGGAAAGGACCAATTCTTAGAGGGCCAATGCCTGCTAAATCTGGGAGGCTGTACTTGCAGGAAATCTTTTTAAGTACTTCTGCTTTGTTGCCAAACAAGTGGTCATGGTTTAAAGGAGCATCCAGTAATTTAGCTTTAACATGATCTGGCAAAGATTGCTCCTTAAGCCAAGCATGCCTTCTAAGTACAGACTCAGTGACAGCAGCCCTGCAAGATGCCTCTAATGAATCAAAACCGCATTGCAAAGTATGTTTTCCCACTTGTTCAGCAGAATGCATTAAATCCTGTAATTCTTTATTTTCAGTACAGTCAGGAATAGACATCATCTTTTGTTTACGCAATCCAATAATATGCTGTTGATACTTTAACATATGAAACTGGCAGTTTAAGGCCCTAATGGCTAACATTGCAGAAGTGTATACCTGCTTACCCCATCTATCCAGCGCTCTGGAATCTCTATCAGAGGGGGCAGGATTTTTGGCAGTAGTGGCCTTAATGCCTTTGGGTCCCCTGTGAAATGGTTTCAGGATCCACAGTAGGATTTTTAAAGAGGAACTTGTGATAGTCCAGGTATCCTGCAAATACCCATCAGATTTTCTGGGAGCAGGAGGTAAAGTGTCAGGGGCCAGGCTAGATTCCAAGAAGGCATCATCTACAATGTCCAGTACAGGAGGGATAGCTAGAGGCCTATGTTGAGGCAGGAGTAAGAATTCTCCAAGCCTCTTTTTGGAGTCAGAGTAATCCTGGCTTTCCCAGCAGAAATGTTCCCTAAGGGTATGCAAGGTTTCACCAAAAGAGAAATCCTCTGGAGGGGAAGCAGAAGGAATGGAGTCCTCTGCATCAGAATCCTCATAGGTAGATAAGGGCAAATCCTGCTCATCAGAAAAAATAAGAAGTTATGTACTCACCATAACGTTCCATCTGAGTAGGTAGACTTCATTTGTCTGCAACCTTTGGGAATCGGATCCGACCTCGGATCCGAGCCGGCAATCTTTCATAGCTTAGATCCGAGCTCCTAGCTCCTCCCCTTCACCCATAATCCCCTGCCAACCCTGACTGACCTCAGATCAAGTTTGCCCATAACCAATAAGGCTGAGAAAGGAAACTAACTACCTTCCTTAAAGGGCAGAGTAAAACCTCTGGCCAAATAACATCCGAAGGTCAGAGGGAAGGAGGGTGGGACGGTTGCAGACAAATGAAGTCTACCTACTCAGATGGAACGTTATGGTGAGTACATAACTTCTTAATCTGAAGTAGTTAACTTCATTTGTCAGCAACCTTTGGGACAGAGTCCCCAGCTACCTCTACCTTGGGCGGCCTTCATGGAAGGATGTTCCGGAGCACTGCAGAGCCAAAGGATGCTCTCCCTCTAGAGACAATATCCAATTTATAATGGTTGATGAAGGTATGAGGTAAAGCCGAAGTGGCTGCTGAACAAATATCATCCAGGGGTACTCTAGACTGAAAGGCAGCAGAAGTAGACATGGACCGAGTAGAGTGAGCACGGACTCCCTGAGGTGCGGGCCTGCCAGAATTTTCATAAGCCAAAAGGATGCATTGTGAAATCCACCTCGACAAGGTGACCTTCGACACAGATTTACCTAAGTTAAATTTGGCAAAGGAGATGAACAACTGGTCGGATTGTCTATGACCAGCCGTTCTATGAATGTAAAACCGCAGCTGTCTGTGCACATCTAAAGAATGCAGTTTGCATTCTCCTTTGTTCTGGTATTCAGGAAAGAAAACTGGCAGATTAATGGATTGGTTAATATTTGCCTCGGAAGCAATCTTAGGAAGGAATGAGGGATTGGTCCTGAGGTAAACCCTATCCTTGTGGAAGGTCAAGTAAGGAGGTTT
This sequence comes from Protopterus annectens, assembly GCF_019279795.1. Lineage (NCBI taxonomy): Eukaryota > Metazoa > Chordata > Ceratodontiformes > Protopteridae > Protopterus > Protopterus annectens. The sequence goes on from NC_056731.1 coordinate 1,420,722,802, forward strand.
TACACATAGGACTTGAAGTTCAGAGACCCTCCTAGCTGAAGTAATAGCGACGAGAAATGCTGTTTTCCATGACAAATGTTTGAAATCAGCTGAAGCTGCAGGTTCAAAGGGGGGAGCTGTCAAGGCCTGAAGTACTAAAGACAAATCCCAGGGAGGCACTACTTCCTTTATTGGAGGTCTGAGTAGGAAGGTGCCCTTCAGAAAGGTCTTGCATAACTTTGTGGTGATCAATGGACCCCGTTCATGTCCCACGTGGTAATGAGAGATAGCTGCTACTTGAACTTTGACTGTGGAACAGCTAGCCCCCTGATGAAAAAGCCCTGAAAGGAAATCCAAAACGGTGGGCGACAGAGCTGTGAAAGGGTCTAGGTTCTGATGCTCCGCCCAAATAGCGAAACGTCTCCATTTACTTCTATAGACTTTCCTAGTAGAAGGCTTGTGTGCTGCTACTAGGATAGCTTTAACTGGGGAGGAGATACCGGGAGTCCTAGCTACGAGTAGAACTGGAGCAACCAAGCCGTAAGCTGGAGACTGTCCAGGTTCGGGACTGGGAGGCCTAGGGGGTGGGAAATCAGATCCGGGAGGGGATCTAGAATCCAAGGCAGATTCACCAGATGAGACCAGAGGTAAGGGAACCAAGCTTGACGAGGCCAGAATGGGGCAATAAGGATCATTTTGCTCCCCAACCGACTGGCTTTCTGTAGAAGCTTCAGCATCAGAGGTAGAGGGAGGTAAGCATAGAGTAGACCGGGAGGCCAAGCATGCACCAGAGCGTCTCTCGGGAATTCCCCGGCAGGGGGAATTAGAGCGAAGTAGCTGTTGCATTTCGTGTTTGAAGGAGAGGTGAAGAGATCGCAACAGGGTCGCCCCCATACAGCAAATGTCCGCTTCGCTACCTTGGGATTGAGAGACCATTCGTAAGGAGACAGTATGGTGCGACTGAGATGTCCGCCAGGATGTTGGACCGTCCCGGAATGTGCGTTGCAATAAGAAAGCGGTTGGTGGAGATCGCCCATTCCCACACTCTCATAGCTTCTCGACAGAGTGGGTAGGACCTGGTTCCCCCCTGTTTGTTGATGTACCAGACCACACACATGTTGTCTGACTGAACTGCAACTGTTCCTGTATGAAGAAGGCTCTGAAGTGCTTGCAACGACAACAGCACTGCCCTCATCTCTAGAACATTTATTTGCAATGAGGTCTCTGTATCGTTCCACGTGCCTTGGACCGTCCTGCCCGCATAATGCCCCCCCCACCCGAGGCGAGAGGCGTCTGTGGTCACCGTGGCGAGTGGAGGGGCCATGGAGAAAGGGTGTCCCGCTTGGAGGTCCAGTGATTGCAACCACCATGTGAGAGCCCTTTTGCAAGCCTTGCTGAGAGGAATGGGGTGACTGAGAGGGTATTGATGGAAGGACCATTGGACTTGGAGAGTCCACTGCAAAACCCTCATGTTCAGGTGAGCCATGGGGAGCAGGGTAATTGCGGCCGTCATGGAGCCCAGCGCCCTCAGGACCAATCCCGCCGGGGGAGCCGATGATAGCAAGATGGCCCGCACATGTAGCCTCAGGGTGTGAAGTTGCTCGGTGGTTAAGAAGGCTAGTAAATTGTTGGTGTCTAATCTGGCCCCGATAAAGTCTATCACCTGAGTCGGGTTGAGAAAGGATTTGTCCGTGTTGACGGTGATCCCCAGCCGGCAGAAAGTAATTCCTGGCTGAGCAGAGTAGATGCCTTGTTGGGGCGGTCAGGAGCCAGTCGTATAGGTATGGAAACACCTGCATTCCCTGGAACCTCAGGTGGGCCGCTATCACTGCTAATACCTTGGTGAACACCCTGGGGACTGAGGTGAGACCGAAGGGAAGGACCCTGAACTGATAATGACTGGCTCCTAGCTGGAAGCGGAGAAACCTCCTGGATCGTTTGTCCATCAAAATATGGTAATACGCATCCTTGAGGTCTATTGAGCACATCCAGTCACTCTCCCGCAACAGGGGGAGAATGGATTGAAGGGTGACCATCTGGAACTTTTCTTTGGTTACTGACAGGTTCAGGAGGGAGAGATCGAGGATTGGCCTTAGGTCCCCTGTCTTTTTTGGCACCAAAAAGAACCTGGAGTAGTAACCCGATCCGAACTGGTCTGGGGGGATGTGTTGGATGGCTCTTTTTCCTAAGAGCTGCTGAATTTCCACAGCTGCAGCCTCCCTCTGATCGGGTGGGATGTAGGGGAGGCGTTTGGGTTGGTGAGGGATGTGAGAAAAGGGAATTTGGTATCCTTTGGATATGATGCGAAGCACCCAGCAGTCTGTTGTTATGGACTCCCAAGCTGACAGGTGCCTCAAAAAACGTCCCCCGACTGCCTCCAGAAAGGAGCAGTCGGGCAACCCCTCATGGTCGCTGGGTGGGCCGGTCAGAGAAGGCTTCTCTGGACCCACCATTCCTCGGGCCCCCTCTGCCTCTAGGGCGGTGTCCACCCTGTCCTCCTCTGCCACGGAAGGACTGGGGATCTGGAGAGGACTGGGACTGTTGTGACTTCCAGAACCACATCTTCTTCTGTCCCTTTTGGTTCTTGGAGAAGGACCTCTGGGGAGCAGAGAAGCGGACTCCGGCAGCAGACAACATCTTCCAGTCCTTTTTGCTCTAGACCAAAGTATCACGAACGGTCTTGCCAAACAGGGCAGAACCATCAAAAGGGGCATTCGCAAAGGACGCCTTGAAAGGTTCAGCGAAATCGCAATGCCAGAGGCAGGCCTGATGTCACATGACGAGTCCTGCTCCGCTGGCTCTAGCGGCTCCCTCTGTGGCGTGGGACAACAGCCGCATAGAGGTGTTAGATATGGACCTGAGAGTGGCCATCCAAGTGGAGTACAACCGTTTGTCCTCCACCGACATGGACTCCGGGGGCGACGCAGAGTACTCTTTGATAAGGTCGGTCTGCAGTCGAATAACATGTGCCATGTAGTTCAGAGAACTCACCGAGAAGGTCGCTGAACTAAAAGCCTGCTTCCCTAAACGGTCCATCAAATGGGACTCCATGCTCGGTGGATGGACAGAGGGACTCTCCTGAGCTAATTCCCTCTTGGTGGCCACCGCCACCAACATGGCATCTACGTGGGGACCCTTGCTCCAATGGGACCTCTCGGAGGGCGGACTAAGGATCTTGTCCGGGCATTTGGGGACTGGCTCCACAGTGTCCGGCTCCTTCCATGCCCTAGTGGTAATAAGGTCCACTAAGGGGTCGGGTGGAGGGGACACCCAAGAGGTAGATGGGCCTGCTTCGAATGCCTCCAGGAACACAGATTCGTCTGAGAAAGCCTTGGGGGCAGACCACCCCCCTCTTATCCTGAGGGATTTCCATGATGTCTCCAAAGGAGACATCGTTGGGGTGACCTAGGGGAGCCTTCCCCTTCATCCAAATCCGTGTCATCAGTCAAGGACTCGGGGGAGTCCACGTGCCTCCTCTTGCACTTTCGCTTGTGAGGGACGTCCTCGGGGGGCCTGTCCAAGGACGTCTCACCAGCCACGTCCTGTTCCAAGGGAACGACCTGGGACATCGAAGCAGGCTGTCCCTGGGGCCGGGTGATGGAAGCCGGACCCAACAGAGAGGGAGTGCGGAGCGGAGCCGTAGCAAGGACCGGGGGCCTGGAAGCACTCGACAGTGCCCTCTCCACCACATCAAAAGCCGAAGGAGAGCCGCTCTCTCTGGGATCCGAGAGCAGACCCTCACTTGGATCCGATGGACGGATCGGGGTCGGTGCCGAAGCCATCGGATCCGACGGACCAGTGTGCTCCGACCTAGATGGAGCCAAAGACACACTGATTCCCTCGGATCCAACGTTCAGACCACGGCTCCGAGAGCCCGGATCCGACAAAAATGGACCCAACAGGCTCGAGGGAAGAGTCGGCGCCAAAGTACCAGATACTGTCGGTGCCAACCCACCTCCGGCTCCAAGGCTGCTCGGCTCCGAACCCGGGAAGCGGGTTGGAGAAGGAGCTATCGGGGCAAAGAAAGGTGTCGAGCTCCCTCCCGGAGGTGGGGGGAGGCAGGAGCACTCCCATCTGCAGTTGGGCCTGGAGAAACCTTCACATCATCTGGTCCAAATCTGCGTCGGAAAGGCTGCGAGTCGATCTCGACGAGGCCACCGAGGCTGGCCAGGAATGCCACCTCGATGACCTCGACGGAGATTGGGTCTCCTCCTCCTCCTTGGGGCCCGGTGAGAAGCACGGAGACCGGATCTGAGAAGGGGGAGACCGGGAAGCCCTGGAAGGAGAAGACTGCTTAGCCGGGGGGGCCGAAGCGGAGGCCTCGACCTGCCGCTTGTGGTGCTTCTCCCTCCTTTTTTCTTTCCTGGCTTCCCTCTCCACCGGAGGTGCAGCGGGAGTTTGAGTCCCGACCGGAGGGAGAGAGGCAGGAGTGGCCACCGCCGAAGCCGGGTAGGAGGCCACAGAAGCACCGGAGGCCGAAGCTGAATCCGGGGGCAAAAGTCCCGCTAGGATCAGCTTCGACCTCCGGTCCTTCAGTGCCCTGGGGTTGAAAGCCGCGCAGATGGAACACCCAGAGGAAAGGTGTTCAACCCCAAGGCACCGCACACACCGAGTGTGACCATCCGCTGGGGAGAGCTTATGGCCGCACTCAGTGCACTTGGAAAAGATGGGTTTTGGGGCCTCAGACATTGTAAAGAAAAATCCACTCGTTAGGCCCCAAACGCACAACACACAGAACGCTACACCCAGCGAAGGGGAGGGAGGGTAAGTTTAACTAAAAAGATATTAACTAGGGTAGTTTAGCCAAAAAAAGGAAACCTGACCACGCAACACTCACTCGTACACTTAAGGGGATAACAAAAATTTAAAAAACTCTCACAAAAACCCTACGATACCAGGAGCTCGTAAACCTAGCTGCTGACAAGAAGCGCGGCAAACTAGATCTGAGGTCAGTCAGGGTTGGCAGGGGATTATGGGTGAAGGGGAGGAGCTAGGAGCTCGGATCCAAGCTAGAAAAGATTGCCGGCTTGGATCCGAGGTCGGATCCGATTCCCAAAGGTTGCTGACAAATTACGTTAACTACTTCAGATCAGAAATTTCAGAATCCTGTTCAGAAGAATCAGAAGGAAAATCAGTTCTAGGTCTCTTAGAGGGAGAAGGGTGGCTTCCCCTGATTAGAGTAATAAGGTCTTCAGCCATTCTTATAATTAGTTTGTTTAGGCATAGGGGCCTGACCATGCAGTCTGGGTGTCAGTTTTCTGGGCATGGATCGAGTTTTAGGCCTTGAAGAAGAAGATGGCATTGGTTTAATATGCAAGTCAGTAGGCCTGAATACACCCTCAGAAGCCGGTGCATGCACAGCGGCTCCAGGCCCATCCAAGGTAGAGACATCCGCAGGTTCCACAGTCAAAGAAGCATCTCGCAACATACCGGACTCCAAATGGGTCTCAGTAGAGGCCTGCGAATCTGAAGTAGCAGGTATCAGGGGCTGCGAAAGTGCCTCACTGAGTACCGGCAAACTGGCGACTAGCTTAGGAGAAGCATTGTCGTCAGCTTTGGACCTATGCGGTCTGTCTCTGTCCTTATCTTTGCGTTTTTTCGGAATTTCGGTAGTCGGGTGGCTTACCGAAGCTATTTCTAGATAATTGAACTGAGTACCGAAGTATTTAGATGCAAAAATGAACCGACGACAAATAGTACAAGGTTTGAAAGGCACAAAACCAACAGCGAGGTACGTCGTGGTCTGGGCCTTGGAATGCAGTATGAATGAAAATTTTTATGAGGTATTTGCTTTCCAGAAGAAATACAATTGTTAACTTTTACTGACATCAGTTTAGAGCAAGAAAAAGGTTCCCCAACAGGGTACTTTAGCCTAACTGAAGACTTTGGATCTGAAACTCGAAAACGAAAATTTCAGGAGTCAGCCGACCGGCACTTGGCGAACTGCTTCTGCTTCGGGCACCGCACGGCAAGAAAGACTGATAAAATGGCATCAGCTGCATGCTTTATACCCCTGACTACCTGATGTCATGGAAGATGAGACAGCAACTGACGCAGGACCCAAGACTTTGATAATCAGGCCGACTGAGGGCTACCTGCAAGCAGATAACCCAAATGTGATGACTGCAACAGTGAAACGTGAAGAACATCAGCATGCAACAAATGTGCCCAAAAGAAAGCAGCCAAGACCTAAACTAGTAAAGATGCAATCATACCAGCAGAAAGATTTGATACTGACAAACTTATGGCAGAAAGTAGAGTGTTTGTGGAAATTACTTTCTGTACATCAAGCAGAAGACAAGCATATTTATCCCAGCAATCAGGGAACATTGAAAGGCAGGTATGAGATTCAAGCTGCTGTATCCAGCTGTCTTCAAAATATTTTTCCTGGAGGATCAAAGACATTTTTGGATGCAGAATTGGCTAAGTAAGAAATAAAAAGCTTATTCAAAGTGTGAGCAAGCAAGCAGAAAGGGATCATGTTTCTCATTCATCTGACAATAAAGCTGATACAGGGGACTTTGCCAGCAAAACATTTTCCACTGATCCAAAGGAAAATGCTTGACAGACAGAAAAAGCACAGAAGTTGACTAGAAGAATCGGGATTACCATGGACTTGAACCAAAGTCTGGTGCTGGGAGACAAAGATGATCAGGAAGAACAACAACATTGAAATTGGTGAATAAATGTGAGACTATAAAGGCATCAAATCACATTTGTGTAATATGGCTTTACAAGAAAAAGTGCCTATACCCCACCTTATATCATTAATGTTGAGAACAACACGAAAGGGAAAAGTGATGACTGTAAGTAAAACAATTCTTGTTCTTATTTGATAAAATATTTCACAATGTATAAACCACATGATATATTGTAAAAACGTTTTGCAGAGGGGAAAGTCAGAGCTATTTTAAATGTGTGGGAGTGTCTTTTCAGTTACCTTAATGTAAACAAGTGCTTTTTCCTCATTGTAAGACATAAATGCTTTACACTATAACAAGACAAGAAAGGCTGAACAGAAACAAATTAAATATAATGATGTGACCTTTGGCTGCTGGTGTGGGGGTGGGGTGTAAAAGTGTAATAATTACATTATATGTACAATTAAGATAATATTTTCTTTTGTTTTTACAGCGGGTGTATGTCTAGATTAATGCCTTTGGCTTAAGCTACAAGTAAGTTTGTTTTGTGAGCAAATATGCTTGAAAAATTAGATAAAATTATGAAAGGCATGAGAAATGCCAAGTTTCTTGCATCTACAAAGATATTAGCTTATTGTTTTTCCATTAGCATATGTTCTCAGAGGAAGACATCACATTTGAGGCCAAGGGCAGTCAGCCATTGGAATTTTGTACATTGTGCTCAGAGTAAAAGTTACAAAGATTCTTTCATGCATCTGCAGTTGGAATCGAGTTGTCTGTAAGTGAAGCAATTAATCTTTACAGTTCTGAGCATTCTTTGCTGAGGGAAATGCAAAATTTAAAAAATGCAATGGCAAGCAGTTCACTAAAAAATAAAGTATGAAATTATGGGAAGTGAATAAGAGATTGTATCCTCCCCAGCAGCTTTAATACCTTAATGTATTTAACAGACCTGTGCACAATTTAGTTTTATTAAAGCTAGCCACTGCACTTTTTCTTAGGGATAAAAGTCTTATGTTTTCTGAATGCATGCAAGCTGCTTTTCACATCTGGGAGGGGAATAGGGCTAAGAAAAGAAAAGACAGCAATCACTGTTAAGTGGGAACACAGGCTGTAACATGCACAGGTAACCTTAAATTTACATTATGCGATGCCTGTGGGTGCAGCTATCAAATTGGGCAATAGCTTTTGTCTGGATGGTTAAACTTCATTTCCTGCAAATGTACAGAGTCTTGTGTGTTTGTACCAAGTTAACAAGGGATGGGTGCTTCTTAAAATGTAGTTTCTTTATTTGAGGGTTTTCATTAAAGCAAAGTGTCTTTGCAAAAGGTAGCATGGGTTCAAGTGGAGATGAGAAGAAAAAAAAAAGTCATGTACTCACCATAACGTTCCATGTGAGTTGTTCATCTAGCTTTCATTCTTACTGATGGGTTCAAAGCCGATCCTCAGCTCCAACTTGGCCAACTGCAAAAGCTCGAGGTCTTCAACCAGCTCGAGGCCAACTCCCTATCCCATGATGCACCCTAATCTTCCCTCAGATCTTGCTTGCTGCCAACTGACTACCTAGTAGTATAAATATGCCACTCAGAAAGGTGACAGACCTCAAATAGACTGGATGGGAGTTGGAGGGTGGGACATAAGAATGAAGGTGAGATGAACAACTCACATGGAACGTTATGGTGAGTAGATAACTTCTTTATGTGAAGTTGTTCTATCTTGACGTTCATTTTTACTCATGTGTAGGGTCCCAAGCACCATCCTTCTCGGGTGGCTCACAGGAGAATATTCCTCAGAACTGTGGAACCAAAGGAGGTCCTGTCCCTGGAGGCCTTGTCTACTTTGTAATGAGTGATAAAGGTATGAGGTCTTGAGCAGGTAGCTGCTGCACAAATAGAATCTAATGGCAACCTTGCAGAAAAAGCTAATGAGGTTGAAACAACTCTAGTAGAGTGGGCCCTTATTTTCTGTTGTAAGGGAGCATTCTCTGAACTATAAATGAAGGAAATGCAATCTGATAGCCATCTTGACAAGGTTACTTTTGTCACTGAGGCACCCTTTTTTGACTCTGAAAAGGAAACAAAGAGCTGATCCGTTGATCTGAATTGTTTCGTTCTATCTAGATAAAATCAAAGTTGTATATGAACATCAAGTTTGTGCATGTGTTCCATCCTATTTGTGTATTGAGGAAAGAAAACGGGCAACTCAATGGACTGATTAAGATTTGTCTCTGAACAAAGTTTTGATAACAAGGATGGATTAGTTCTGAGTGAAACTCTGCCATTATGGAAAATCAGATAAGGAGGTTTGATGGTCAAGGCCTGCAACTCAGAAATCCTCTGAGCAGAAGTAATGGCTATCAAAAATATAGTCTTCCATAAAAGGAATTTCAAAGGATAGGACATAGCTGGTTCGAAAGGAGGTAATATGGTTCTGGAGAGAACAAAATTTAGATTCCATGGCATGACTGGAGCTCTGATTGGTAGCCTCAAATGAATGATACCTTTAAGAAAGGCTTTAGCGAGTTGATGTGACATGACATTGGAGCCTTGGAAGCCAAGATGAAATATGAGATTGCTGCTAACTGAACTCTAATGGTAGCTGCAGCAGCAGCTCGCTCGTTGAAAAGTTTAGTTAGAAATTCCAATATAGATGGGATCGGAGCTAGATAAGGATCAACATCAGTTTGAGAAGGCCATAAAGAAAATCTCTTCCATTTGCTAAGATATAACTTTCTTGTGGATGATTTATGAGAGGATGTGTGTTGGGCCTCAGCTGAGAGGTTGTAGATCCTGGCTATTTGGGAATTGGAGCAGCCAAGCTGTCAGTTTGAGGGAATGAAGAGAAGGATGAAGAGCCCCCAATGAATGGATCAACAGATCCGGAACTGGGTCCAGGATCCAGGGTGGTTCCAAGAGATGATGCTGGAGGAAGGGAAACTAAATTTGCTGAGGCCAGTAAGGGGCTATCAAGATCATGGTTCCTCCCACAAATTTGCTTTCTGTAATACTTTGGGAATCAGAGGAAAGGCATAAAGGAGACCCAGGGGCCAATTGTGCACCAGTGTATCCCTTGGGGCATCCCCCAGCAGGGGAATCAGGGCAAAGTACCTGTTGCATTTCATGTTTGTTGGTGTTGCAAAGAGATCGCAGCAAGGCTGGCCCCACCTGCGAAATATCCGTTCCGCTACTTGTTTCTTTAGGGACCACTCATGAGGCAGCAGAATTGCCCTGCTTAGCTTGTCTGCTATCACATTGGATTTCCCCGGGATGTGCATTGCTATCAGAAGTGCTGGGAGAAGATTATCCATTGTCATACTCTTGTAGCCTCTCGACACAGGGGGTAAGATCTGGTTCTTCCTTGTTTATGTACCAGACCAATGACATGTCTGTCTGAATTGCAATTGTTCCCAGAGGTAGAGAGTCTTGAAAGGACTGCAATGCTAGAAGTACCGCTCTCATCTCCAGAACATTAATATGCAGATGAGCCTCGTGTTTCTTCCACATGCCTTGGGCTGTTCTTCCTTGATAATGCCCCCCCACCCAATCAAGGAAGCATCTGTGGTCACCGTGGCTATGGGATTGGGTAGAACGAATGGACAGCCCAGAGTTACATGTTGAGATGTCAGCCACCATTGAAGGTCCTACTTGCACATATTTGTTATGATAATTTGGTGTGACATTGGAAGTTCCTGAAAGGACCATTGAGAGAATAGGAGCCATTGTAGAACTCGCATGTGCATTCAAGCGAGGGGAATGGCAATGATTGCTGTGGCCATCGATCCTAGCAATTTGAGTACCATTGAGACTGGGGCTTTTTTCTTGGAAGCAGGTCTAATATTTGTTTTTGTAAAAGACAAATTCTTTCTGGAGGCAGACAATGTCATTGAAACTGTGTTTAGTTCTGCTCCTATAACGACGGTCTGTTGCAATGGCAATAAGGCAGATTTTTCTGAGTTGATGGTAATCCCCAAATGATTGCTGAGATTTAAGGTTGTGTCCCTCGCCGGAATAAGTTGATGCTTGGTGGTGGCAGTGAGGAGCCAGTCATCTAGATATGAAAACACCTGGAATCCCAACTGTCTCAGGTGAGCGGTGACTACTGCCATACATTTGGTGAACACTCTGGCGGCTGTAGTGAGACCAAAGGGCAGAGCACGAAATTGATAATGGCTGGCTCCCAGCCAGAAGCGTAGATGATCCCTGGATGGTCTGTCCATCTTTATGTGGTAGTACACATCCTGAAGATCTATGGAGCACATCCAATTGTCTTTCCCCAAAAATGGAAGTATTGACTAAAGCATGACCATCCGGAACTTCGTCTTTTTTACTAACTTGTTTAGTCTGCTTAAGTTCAAAATAGGTCTAAAGTCCCCTATTTTCTTTGGAACTAAAAAGAACCTCGAGTAAGTTCCGGATCCTCTCTGGTCTGCTGGGACTGGTTGGATGACTCTTTTGTCCAGCAACCTTTGGACCTCTAAGGTACCTGTGACTGGGTGGAACGTCTGGGATTTTCTTTACTAGAGGAGGTGGAGTGGCAAAGGGAATTGAGTATCCTCTGGATATTATGCTTTGTACCCAGCTGTCTTTTATTTTTAGCCAGGCATCTAGGTACAAAGATAGGCGTCCACCGACTGCCTCCAGAGATGAACAGTTGGGCCTCCTTTCAGGAGCACTGATAAGGCTTGCCAAAGAACTGATGTCGCCCTGGTTCTGCAGACCCCCTCTGCCGCATGGGGGACAGCTTCCATTATTACCCCCTCCTCTGCCTCTAGAGGGGGTTTCACCATGAGTGTGCTGGAAAGATCATTGAGATTTACAAAACCATATCTTTCCACCTCCCCTCCCTTTGGGGTAAGGTCTATTCGGGGTAGAAAAACGTACTCCAACAGCAAACAAGGCCTTTCCATCTTTTTCACTCCTGGTAAGTGTTTCCTTTACCTTAGGTCCGAAAAGGGACAGACTGTCAAAGGGGGTGTTAATGAAGAAAGACTTGAAGGGTTCCGCAAAAGAACATAAGCAGATCTAGGAATGTCTCCTGAGAGCAATTCCTGTACCCGCTGCTCTGCTTGTACCATCAGCTGCATATGACAACAGACGCATGGAGGAGTTCACTATCGAATTAAGAGTGGAGAGCTGGGAAGTTACCTTGTCCAAAACCCCCGCAGCTACTGAACCCTGCAGGGTGACTCCAAGCTCCTTCAGGAGATCCCTTTGTAATCTAGTAAAATGTGTGAGGTAGTTCAGCGACCAGTGGACGAAGGCTGCTGAACTAAACATACGCTTCCCATATCTGTCCATAATCCTGGATTCTCTATTAGGAGGATGAACAGATGAAATCTCTGATAATTCCTTCTTGGTGGCTGCTGCCACCACCATAGCATCAACAGGTACTCCTTTAGTAAGGTAAAGTCTGTCTTGAGGGCTAGTTATAAATTTGTTAGGCCTCCCGGGTACAGGCTCTGTGGTGTCTGGAGACTCCCATGCCCTTCGAGTGTGTAATTCAAGTAACTCAAAGGGTGGAGACACCCAAGAGGTGGAGGGTTGAGCCCCAAAAGCCTTCAGGAGAACTGATATCAGAAGGGTTGCGCGATTGCCAGCCACCCCTCTGTTTAAGGATTTCTAAGATATTTGCAAAGGAGATATCGTCTGAGGGGGACCGTGGGGACCCTTCTAACTCATCCAAGTCAGTATCCGAAGTGACTGACTCCTGTGGGGGAGTCCAGATGCTTCCTCTTGCAGAGTTTCTTCCTAGGCACTTCTTCAGAGGGACCTTCTAGAGATGTCTCGGAAGAACATAGCTCACCCAGTGAGGCTTTCTGAGGCTCAGGATCTCTATGCTTCAATGGAGGTGGACACCGGTGGTTTCAAGGAGGGAGCTGCTTGAACTGATGGAATGGTCATCAGGACAGGCAAAGCCCACCTCATAGCCTCGAAGGCCCCTCGGTCCCGATGAGAGGAATCCCTCGGATCCGAAGATTCGACGGAAACAGTCTGTGCCGGTACGAAGGGCTCTGAGCCAGAGGTCAGGGCCAGACTCACTCGAGCCAAACCCCCGAGAGGTAAAGTCGGCACCGACAAGTCTGTCCTACTATCCTCCCCGGACCTGACCAGTGAGTGTCGGCCCCGAGATCCTTCAGTCAGCGCCGAAGACATCAGGGCAGTGAGGCTGAAAAACCTAGAGTAGGCGTCAGACCCAAGGGGTCCACAATCATCAGTTCCGTGCTCTCCGGTTCCAAAACTTCCATACAGATCGGAGGAGGAAAGTACAGTTGTGTACACTTACCATAAATGTAGATGTTAGAGTGTATTCACTGTTGCAGTCATTACATTTGGGTAATCTGCTGGCAGGTTGCCCTCAGTCGGCCTGATTAACAAAGTTTTGGGTCCTGCCTCGGTTGCTGTCCCTTCTTCCATGAAGTCAGGTTGTCAGGGGTATAAAGCATGCAGCTGATACCATTACATCAGTTTTTCTTGCCCCAGATGTCAGGTGCCCCCCAAATGGGGAGCAAAATACATAAATAATTTTAAACACAAAAATATATACCTCCAAACAAAAGCAAATACACCAAAAAGGCTTTAAGTGTATAAAAACAAAGGAGAGGCATAGTAAGAGAAAAAACAGGGGGCTGGTGGGAGGGTAACCAGGACTGCAACAGTGAATACACTCAAACATCTACATTTATGGTAAGTGTACACAACTGTACTATGTTCTTCATGTTTCACTGTTGCAGTCATTACATTTGGGTAGACTGTCAAAGCTACTGTTGGGAGGTTGGATTTATACAGTATTAGGACCGGCTATAAGGCCCTGCAAAACAGCAGTGGCAAAGCCAGCCCTGGATTTAGAGAAAATTGGTAAGTGATAGTGCTTGGTGAAAGTATGAACCAAACTCCAGGTAGCAGCTTCTAGAATATACCTGGTAGGAACACCTCTGAGAAAGGCTGTAGAAGTAGATGCAGCCCTGGTGGAATGGGATCTGATCCCCTGGGGGATAGGTTTTCCATGGTGCTTATAGCAGAAATGAATACAATGGCTTATCCATTTGGAAGTGTTTGCTTTGAAATAGCCTTTCCTTCTGCCCCTGCAGCAAATGCTACCAGCAGATGTTCAGATTTTCTTTGAGATTTAGTCCTGTCCAAGTAAAATCTAAGTTGTCTGTGTACATCCAATGAATGCAGAATCCACTCCCCTTTGTTCTGTGGATTGGGAAAGAAAGTTGGCAAATGAATGGACTGATTAAGTGCCACACTGAATACCACCTTGGGCATGAAGGATGGCTTGGTCCTGAGAGACACCCAGTCCGCATAAAAGATGATGAAAGGCTCCACTGCCATAAGGGCCTGTAATTCACAAATCCTTCTAGCCGAAATGATTGCTAAAAGGAAGGCTGTTTTCCGGGAAAGGAATTTTAAGTCTGCAGTAGCAGCTTGCACGAAAGGAGGTAGAGTGAGTTTTTCCAATACAAAGTTAAGGTCCCAGGCAGGGGTTGGAGCTCTCCTGGGTGGCCTTAAGTTTTTGGCCCCTCTGAGATACTGCTTTAACAGAGGAGGAGAGAAGGGGTAGTGGGTTCTGTGTTGTAATGAGCTGAAATGGCGGAGGCATGGATTTTTATGGAAGAAAAAGATAGGCCCTTGTGAAACATCTCAGTTAAGTACTGCAAAATCTGAGGTAAATTGGGCACTGCTGTGGTCATCCCTTGAGACTGATTCCAGGCAAAGAATCTTTTCCATTTGTCAGCATAAGATTTTCTGGTACTAGGTCTTCTCCCCTCCAAAATGACATCCATCACAGGTTTGCTGAGGGATGCTAAGGGAGAATTTAAGTGATTAGTCAAGCTGCAAGATTCAATGTTTGGAGCTGAGGGTGCAGAATTTGGTTGTTCTGCTTAGACAGTAAGGAAGATGTCTGAGGCAGGTGCCATGGAGAAAGTTGTGACAGACTGCGTAGGAATGGGTACCAGTGTTGGAGAGGCCAGTCTGGAGCAAGCAAAATCATCTTTGGTTTGTCCTGTTTGACTTTTAGTAGAACTTTGGAGAGCAAAGGCAGAGGGGGAAAAGCATAGACTGATAGGTTTGCCCAGATGAAGGACAGAACATCCACTTTCCATGCTTTTTTGTGAGGAGTTCTTGTGCAAAATTTGTCCAACTGGTAGTTCTGCGGTGAGGCAAAGAGATTTATGTCTGGGCTCCCCCGTTTGCATAGCAACATGTTGTTGAGAATCCGTGGTTCCAGTTTCCATTCGTGTGGGTCCATAAGATTTCTGCTTAGCTAGTCTGCCAAAATATTCAGCTTTTCTGGCAGGAATTGGGCTTGTAGTTGTACATGATAGCTCAAGGCCGTGTTCCACAATGCCATGGCTTGTCTGCAGAGGGGGTAGGAATGTGTACCCCCCTGCTTGTTTATGTACCACACAACAGTGGTGTTGGCTGTCTTTACCATTAGTTGCCCTGGATGAAGGTAGCCCTTGAAGGCTGTCAGTGCTTTCTGTACAGCTAGCATTTCTTTTTGATTGATATGAAGGTGCATTTGATTCGTGCTCCATTTGCCCTGAATGCACTTCCCTGCCAGATGAGCCCCCCATGCATAGTCTGATGCGTCTGTAGTTAGGGTTTGGGCGGCAAGGGGTGGTGTGAATGGCAGTCCCTTGATTTGGTGGGAGGCCTCTGCCCACCATAGGAACTCTAGTTGCAGGCAAGGTATGATAGGAATCATTGTTTCCAAGCTGTGAGAATGTTGACTCCATAAACTTTTTATGTACAACTGAAGTTTCCTCATATGCAGTCTTGCATATGGAATTAGAAGAATGCAGGTGGCCATGAACCCCAAGGCTTGCAGTATTTGTCTTGCTGATAGCAGGGTTTATGTGGCCACCTGTTTGAAGTAAGTCACCAACTGAATTTGCTTTTCTGGCGTAAGGTAAGCCATCTGGGCAGTTGTATCCATTTTGATCATTTGTTTTTTAGGCATAGGGGCCTGCACATGTGGCCTAGGCATCGGTTTTTTAGACATAGATCGAGATTTTGGCCTTAATATTGAAGATGGTGTCGGTTTAACACACAAATCTGTAGGTCTGAATACACCCTCAGAAGCCGGTGCCTGCACAGCGGCTCCGGACCCATCCAAGGTAGAGACATCCGCGGGTTCCATAATTGAAGCATCTCGCAGCATACCGGACTCCGAATGGGTCTCAGTAGAGGCCTGCGAATCAGAAGTAGCGGGTATCAGGGGCTGCGAAAGCACCTCACTGAGTACCGGCGAACTGGCGACTGGCTTAGGAGAAGCATCGTCGGCAGTTTTGGACCTCAATGGCCTGTCTCTGTCTTTTTCTTTGTGTTTTTTTAGGTATTCCGGTAGTCAGATTGCTAACCGACGTCATTTCTGGATAATTAAACCGTGATCCAAAATATTTACAAGCAAAAATGTACCGACAACGGATAGTGCGTTGATTAAATTTGCACAGAACCGACAGCAAGGTACGTTGTGGTCAGGGCCTGGGCAAGGAATACAGTACAAGTGAAAATCCTTATGAAGTATTTACTTACCACAAGTAATACAATTATTAACTTTTACTGACATCGGTAAGGAGCAAGAAAAAGTTTCCCCAATGGGGTACTTAGCTTTTTAGTTGAAGACTTTGGTTCTGAAACTCGAAAACAAAAATTTCAGGAGTCGGCCGACCGGCACTTGCGAACTGCTTCTGCTTTGGGCACCGCGCGGCAAGAAAGACGGATGTAATTGCGTCGGCTGCATGTTTTATACCCCTGACATCATGGAAGAAGGGACAGCAACCGACGCAGGACCCAAGACTTTGTTAATCAGGCTGACTGAGGGCAACCTGCCAGCAGATTACCCAAATGTAATGACTGCAACAGTGAAACACGAAGAACATCAGATGATGTTGGAGGAACTAAGGTCGGCTCTGAAGCCCCCGGGGTCAGTGCCAATAAAATTTTTGCCAGCGCTAGTATCTGTAGAAGCTTCTTCACCATGCGGTCCACATCCAAATCAGACAGTCTACTTGAGGCTCGTAAAGAATGTGACGAAGCCAATTGTAATATGGGAGACTTCAAATTACGTGATACCAGCTCCTAACCATAACGGCAGTCGGTTCCGAAGGCTGTGGAACCGATGTCAAAGCTTTACTAGAAGTTGATTTCAAAGTAGATGGACTTTTTGTCGGTTCCGAAGTCTTTTTGGAGTGCTTGTCTGACTTATCCAGCGACTCTTGAAAAGAGGATTTCAGCAGACCCTTATCCATAAGTTTTCTTTTTCTTTCATGCAGCACTCTGGAGCTAAAGGAATGGCATATAGCACAGCTTTCCTGCAGGTGTACCTCACCCAAACAGTAGACACATTCTGTATGTCCATCAGTTATAGACATCTTCTGCCCACATTTTGGGCATTTTTTGTAGCCATACTTGGCTTTTCCTTCTCCTGCTGAGACAAATTTCCAAAGGCAAATACTAACTATAGTAAAACACAGCAACAATGCCCTATAAAAAAGAGGGCTCTAACAATAATATTCACACACAAAAGAACTACTAAAGCCTTGAGAAAAGAAGACTCTAAAAAATGTTGCTACTAATGCAAATATTTATCTGCCCTGTACAAAAAGGGCTGTAATTTAACAAATAACACACACCACACACAAGGAATACTACAGATAAGACAAGAGAAGCCTTAAAACACAGCCACTAACATCTAATTATAATATTAGAAAGACAACTTAGTGCCCTGTGAAGGGCTATAATCTAATATAAACACACTCTCTATATGATATTCAAGATAAAGAGAAAAAAGGGCCTAAAAACACGGCCACTAATTTCTCAGTAATTAAACTAACTGAGATAGGGAGAAAGAAGGCCTAACAAAATGGCCCTAATAACTATGTTGTCTCAATAATCTAGGAATAGACTAAGCATACCTATCTATCAAAATAACTAAAAAAGCAACTAAGCTATTTTAACAGCTACAATTTCGAGGAAAAAATAAAGTTATTCACAGGCCAGAGCTGGTGATCATCCGATCAAGTTGCAGCAGCAAATGAGATCCGAGGGAAGATCAGGGTGCATCATGGGATAGGGAGTTGGCCTCGAGCTGGTTGAAGACCTTAAGCTTTTGCAGTTTGCCAAGTCGGAGCAGAGGATCGGCTCCAAACCCATCAGTAAGAATGAACAGCGAGACAGAACAACTTCACATCAACTGTTAAACAACAAACGCTGTATGTATGCAAGACAAAAGTTGGAAATACACATTCAGAAAGCATGTATAACAGGGGGGACAATAGCTTTTTAACATAATAGTTACTCATACTATCTTGGAATGTAAATGGCTTTACAGGAACAGACACAAAGGAAAGAGTACTGAATTATATTTAGAAATGCAAACTGCAAATAGCAATGCTGCTGAATGTAAATTTAGAATGAAATGAGCATGCAAATTTGACAAAGAAAAGATTTCAGGATGGATATTCTGCAAAATATTGGGGACTAATAAAAAGAGGGTAATAAATCCTGATTGTTACAGGTGCTCCAATAGTGAAACAAGGCAGAGAGAAACAACAATGCTAGATTTGTGGTAGAAAAGGACTACTGGCAGGGGAGGAGGATTACAGTGGCTTGTACTTGCATTCAGACAGAACTGTTATCATGGATCTTAAGAAATTTTTCAGAGAAGTCAGCTTTCAGCAGGGAATATTACTTACAGGAAGGGAATGGAACTTGATTTGCAATAATGAGGTTGTATCAGGGGGAATCTAGAAGGGAAAATATAACAAAACAGGGTACATTTCTGAAAGAAATTATGAAAATATTTGGTATAGAAGATGTGAATTCGTTAGTAGGATCTCAGAAAGAATTTTTCATATTATTCTCCAAGGTACAATAATTGGATTAAACTGAACTGAATTTATATTCACAGGCGTATGTGCATTTAATTGAAAACTTTGATACATCTAATAACTATTTCAGATCCTGCACCAATAAAAACTAAGATAAAAATGCAGGGTAATAAAGTAAAAAGAACACATGAGCACTTTCCCACCTACCTATTAAAAAGGAAATTCAAGGAATGGGTAGTGGAAATTTGAGAATTAATAGAGAAGGCAGTGGGAAAGCTAGTGAGTGGGATAAAATGAAAACGGAGTTGAAATGGGGTAAATATAAAACAGAGAAATATATGGTTATGAAATAATAGTATGTAGAGAGGCTGAGAAAGGTTAAAGTATAGCAGAATAAGGAGAAACCCAAAGAACAAGGAGAGAAGCAACTGCACAGTGATAAAGAGAAATAAGGCAGTATTAGGAAAATAAGCATGAGTTTAGAAAAAAATGCTGCCAAGCATAAATTTTTGATAGCGTCAGAGCACAAAAATGTTTAGCTCAATAACTTAGGGAACAGAAAGTAGACAACTAAGGGAGCATATGACAAGAATAATAACCACAGATCCTATAACAGTATTAGAGATATTTTGGAAATGTTATGAAAATTTGTATAAAGCAAAGGAATATGAAAACTATGAAATCACACAAATGGAAATATTTATGGAAGCCTTAATTATGCCAAGGTTCGAGGAAGATGAGGCACAACAATTAATAGACGAAAGGAAGAGGAGATGAGATAAAAATGGAGATGAGACAGGGAGTTTCTAGGACTACAGTGTACACATCTCCGTACAATGTACTACAAAATAAAGGTGGCCCCAACTGATGAGCAGGTGTCCTGCAAATCAGGGAAAAAAGCATTTCATATTTACACTAACAGCAAATAATTTACAGATATTCACTTTTCCAAATTAAAGGAACTATGACGGTATCCATTAGCTGTAGGGGCTATTTAAGAAAAGGGTACAGAGAATGGTGTTTGGGACTCAAGAGGGCTCTCTTCATCCAAACAGTAAATCTATTAGGGTGGAAGGAGCTGGGGGATAGAAAAAAGGCCACAGGTTTAGAAGGCTGACTCATGAAAGGCCCAACTCCTAGATTTACGGCGAAGGCCTTTGATACAATACCCCACTCGGGTATCATTGAAAAACTCATCAGCTTAAATGTTAACCCATACATCACAAGATGGGTTGCAAACTGGCTGAGTGACAGAACCCACAGGGTCAGGGTTGCTGGCGCCATGTCAGACTCAAAGCCTGTCACAAGTGGTGTACCACAGGGCTCAGTCCTGGGCCCACTCTTGTTTGGCATCTACTTTTCCGAAGTACAAGCAAACACAGGAGGGTTATGGCTGACAAAGTTTGCAGATGACTGCAAACTGGGCGCCATAGTAGAAAACACATCTGACACAGATATCCTTCAGAAGGGTCTCACAGAAATGGATAACTGGTGCCAGAGCCATGGCCTAAAGTTAAATGCCAAAAATGCATAGTCATACCCTTCGGGAAAAACAAGGTTACCCCTAGCTACCAAATAGGTGGCAATCCACTGAGTACAGAAGAAGTTATCAGGGACCTGGGGACCCAGGTTGATAGTAGTCTGTCATTCGACACCCATGTAGCTAAAGTAGTTAGGAAGACCTTCTACATTGCCCACCTTATCATGAAGGGATTCTCATCTAGATCAAGGGAGGTCATAGTCTCCCTATACTCATCACTCATCAGACCAATGATTGAGTACAATGCCCCATTCGGAATGTATCTGACCCGACACTTGCAGCAGCTGGAGAGGCCACAAAGTTCCTCACCAAAAGGATAAAGGGTCTCAAACATCTGTCCTATGCTGCCCGACTGAAAGAACTCCAGCTCTATTCAGTCGCACCGCTTGCTCAGAGGTGACCTTTGCCTAACATACAAGGCCATGTCAAACCCAGATTTGATGAATATGCTTCACCTCAAAAATCTAGATCCGTCAGAGCCACAAGGGCGGAGACTTAAACCTCGACACGGCTATTAATAGGACGTGCTGGAGGGATAGATTCATCACCCAAAGACTCCCTATGCTGTGGAATAAAATCCCGGTATATGTGAGGCAGAGCACCTCGCTGGCCTTGTTCAAGAGAAATCTTGACCAATGGATGGGAGATCGCAGATATACCCCAGGGATTACCTCAGTGTCACTGCTCAACAGAGGCACAGCAAAATAATGGGTATAGTTCCCCATACTAAAGGGGTGGCGTAAGCCACAAAACTATGGGCTAGGCTTGTAAATGCCCTCGGGCAGATAGCCTAGTATGAACCTATGAACCTATGAACAACAGTGCTTGGTGAAGGTATGAACCAAAGTCCAAGTGGCTACTTAACAGACGACTGCAGTCAAGACTTTTTTAAGCAGGCATGGGAAGCACCCAATCCTCTAGTGTTGCAGTCTCTGACGGCAACATTTTCTGATGGGTAGTTTGTTACCTGATGTTAAAATGTAATGCAGCTGGTAATAAGTACAGAAAAGCTTTGCTTGGCAACTGCCAGTCCTTCCCTCCTGAGAGCAAAGCAGACACATAGCTGTTCTTTCTTCTTAAACTCATACAGCTATTTCCAGCTTTGAGCCACAGAGGGACAACATCCAAATATGACTCAAATGACCAGAGCTCCTGCATTTAAGTGGAGGCTTTCAAGCAAAACAGCTATAACCAGAGACATGGGCCTGGCAGCCCTCATTAGCATGTGGGTGAAAGCACTCACAGAGCAAAATAGCACAGTAGGCCCTTATGGTGATAGCAGCATCCATTATTAACCACCGACAGAAAAATCTTCAATGGCTGCATGAATGACTGCTTCCACAATCAACTCTTATCCTACAGGGAACAAATGGACAGACCAATTGCGGAAGACTGAATACAGACAGGCAGGAGGGGAGACACACAAGCAAGTCATGCACCCATTTCAGGTAAAACATAAGTTAATGCTGCACATTCATGGGTAAGGAGGGATGCATCTCTTTTGGCTAACCTGCTGAAGCAAACAAGGATATGAATGGTCGACTAGACAGGTCAGTGACAAAAAACACGTTTGGAAAATATGGATACACCCAATCTGTGTGAAACACTACATAATGTTTTTTTTTTTTCAGCACAAGGCCTATACCTCTGCCATCCTGTAAACAGAAGTGATGGCTAGCAAAAATAAAGAATTTTTCAAGATACAAACTTCACTGGTCCCAAACTAACCAGTTCAGGCAGGGATGTGCAAGACTGTCAATTATGAAGTTTCCCACTTCAAGTGTGCAGAACTGAAGTGCTTAACCACCTAGTGTTGAGCTTCAATCCTATGCCCCAGAAGGTACTGACAGGCACAAGTAGGTGACATTTCCATGTGGACTGTGGCACAGAGAGATAAAGTTCTCACTATGATCCCAATAACCAGAGTTCCAGTAGCAGTCTGGGTGCTGGAAGACAAAGGCAGGGGAGGATAACAATGAGCATCAAATCCTGGCTTGTCTACTATGAGGGAGGGGGGGACTAGTGGCCCACTAGCTGTTTCACTGGCAAGACTCCAAATGAAAGCCATATCAAAGAGGTGTGCAAGACAGATCTGGATTAAAGGTAAACCTCCAAAAGAGGTCAGCATCAAGTGCCTTTTTTATTTACTGATTTATCCAAGTATGTGACTAAACAGGGTCTCTGGACCAGCCCAATCATAACTTGAGCTAAAGACACTTACCTTAACTGTTCAAATAATATCAACATACATTTAACACATACATTACATTAAACTTCCAAACATGATCCTTAGGAAATCTGACATATGAAAACAATTAAAATAAATTTGTATGGACTGAAATACCGATAATGGACTTTACTCAGTATAAAATATTGGTGTAATGAGGAAAAAAAGAA
The DNA here is from genome assembly GCF_019279795.1 of Protopterus annectens. NCBI lineage: Eukaryota > Metazoa > Chordata > Ceratodontiformes > Protopteridae > Protopterus > Protopterus annectens. The sequence goes on from NC_056731.1 coordinate 1,420,745,198, forward strand.
ATTATATACCCATCATAACGTTCCATCTGTGCAGTCCATTTTCATTTATCCTCAACATATGTGCTCGGTTCCGAGCATCGGAACTGACTAGGGCATAACTAGAGCTCACGGTAGCCAAAAACACTCAAGCATAACCCTTACCCACAATGCTCCTCTCCCAGTTACCTCAGATCGAGTCTGCAGAAAGACAGAGAGTGAAAAACCCAAAAGCCTTCATGCAGTCTTTATCTGGAACCATATAATAACAACACTAGTGACATACCATTATCTGTTCCACCAAAAACTTCAAAGGCAGGGGGAAGGAGAGAGGCGAGTCGAAGAAAAACGAAAATGGACAACACAGATGCAATGTTATGGTGAGTACATAACTTCTTTACCTGATGCTGTCAATTTTCATTTTATCCTCGACATATGGGACAGAATCTCCAGGTACCTTAGACCATGGGAGTACTCAAGGAAGAATATTCCTGAACAGCATAGAACCAAATGATGCTCTTTCCCTGGAGACCAGATCCAATTTGCAATGAGTAATAAAGGTATGAGGAGAAGTCTAAGCTGCTGCTGCACAAATATCATCCATAGACAAGGCAGGATTAAGACCAAATTGGGCCTGATGCTGCAGGGCAAAAAGGGCCCATTTTTTCTCGGCACTGGTGCATGTGCATTCGACACTCACCGTACATGCGCACTCAGACCAACCAAGAAGCCTTAATTGGTTGCGATGCAACCAGCCAGTCTTTATTGAACATGAATAATAATGACGTGTCGATGTATTATCGTAACAACTCGAGATTAACATCAAGCTATGTAACATCAACATTCAATAGCAATTGTCTGAAAAGTGCACTTAATGCAGAAAAGGCTAAACCAGATCAACTTAACCTAGCCTACCTAGGCATATTGTCACTCTTACTACTGCGCTAGTGCTGCTTACTTATATTGCTGTTTTTCAAGCCTTAGCAAGCGCAAATTCTTCAATCGTGTCAGTGAAGTTAAGGCTGTGCAGCAGCTCATGCTCAATGCTCATAAGTGCCAGCATGCTTAGCCTTTCCTGCCCCATTGAGGACCGCAGCTCTCCTTTGACTATTCCCAACTTTGTGAAGCTCCACTAACCGGAGGCATTGGACACCATCATGCACAGATAGATGCGCAACCCAATCTCGACATTTGGAAATGTCTGAGTAAGATTCAATGATGACAAAAGCTTGTACAGGTAAGCTCTGCTGATTTGTTCACAGTCACCGGTTTCTGAGTGCGCATAAATGCAGCAAACTAACAGCTCAGCCACCAGTGTGTCTTCCAAGTCATCTGGATATGAGGAAATGAGATTCTTAGTTTGTCCTCGATCTGCTCAATGCTCAATGATGTTAGCTCAGAGAGAAATCCGAATGTTTTACAAATATCATCAAACGCCTTCATCTGCTTTTCCAGTTCAGCTAACAGACTGTCGATCATGACCAGATATGTTTGAGTTTTGAACGTTTCCCTTGGGCTGAGGTCTGCTTCGTTTGCAGCTCCTTCATCAGGCATTCGCTTACGGCCTTTATGCTGCTCAGCCTTGTATTCGCCGTGTTGAACCTTTTCTATTGCCATCTGCTCATACATGTCAAATCTGTCCTGTGTAAACTGAACCGTGTTGACCAGTGATGCCATCAAGCCAGTTGCCATATTCAGGCTGACTGTAGGATCTTGGAGGCTAATGCTTGTACTGTTGAGGTGGCCCAAGGATATCATTCCAGGCAGTTGCCATAACTGCTGTCTCAAGTTCGTCCATCCTCTGCGAAAATACCTCGGCCTGATTTCTCGTATTTGCCTTCTGCTCCTTATCTACCGCAAGCTCATCCAGGACTTCCTGAATGCTCTTCCACCCTTCTATCAGTGCTTTGACAGCATCTGCACATTCACACCATCGGGTTCCAGGCAAACCCTTGAGCATCAGCGTGCAGCAATTATTTAGTCGCTGCCAGCGATATGTTGAGTCAGACAGGAATACATATAGTCCACTGACAAAAATCGAAAAACCTGGTACAGCCACCGCAGATTTCAACAGCCTGATCTCCTACAAGGTTTAGGTTGTGGTTGCAGCATGGAATAAAATCGGCATATTTACATTCTCACTTCACAATTGCCTGGATACCATTGTACTGTCCTGACATGTTTGACGCATTGTCATGCAACTGGCCTCTGTAGTTAACAATATCCAAGCCTTTTTCCTTCAGAAAGTTCAGAAGTATGCTAGCCATCTGCTCTGCCGTGTGTCTCATCATCATAGGCATGAATGTCAGGAACCGTTCAACTGGGCCCGACGGCAGAACGTACCGGATAACAATCATTAGCTGACTGAGGCATGATACATCAGGTGTCGAGTCAATCGAGACAGAGAAACACTTCACCTCTTTGGCTTCTTTCAGGATGGTTTCCTGCACCTTTTGTCTCATGAGCTTCACTAGTTCCTCGCAAATTGTGGATGACAAATAGGAAACGTGACCTTTCCTGTGATTTGCATACTTTCTAATATGGCTAGCCAGCAGAGTATCATACTCCGCCAACAGCTCAATGATGCCAAGGTAGTTACCATTATGAGCAGAACCTATGATCTCATCCGTGCCCCTTATAGCAAGACCACACTCAGCTAGGAATATCAGAACGTTGATGAGCCGCTTCAAAATCTGGCACCAGTAACACTGCTCTTCCTCGACCTGTTTGGCAGCTAGGTAGTCAACATCACTAGCCTCCCTCTGTCGGCTCGCAAAGGACAACATAGCTTCACGATGACTATCACTGCTTTCATGCATTTTTATTCTGGATTCGCCTGCCCCCCAGTTGTCAAAACCGCCAGAAACGAACTTGGTCCCTCGAACACCACTGCCACCAAACAACTTGCATGCAAAGCAGAACAGCTTCCCTGTCGAAGGCGAGTAGCACAACCATTGTCTACAGGACTTTTTGCCATTGAGCGGATGCGTACGCACGAAGAAGGTCTTTGTGCAGTGACATTGGAATGACTCGCCTGGGTATCGTCTGGCACTCTCTTCAAACTTTGATTCAGTGTGTTGGCAGTCTTTTGGACCTTTCTTGGCCCAATATTCTCGAGTGTCAGCGTTGATTTCACCCCACTGTCCCAAATCATTGGTGAAAGCCTTCAGCATCGGCGCTAGTGCTTCAGTGATGGCGTCTCCTTTCATCTCTTCTCTCTCCGCTGAACTTTCCCGCTCTTTATTCTCTCTTGCCTCCACAGGTTCATCTTGCTTGGCCTGGTCTTCAGGAGCACTCGAACTTGCAATCACATCCGACGCAGACAATTGAGACGAAGATGCTCGTACTCCGCAGTATAAAATCAATTTTGGAATTTTCGCCAAAAGCTTTTCTTGTTCTGCTGCTTCTTTCCTTTTCTTTTTCGCTTTATCCCATCCACTGAGTTGAGACACCATAGCAAGCGTGCACGAAACAGTACGAAAGACATCACAAAGTAAACTGATTAATGTAAAATTGATAGCATTAACTTGAAATCTCTGGTTAAGAATAAACACAACAATGTCATAGTTACGTCACAGCGCAAAAAATAAAAGTAACTTTATAATAAGTAACGCTGTGTATAGGCGTCTGAAAGTTGGACACCAAATTTCATTCTAAGAATTATTTTGTGGTTAATATAGCAAAGGAAAACTGTTCAGCTTCCTCAAAATTCTCGTCTGTTTTCATCTGGGCCTATTTCAGGAATGGGCCTAATGCTGCAGCATCAATAGCACCCACCTTAAAACGGACCTGTCCATATAGAAGCTCTAGATTGAAAAACTGCTGAAGTAGCTACAGATCTTGTAGAATGTGCCCTTAAAGGCTTAGGCACATTAATTTTCTTTTTACTATAGATAAAATAAATACATTCTTTGAGCCATCTGTCTAGCGTCACTCTGCTCACTGGTTGGCAAAGTCTTGTAGATGAAAAAACACAAACAGTTGGACGGATTTTCTTAAATTCTTAGTTCTGTGTAGACAGAAATTGTCTGTGAACATCTAATAAATGTAAGCAGTATTCACCTTTGTTAACAAAACTGAGAAAAAATACTGGTAAATTAATAGTCTGATTGTCACTTGTCTCTGACACTACCTTGGACAAAAATGAAGGATTGGCTCTTAGTGAAACTCTATCTTTGTTTAAAATCAGGTAAGGAGGTCTACATGATATGACTTGTATTTCTGAAATCCTTCTGGCAGACGTTATTGCCATTAAGAACATAGTTTTGCAAGATAAAAACTTTATATCACATTCAGCTGATGGTTCAAAGGGAGGGTGAACAGTAAGTTATGTACTCACCATAACGTTAGATGTATGTAGTCCATCTCTCCACACATTCTTCACCTGTGGGTTCGGAGCTGAATATCGGCTCTGACTCTGCCTATTTACTAGCTCGAAAGTCTTTGACTGGCTGGGCTAAGATGGTATCCAACAATACACTGCTCCACATCCCCAGATCTAGTTTGCTGCCAACAGAAGTATAGTATACATCACGCAAACACACACACACCCTTAACAACGAGGTCCAACAAATTATCCAAAGGGACTCTGCAATACGAGAAATACATGGTGATCCTCCAAATCCTCCAGGCCTGGGGGACGGTGGGAGGGTAATGAAGAATGTGAGGTGAGATGGACTACATACATCTAACGTTATGGTGAGTACATAACTTACTGATGTTATGTAGTCCTATCTCGCCTACATTCTTCACCTGTGGGACAGCGTCCCTAGCACCTACATCCTGGGTGGCTCAATGGAAAATACTCCTGAGCACTGTGGAGCCAAAGGATGATCTGCCCCTGGATACCACATCCAATTTGTAATGGGAGACAAATGTGTGAGGAGAAGCCCATGTTGCAGCTGCACATATATCATCCATCGATAACCTAGCCTGAAAGGCTGTGGAAGTGGAAACAGCTCTTGTGGAATGTGCTCTGACTGGAAAGGGCAGACTCTTTCCCCCTGCCTGATAAAGGAGACGCAGACCCAAAGTGATTCTCTGAAAATGAAACTAAGAGCTGGTCTGACTTCCGCCAATCTTTAGTTCTGTGTAGATAAAAGCGTAGTTGTCTATGAACATCCAACAGTTTAAACTGGTACTCTGCCTTATTGGAAAAATTGGGGAAGAAGACCGGCAGTTCAATGGACTGATTAATATTAGATAAGGAAGCCACCTTGGGAAGAAAGGACGGGTTTGGTCTCAGAGAGACTCTATCTTTATGGAATATCAAATATGGGGGCTTGACTGATAGGGCCTGGATTTCTGAGACTCGTCTAGCTGAAGTGATAGCTATCAAAAAGGCAGATTTCCATGTAAGAAATTTCAAGTCGCAGGAGGCCGCAGGTTCGAAGGGTGGGAGAGTCAGAGCCTGCAGAACGAAATTGAGGTCCCAGGGCATAACAGGTTGAGATACAGGGGGACGAAGCAGAAGAGTGCCTTTCAGGAATGCTTTACACAGTCTTGTCTGCCATTAAGCTAGGTTCATAAGCTACATGAAAATTTGAAATAGCCGCCAGCTAAACTTTGATGGTGGCCGAGGCAGACCCTTGGTAGAACAAAGCAGACAAATTCCAAAACAGAATCAATGGGGGCTGTGTAGGGGTCAATACCTTTGGACTGGGCCCATATCGAGAACCCTTTCCACTTACTAGAGTAGATCTTCCTAGTGGATGGTTTATGAGGACGAAAGAATATGGACCACGTCTGGAGAAAAATCATGACATCTGACTACGGATGGAAGTGGAGTAGCCAGGCAGTCAGCCGGAGGGTCCCCAGGGAGGGGTGGAACTGTCCCGACATATGTGTCAGCAAGTCCGGACGAGGGTCCAGAATCCAAGGAGTATCCACAATGTAAGGTTGAAGGAAGGGGAACCATACTTGACGAGGCCAGTGTGGCGCGATCAGAATCAACCTGCTTCTCAAGGATAGCGCTTTCTGAATCACCCTTGAGATAAGGGGAAACGGAAGGAAAGCATAAAGTAGACCCGGGGGACAATTGTGCGCAAGAGCATCACTTGGAGATTCCCCCAGTGGGGGGATCAGCGAGAAGTAGCTGCTGCATTTCGCATTGAGGGGACTGGCAAACAGATCGCAGCAAGGCTGACCCCATCTGCTGAATATGCTTTCTGCCACCCAGCGGTTCAGGGACCACTCGTGGGGCATGAGGATCGCTCTGCTTAGCCTGTCTGCAATCACATTGGTTTTTCCCGGGATGTGCGTTGCCACCAAGGACCATTGGGAAGCTATCGCCCAATTCCACACTCTCATGGCCTCCCTGCACAGAGGGTAAGATCGGGTTCCTCCCTGCTTGCTGAGATACCACACTACTGACATGTTGTCTGAGTGTATTGCACTAGTCCCTAGAGGGAGGACATCCTGAAGTGCCTGCAACGGAAAAAGCACTGCCCTCATCTCCAGGACATTTACGTGCAAGTCTATCTTGTGCTCCTGCCACGTGCTTTGGACCATCCTGCCGAGATAATGCCCCCCCACCCTATCTGGGAGGCGTCCGTGGTCACTGTGGCTACCGGGTTGGGTGGTACAAACGGTTTTCCTATATTTAAGTTGTTGGTGCATAGCCACCAACTGAGGTCCTGCTAACATTTGCCTGTGATTAAGATTGGATGGGATAGCGGTAGTCTTTGAAAGGACCATTGGGCGAATAGGAGCCATTGCAGGATTCTCATATGTAACCTCGCTAACGGTACCATCATGATAGTAAACGCCATTTTCCCCAGTAATTGAAGAATTAGCCTTGCCTTCACACGTCAAGAGGCATCATCGTACGAACCTGTTGTTGCAACCCCGTGATCCTCTACAGTGGTAGGAATGCCCTCAATCGAATAGTGTCCAACTCTGCTCCTATAAATGAGACACGCTGTGAGGGTAGCAAGGCAGATTTTTTCCAGTTTACTGTAATGCCCAACTGGTGACATAGATTGATGGTAGTATCTCTGTTTTGAAGAAGCAGATGGTTGGGGGGGGGGGCGGAGAGGAGCCAGTCGCCCAGGTACAGAAACACCTGGAATCCTTGACGTCTCAAGTGAGCCGTCACCACTGCCATGCACTTGGTGAACACCCTGGAGGCTGTGGTGAGACCAAAGGGCAGGGCTCGAAACTAGAAATGGCTGGCTCCCAGCCGGAAGCGTAGATGCACTTGGTGAACACCCTGGAGGCTGTGGTGAGACCAAAGGGCAGGGCTCGAAACTAGAAATGGCTGGCTCCCAGCCGGAAGCGTAGATGACATCTGGATGCTCTGTCCATTTTGATGTGGTAGTAAGCATCCTTCAGGTCCATGGAGCACATCCATACTTTTTTTCCCAACAATGGGAGAATCGATTGTAGCATGACCATCCGGAATTTGGACTTGCATACGTAATGATTGAGTTGGCTGAGATCAAAAATGGGTCTCAGGTCCCCCGTTCTTTTTGGCACCAAAAAGAATCTTGAGTAAGTCCCTAATCCGATCTAGTCTGGGGGGACTGGTTGGATGACTCCTTTTTCTAGCAGCTGAGAAACCTCTGATGCTGCTTGATCCCTTTGACTGGGTAGAACGTCTGGGATCCGTTTGACGGGTGGGGGTGCGGAGTAGAAAGGGATGGTGTAACCTCCGGCGATTATTCCTAATACCCATCGGTCCTGGGAGATGTTGACCCAGGCTTCCAGATACCGGGAAATTCGACCCCCGACTGGCTCCGGAGAAGCACAGTCGGGCACACCCTCAGGAATGAGAGTATGGGGAACTGCAAAAGGAATTGCTGTCCCCAGAATTGCGGGGGGCCCCCCCTCTGCCTCTGGGGCGACGTCTCCCTGAATACGACCCCCCCTCCCCTGCCTCAGGAGGGAGTCTCACCTTGTGCGGCAGGAAAAGGCCTTTGAGATTTTTTGAACCACATCTTTCCCCCTCGCTGAGCCTTGGGATAAGGTCTTTACGGGAGGGAAAAACGGACTCCCACGGCAGACAAGGTCTTTCCCTCTTGCTCGCACCTGGTGAGGGTATCTTTCACTTTGGTCCCGAACAAGGAGGAACCATCAAAGGGGGCATCAGTAAAGGAAGACTTAAAGGCCTCCGCAAAGTGACACAGGCGTAGCCAGGCTTGCCTCCTGAGGGCCACCCCTGAGCTAGCCGCCCTATTCGCTCCCTCGGCCGCATACAAAATAAGTCACATGGACGAGTTACCGATGGAGTTGAGGGTAGAGAGCTGAGCGTTGACAGTCTGGGCCACCGCCTCAGGTACGTTACCCACTAGAGTATCTCCTAACTCCTTAAGGAGATCTCTCTGGAGCCGTGTGAAATGAGACAAATAATTCAGCGACCGCAAGGTAAAGGTAGCTGAAGATAGGGTACGCTTCCCGTACCGGTCTATAGTCCTAGACTCCTTGTTAGGAGGATGGACCAAAGAGGAAGACTCAGCAACTTCCTTCTGGGTGGCTGCCGTCACCACCATAGCATTTACCGGGACTCTCTTTGTTAAAAATTCTTTCCTTGGGGAGCGGACAAAAATTTGTTGGGGCATCGAGGAACAGGCTCCACAGAGTCAGGACTCTCCCACACCCTTCAACAAATAAGGTCAAGGAGCTCGTCGAAAGGTGGAGACACCCAGGAGGTGGAGGGCTGAGCGCCAAAAGCCTTAAGGAATACTGACTCCTCCTCGGAGGGGGTTTTGGAGGGCCAGTCTCCTCTTTGTTTCAGGATCTCCAGGATATCGGAGAAGGAAACATCCTCAGAGGAAGACTTGGGGGACTCTTCCAATTCCTCGAGGTCAGTATCGGAAGTGAGGGACTCATCCTGGGAGTCTATGTGCTTCCTCTTGTACAATTTCTTTCTGGGGGGTTCCTCAGGCACAGTTTCTGAGAGCCCCACAGAAAGAAGGGGACCGTTCGTGGGGGTATCCTTATGCCCTGGCGCTCTGCTGTCCAAGGATAGGTGGGCGTCAGAAGCTCTCGCCGGTGTTGTGGGGGAAGGTAGAACCGATCCGAGAGAAGTAGCTGACCTAGCCAGCGCACTCCGCATAGCCTCGAAGGCGGGACCACCTGAATCGGAGAACCGACCGCCCTCCAAGGCCATGACCGAGACTGGAGTTCCTGCAGCCGAGGCACAGAGAGGGAGGCTCGGAACCGAAAGGTGTTCCAAGGCATCCCCCTCGGGCCCGACCGAGGAGACCAGAGTCTCAAACCCTGTGGATGGAACAGACAAGGTTGGAGCTGATGCGGGCACCAATAAACCCAGCTGGGGAATTGGATCCGGCGCAGGAACGTCCCTCGGAGCGGAGCTTACCAGCTCCGACGACAAGGATGCGCTCGGAGGAGGAATAGCAGAAACAACCTTAGGAGCCGGCTCCAGAGCCGACTGGGTAGGAGCCGAGAAAAGTTTGGCCAACACTGGCGACTGTAGGAGCCTCTGCACCACCCTATCTACATCCAAATCGGAAAGCCTGGAGGACTTGGAGGAGATGGATGGAGGTCTAGACCTCCTATCTGGAGAACACTGCCTCACACTTGGTGACCGGCTCCGAATTGGTTCCAGTACGATCGGAGCGGACGCAGACTCACTAGACACAGCTACCTCCTGCGGCCCCGAGGACAGTGGAGCCGAGGAAGCAGACTCAACAATAGTGATTTTGGAAGGTGGCTCCGAAGCAATAGATGGAGCCGGAGACCTTTTCTTGGATTTTGAGGATTTAGACCGATTGGGAGCTGGGAACTGAACCTAAATCCTCCTCAAAGGACGGTTTTAGCAGTCCCTTTAGGATTAATTTGTTTTTCCTCTCTTGGAGCACCCGAGGACTAAAGGCGTGGCAGAAACTGCACGATTCCTGTAGGTGGATGGCTCCAAGACAGTAAACACAGACCGAGTGTCCATCTGTGATGGACATCTTATAAGCACACTTTGTGCACTTTTTAAAGCCAGAGGGCTTATGCTCTTTCTGCTCCTTAGACATTCTAAGGCCAACAACCGCAGCAGCCGCTACTGACAACAGGCGGGAAACCACTAACACAGAAACCGAGAGTCAACACAAGTACAACAAACAACCAAGGCACAGGGGAGAACCTCTAACTAAAACGGTACTCCACTTAAAAAAACTACAATGCACCAAAACGACAGCCAGACAAACACCACAAAGGAGGACTAGGTCCTCTAACTGAAATGGGCCTAGCCTGAGGGAAGTTAGGGATACCACAACACACAAAAACACTCACAAAACACTAACACAGCAACAATAGCTTTGTAAAAGCTCTATTTGGATAGCAACAATCAGCAAATTATTTCACAGGAAAAAGGTTTTAGCAATACTTAGCCACAGCCAAGTCGAGACCACGTCCGAGCTCTACAAGCGGCAAACGAGATCTGGGGATGTGGAGCAGTGTGTTGTGGGATACCATCTTAGCCCAGCCAAACAAAGACTTTCGAGCTAGTAAATAGGCCGAGTCGGAGCCGATATTCGGCTCTGAACCCACAGGTGAAGAATGTATGCCAGATAGGACTACATAACATCAATGGTTTGTAACACTAAGTTTAGATTCCACTGTGAGGTAGGATCTTTGTAAGGGGGTTTTAGCAACAGCGTACCTTTTAAGAAGGCTTTGCAAAACTTAGGAGACTCCAAGGAGGATTTTTCAAAACCATTACAAAAATTAGAAATAGCTGCTAATTGAATTTTGATGGTAGACTAGGAAGCACCTGGCTTGAAACGTTAAGCTACAAATTCTAGGATTTTATCAATGGGCGCTGAAAAGGGATCAATATTGTTGTCATGAGCCCAAAATGTAAACCTTCTCCATTTACTAGCATAGAGTTTAAGAGTAGCTGGCTTATAAGAGGTTAACAGAATACGACGTACTGGTAAAGGTAGCCCGGCCATTAATGTAACTGGAGAAACCAAGTTGTCAGCTTGAGGTTCATATGAAGTAATCCCTCTGGATGGGACAAAAGATCTGGAGCCGGGTCCAAAATCCAAGGCTGTTGAATCAGAGAAGGCCAAAGCAAGGTGAACCATATCTGTCGAGGCCAATAAAGTGCAATGAGGATTACTTTGCTCTTCAGACAGATTGCTTTCTGTAGGAGTTTTGGAATAAGAGGAATCTGGGGAAAGGCATACAGCAGTCCAAAGGGCCAAATGTGTAAAATGGCATCTCTTGGTGACTTCCCTGGAAGGGAGGAATCAAGGAAAAATAGTTGCTGCAGTTGTTGTTTAGAGGTGAGGCAAAAAGGTCGCAGCAAGGCTGGCCCCCACTGACAGACCACTCATGAGGCAATAGAATACATCTGCTCAGTTTATCTGCTATCACACTGGAACTCCCCAGAATATGTATTGCTAACAGAAAGCGGTTGGAAGAGATCGCCCACTGTCACACACAGAGTTTCTCAACATAGGGAGTAAGACTTTGTTCCTCCCTGTTTGTTGATGTACCAAACTACTGACATACTGTCTGTCTGAATTGCAATTGTTCCCAAAGGAAGAGCAGTTTGAAAGGCTTGCAACACTAAAAGCACTGCCTTTAGCTCCAGGACTTTGATATGCAAGTTAGCCTCTGTGGGGGACCAAGTGCCTTGGACAGTCTTGCCCAGATAATGCCCCCCTCACCCCATCTAGGAGGCGTCCATGGTAACTATGACTTTGAGTTGTGATGGGACAAAGGGGCGGCCTAGAAGAATGCCTTTGGAATATATCCACCAAGCTAAATCTTTTCTGCAAAGATTGGTGATCACAAATCAGGTCCGACATGGGTTGGTGCAACATTGACCATTGAAATGCTAGGAGCCACTGTAGTTTTCTTATACGATATCTTGCTAAGGGAACTAGAGCGATCGTTGCTGCCATGGAGCCTAGTGCTTCTAGGACTGGACAAGCAGTTACCTCTTTGCTGCCATGGAGCCTAGTGCTTCTAGGACTGGACGAGCAGTTACATTCCTGCTGCTGATTATTTTCCGGACCTGAATTCTAATTTTCTGTAATCTCACAAGGGGAAGAGAGGCTATGAAAGTTCAAGTATTTAGAAGTGTTCCTATGAACTCAATCCTGATCTGGGATCAATTTTGATATTGTTTTTTTTTTTTTTTTTGTAATTTCCAGTTATTCCCACATAAGAACAAATGTGAAATACATGGTCTCTTGCTTCTACCAAATGATGCCTGGTCAGAGCAGTCTCAAGTGAACTGCTACTACTGCCATGCATTTGGTGAACACCCTGGGGCTGTGGTGAGACCAAAGGGCAAAACTCTGAATTGATAGCGACTGGCACCCAGCCAGAAGTGGAGGAAACTTCTGGATAGTTTGTCCATTTTTATATGATAATACGCATTCTGAAGATCTCTTGAGCACATCCAATCATCCTTTTCCAAAAATGGAAGAATGGACTGTATGTGACCATTTGGAATTTGGTTTGATGAACTGATTTATTCAGTGCACTTGGATCCAAAACTGGGTCTCTCCAGTCCCCTGTCTTTTTTGGCACTAAAAAGAATCAAGTAAATTCTGGACTATCTGGTCTGGTGGGACTTCTTGGATGACTTTTTTCTAGCAGTTTTTGGATGTCTAGAAAGTACAGTTGTGTACACTTACCATAAAATGTAGATGTTCGAGTGTATTCACTGTTGTGGTCATCACACTAGGGTTATCCTACCAGGGGTAGCCCTCAGTCAGCCTGAATACCAGAGGCTTAATATTTCTGCATAGTTTGCTGTCGCTTCAGGACTGACGTCAGGTCGTCAGGGGTATAAAAACAGGCAGCCGACACCATTGCATCAGTTTTTCTTGCCCCAAATGTCAGGAGCCCCCAAACAGGGAGCTAAGTTATGGTGGAAAAACACCACCAGTAAAAAGTAACCACCAATAGCCCTATAAGGAGTGAGAAAGAGAAAGAGAGAGAGCGAGAGCGAGAGAGAGACAAGGAGGCTGGAGGGTGGGAAACCAGGACTCCAACAGTGAATACACTCGAACATCTACATTTATGGTAAGTGTACACAACTGTACAATGTTCTTCGTGTTTCACTGTTGCAGTCATCACACTTGGGTTGATTCCCAAATCTGAAGAATGGGTGGAGGCAGTCAAGATGAGTTGGGGCTGGCTAGTATGCCCTGCAAGACTGCTGTTGCAAACTCTGCCCTGGATTTGGAAAAGATAGGCAGGTGGTAATGCTTGGTGAAGGTATGAACAGAACTCCAAGTAGCAGCTTCCAGAATGTCCCTGGTAGGGACTCCTCTGAGAAAGGCTGTAGAGGTTGAGGTTGCCCTAGTGGAATGTGTTCTGACCCCCTGAGGGGGTGGTTTCCCATGGTGTTTGTAACAGAAATGGATACAGTGTGCTATCCATTTGGAGATGGCTTGTTTTGATATGGCCTTGCCCTCTGCCCCTGGTGCAAAGCTGACTAGTAACTGGTCAGATATCCTGAAGGGCTTAGTCCTATCAAGGTAGAATCTGAGCTGTCTGTGCACATCTAAAGAGTGCAGGATCCCTTCCCCCTTATTTTGAGGATTAAGGAAAAAGGTGGGCAAAATGGATAGATTGGTTGACAGCCACACTGAAAACCACTTTAGGCATAAAAGTTGGGTTAGCCCTGAGGGAGACCCTGTCAGCATGACAAATAATGAAGGGTTCCACAGCCATGAGTGCTTGTAGCTCAGACATTCTTCTAGCTGAAGTGATGGCCACAAGCAAGGCTGTTTTACATGAGAGGAATTTTAACTCTGCTGATGCTGCAGGCTCACAGGGGGTACCCTGAGCTTTTCCAACACAAAATTAAGGTCCCAAGCAGGGGTGGGGGCTCTTCTTGGTGGCCTTAAGTTGTTAGCCCCTCTCAGGAACTGCTTGATGAGAGGGTGAGAGAAGAGAGGTGGCTCAGTGCTGTAATGAGCAGAGATGGCAGCGGCATGGATCTTAATGGAAGAGAAGGACAGGCTTCTGTGGAGTAGGTCTGCTAGGTAATCCAGGATGAGAGGTAAGGAGGGCTGTGCTGTATCTGCTCCTTTAGTGTGAATCCAGGAACAATACTTTTTCCACTTATCAGCATAGGATTTCCTTGTACTGGGTCGTCTGGCTTCACGTATGACATCCAGTACCTGCTTGCTTAGGCTGGCCACTGGAGGAGAATTCAAGGAATAAGCCAGGCTGCAAGGTTCAGGGTCTGCAATTGACGACGCAAGGTCTGTCCCTCCTGCTGAGTCAGGAGGGTTGGGATCTGGGGTAGGTGCCATGGGGGGCACTGGTGACAGACTGCGTAGTAGTGGGTACCAGTGTTGACGTTGCCAGTCTGGGGCAATCAGGATTGCCCTTGGTCTTTCCTGCCTTATCTTGAGTAATACTCTTGTAAGAAGAGGCAGAGGGGGAAATGCATAGATTGAGAGGTTTGTCCAGTGGAAGGATAGGGCATCCACTTTTCAGGCCTTGCTGTGAGGTACCCTGGTGCAGAATTTGCTGAGCTGGTGGTTGTAGGGGGAGGTAAATAGGTCCACCTTCAGGATATCCCACTTCTGGGTCACAAGGCCGAAGGTGTTGTGGTTTATTTGCCACTCGTGTGGGTCTAGGAAATTTCTGCTTAAGGTGTCTGCCAAAGAGTTTTGGTTGCCTGGCAGGAATTGAGCTTGCAGGTGAATATGCATGGAGGAGGCCATGTTCCACAGGGTCATGGCTAGCCTGCAGAGTGGGTTCTCCCCCTGCTTGTTGAAGTACCACATCACTGTGGTGGTGTCGGTTTTGATTAGTAGGGGCCCTGGTGAGAGTAGGGATCTGAAGGCTGTCAGAGCGTGCTAAACAGCTAGCATCTCTTTTTGGTTGATGTGCAGATGAATTTGGTTTGGGCTCCAGTGCCCCAGAATGCACCTGCCATCCAGATGTGCACCCCAGGCATAGTCTGATGCACCTGTGGTTAGGGTCTGGGCGGCGTGGGGATGTGTAAAAGGAAGTCCCTTGTTGTGGTTGCACTCTGCTGCCCACCAAAGAAACTCTTTCCTTAGACAAGGTATGACAGTTTCCAGGTCCTGAGAATAGAACCATTGAAGTTTCCTCATATGCAGTCTGGCATATGGAATTAGTAGAATGCAGGAGGCCATGAACCCTAGAGCCTGCAGGATTTTCCTTGCAGATAGCTGGGTTCTGGTGTCCATTTGAGCAAAGTAGCCTATCAGATAGACTTGTTTTTCTGAAGTAAGGAATGCCATCTGGGATGCTGTGTCCAAGCTTGCTCCCAGGAATACAATTTTTTGACTGGGGACTAGTTTGGATTTCTTTTCATTGATAGCATACCCCAGGGAGGTAAGAAGGTACTTTACAAATGTCAGGTGCTGCAACAGCTTGACTGTCTGCCTGAATCAAGCAATCATCCAAGTAAAGGTAAATTTGAATACTTCTCTGTCTGCAATAGGCAATAGCTGGAGCCAGGCATTTTGTGAAAACTTTGGGAACAGTGGATAAGCCAAACGGAAGTGCAGAGAACGGATAATGCATATGTCCTGCCCTGAAACGTAGATATTTCCTGCAGGAGTCCCTGATCATGATGTGCAGACAGGCCTCCTTTAGGTCTAGAGTGGCTAACCAGGCATCTTTGGACATCATAGGGAGAAGCTGCTGTAGGGTGAGCATTTTGAATTTTGGTAGCACCAGGAAGGTGTTTAGAATGGACAGATCTAAGATTCGATGCCAGGTGCCCTCTTTTCTAGGTACTAAGAAAAGTCTGGAATAAAAACCTTGGCCTGTTCTGCAGGAACAAGCTGAATTGCCCTTATGGAGAGCAGAGTATGAACTTGATTTCCTGCCTCTGCACATTGGTTTGGAGGAAGGTGTGGCAACCCTTTTGGGGTTGGCAGCGTGTGGAAGTAAAATTTGTACCCCTGGGATACTATGTTGAAGACCCATCGATCATTGGTGATGGAGGTCCTGTTTTTTGCATGGTGGGCATGTTTTCCTCCTAGGGGCACAAGCAATTGGGCAGAGGTGAGGAGTGGGGTTGAGAAGTCATTGAGAATTATTTCTGTAAGGGAGTGGCTTAGCACTCCCTGCTTTAGAAGTGGAGGTACTTAACTGCTTAGATCTCTGCATACCCTGAGACTGCAATCTGGGGGGGGGTATGTCTCCCCTGGGTCTAGTTTGAGATGGCCTTGAGGGGGGTAGAAAGGACCGATGTTTTGAGGGGCAATGCCTACTGAATCTTGGAGGCTGCACTTGCAAAAAATCTTTGACTGTCTGCATAGACTTAGCTTTTTCTTCCATCTTTTTTAAAACCTCTTCTGCTTTGGTGCCAAACAGACTGTCCTTGCTCAGAGGAGTGTCCAATAATTTTGATTTGACATGGTCTGGCAATGTCTGCTCCTTAAGCCAGGCATGCCTTCTAAGTACAGAACCTGTGACTGCTGCCCTGCAAGATGCTTCTAGGGCATCAAACCCACATTGCAGGGTATGCTTGCTGACTTGGTTTGCAGAATGCATAAGTACCTGTAATTCTTTATTTTCTGCACAGTCAGGAAAGGCAGATAATTTTTGCTTAATAAGTTCCATAGTATACCAAGAAGAAAGTTCAAACTCAACAAGTAAATAGAAGTGGCAAAAAACAGTGTGAACAGTACCCTCTCTGTAGCCCGTTTAATTTTCGCTTCAGTTGGAAATAACAGCTCTTCACGTTGTGAAATGTTGGTAACCGTTTATTAACAAGTAATTAATGAAGCAAATCCAACTCAATAAAACAAGTAAAACAAATAAATATATAAAATTAAGTGGTTTTCGTCTTCTTAATATGAAGACTTCCTCAGACAAACTGTTTTCTCCTAGTACTCCTCTATAAATAACTTCCTGTTAAGTCACATGGTTCATTTAATTAATTCATACACTGTTTAAAGTTCGTTGTAGGTTAAAAACTGCTGACAATTATTGTATAGCATTTGCTAGCATATTTATACTTGCGTATCTTTAAAAAGATATATACATCCACACAAATTCAAATCATATTTGATCTCTTGCACTTTACTTAGAAAGTTACAAGCTGCTAACAGTTATTTATGTAGCATTTACTTAGCATGTTACTTTGTTGTACTTGCATACCCTTGAAGAGGTAACATACACTTACACTACTTTAAAGCATTTTAAATCACCTACACTATATTTAGTACAAATAACACAATCTATACTTTACCTTAAATTCATTCAAAAAAGTGCAACAACTTAATGTTATATATTTATTTGTTTTACTTGTTTTATTGAGTTGGATTTGCTTCATTAATTACTTTTTAATAAACGGTTACCAACATTTCACAACGTGAAGAGCTGTTATATCCAATTGAAGCAAAAACGAAACAGGCTACAGAGAGGGTACTGTTCGGACTGTTTTTTGCAGCTACTATTTACTTATCAAGTTCCATAGTATGTTGGTGGTATTTCAGCATGTGGAACTGACAATTCAATGCTCCAATGGCAAGAGTTGCACAGGTGTATACTTTTTTACCCCATCTGTCTAAAGCTCAGGAATCCCTGTCCGAGGGGGTGGGATTCTTAGCTGTAGTTGCTTTTATTCCTTTAAGTCCTTGGGAGATGACCTCTGAGTCAGCGGTAGGATTTTTGAAGAGAAATTTGTGAGAGTCAGGGACTCTGTTAGACCTGTCAGGTTTCCTTGGAGCAGGGGGTAAAGTATCAGGAGTTAGACTGGATTCCATAAAGACATCATCCACAACATCCAGAACAGGAGGGATAGCTAAGGGTCTGTGCTGTGGTAAATCTAAAAATTCAGAGTCTCTTTTTGGAATGAAGATAATCCTGGCATTCCCAATGGAAATGCTCTCTCAAAGTTTGTAGGGTTTCACCAAAAGAAAAATCCTCTGGAGGGGAGGCAGAAGGAATGGATTCCTCTGCATCTGAATCCTCATAGGCAGATAAGGGCATGTCTTCATATTCAGAAACCTCAGAGTAGTCGGACTCTTGGTCAGATAAACCTGCTGGGGACAAGTCTCTTTCTAGGCTAGCTTCCCCTAATCAGCATGATCAAGTCTTCTGCCATTTTAAGCATCTGAGATTCTGGCAAGGAAGCAGGTGCTTGAGTTTGGGTTGTCGATTTTATAGGCGTAGCCCATACTCTTGGCCTTAGAAACTCTGCAGTTTTAGAAAGAACTGAAGATGTAAAAGAAGTCGTCAGTTTGTGTCAAACATCGGTAGTATGAAGAACTTCTTCAGAAGCCGGTGCCTGCAGAAACGCTCCGGACCCATCCAAGATAGAGACATCCGCAGGTTCCATAGTCAAAGAAGAGTCTTGCGGCATACCGGACTCCAAACGGGTCTCGGTAGCAGCCTGTGAATCCATCGAAGTGGGCATCAAGGGCTGCAAAAGCACATGAGTACCAGCGAACTGGCAACTAGCTTAATGGAAGCGTCGTCAGCAGTTACGGACCTGTGCGGTCTGTCTCTGTCTTTATCCTTATGTTTTTTCAGAAGATTGGTAGTCAGATGGCTTACAGAAACCATTTTGGAATACGGAGATAGAGAATGAAAGTATTTAACTACAATAAGGGCCCGACAATGAATAGTTTGGGCATTGAACAAAGCACAAAACCGACAGCGAGGTACGCAGTAAGAATGGAAATCTCGGTGTGGTATTTGCTTTCCACAGGCAAGACAATTGTTAATTTTTTCTGACATCGGTTAGAGCAAGAAAAAAAGATCCCCAATGGGGTACTTAGCTTTAGAAGACTTCAAGATGATTCAACTTCGGAAAGGAAAATTCAGGTAGCAGCCAACCGGCACTCGTGCGAACTGCTTCTGACTCCTTGGCAAAAAAAACTGACATAATGGCATTGGCTGCCTGTTTTTATACCCCTGATGTCAGTCCTGATGCGACAGCAACTGATGCAGAAATACTAAGCCTCTGGTATTCGGGCCGACTGAGAGCTACCCCTGGCAGGGTAACCCAAGTGTGATGACTGCAACAGTGAAACACGAAGAACATCTGCTTATTCCCACTGACTGGGTGGAACATCAGGGATTTTCTTGCATACAGAAGGAGGAAGGGAAAAGGGAATTGTATAGCCTCTGGATAGGATCCTCTGCACCCAAGTATCCGATGTTATTATAGCCAGGCATTGTGGTGCAGGGTTAAGCATCTCCCAACTGCCTACAGGAGAAGACAATCGGGCCTCCTTTCAGGAGCACTGGAAGGGTTTACCAGAGAAAGAATCCCTGAAACCCTGATTCTGCCAGGTACCTCTGCTGCGTGGATGGCTTCTCCCATTAAACTTGCCCCCCACCCCTGGGGGGACTACCTCCTGGTGTGTCCTGAAAAGGCCCTTGGGACTTTTTGAAACCACATTTTCCCACTGCCTTTCTGATTCCTGAAAAAGGCTCACTGGAAAGTGGAAAAACGTATGCCCACAGAAAAAGGGTCTTTCCATCTTTCTCACACCTGGATAAGGTTTCTTTAACTTTTGGGCTAAATAGGGATGATGTTTAACAGCCTGCAGTGATGTGTGTGTGTGTGTGTGTGTGTGTGTGTGTGTGTGTGTGTGTGTGTGTGTGTGTGTGTGTGTGTGTGAGACAGAGAGATTCTACAAGCAAGCAGAATGAAATGGCTGCCAGATGTACATTCATATGGGCATATGCCAGGTTCGAACTTAGCAGTTAGAATCACAGGACAGCTGTGCTGTGCTAGGGTCCCAATCTTTCCTGAGACAACAGAGAGAAAACATCTTTCATTTGATTAAACAGTACTTCTTGTGGTAGGCTTCCTAGCCTCCTGAATTACAATTAGCATGTCCTCTATGAACTAAATCTTGAAAGGCAGAGCTAAACTATATACCTAGTAGAGAGCTGTAGTCTGTCTAGGTAGAGGTGCATTAGGACACCCTTGTTCTGAGTTAGGTCGTCTATCTGCACAGCCACCACAAAGTTTCACCCTGGATGTCTGAAATGAAGTAGTTGAAAAAACAATGACTTCTGGCCCAAAAAGGTGCTAGTAACAACATCCTTGGCCCATCCATCCTTGTTTTATGGATTTCCCTGAGTAGAGGAAGATACGAGTAAATGCACACAAAATGAGACCAGTCCATTTGAAGAGTATGACAGCCACTGCCCACGCTTCTTTGTGAGGTGTTCTGTGGCATAACTTCCTGGGTTGTCTGCTGCTTGGACAGGCAAATAGATCGACTTCTTGAGCATCCTACTTATGTAAAATCTGAAGAATGATATCCAAGATAAGCAAACGCTATAAAAACATACAAATGTTATGACAACTAAACAAGGAATGCCTTTTGATCTGAAACAAAGCTGTATTTTGCCTTCAAAATGACTTCACACTAAAGAAAACCTTACCTTTTTCCTGAAACACTGGAGGAGCTGAGGCTTCAGAAAAAATAGCAGGGGTGGTTGGGTCAGATGCAAAAGCAGTCTGTGCCTAGAAAAATGTGTGAAAGGATTTATATAAATGAATACAAAATCAAAATTTACCAATAAAACAGATTAAGCAGAATAAAATGCTTCCTATTTAATAAAAATATGTTACAAATAATTGGGGGTTGGTATAATGGTCAAGCTGTCTGACTTACAAACACAAGGCACAGTGTTTAATTCTCACCTTTGGGAGGGAAATTGGCTAGGCTTAGAATTGTCTTATCAAGAAAGCCAGCTTAGTAATTAGCTTTGAAACTATGGATCTAAGAAAAATGAAAAAGTACTGTCAATTTATATTTTTAATTGAATGTTCACGTGGTCATTTAGTAAATGATTAAGTGAACTGATTCATGGGTCCTTTTCAGCCATTACTTGATTGAAAATAACAAAGGAAAATAAAAAGTTATGTACCCATTAGAACGTTCCATCTGTCTTGTCCATTTTCATTCTTCAACTGTTGGGTTCTCATCTGACCCTCTGATCCAACTCGACTGCTTCTTCCAGCTGGTAGGATTCTTGAACGCTCAAGCTTCTCCCTTTACCCATTAATGACCCACCAACCTAACATACCTCAGATCTAGTTTGCTGCCCAAATTATTAACACAGTAGAGGAAAATTCGAAAAGAATAGAAGCTGGAGCTCTAACAAGGAATGGAGGTTCCTCCAATACTCTTCATTCTCTCCAGAAGTAGAACAAGGAGGGGGTAGGTGGGTGGGAAGTTAAGAAGAATGAACATGGACAATACAGATGAAACATCATGCTGAGTACATAGCTTTTTAGTCTGATGTCATTTTTATTCATTCCTCAACTGTTGGGACAGAGTCACCAGCTACCCAAGTCCCAGGAGGACTCTAAGGAAGGATATTCCGGAGCACCGCCAAGCCAAAGGCTGCTCTTCCCTTTGAGACTAGGTCCAATTTGTAATGAGCAATAAAGGCATGAGGATTAGCTCAAATTGCAGCTGCACAAATATCATCCAGGGAAGTTCTGGACAAAAAAGCTGATGAGGTTTGTCTTTGACCTGGTAGAGTGGGCCCACTTTTTGATAAACACAGGTAATACAATCAGTTAACCATTTGGCCTGGTTTGCCTAGTTTCGAATCGTAAAAATAAATAACTGCTCAGACTATATTATTATATTATTTCTGTCAAAGTAAAAACATAATTGTCTGTGCACATCTAACAAATGCTCTCCTTTGTTTGAAATTTTTAAAAGAACACTGGAAGATTACTGACCTGATTAATATTAGGCTCGGAAACCACCTTTGATAAAAAGGAAGGATTGGTCCATAGAGAATCCCTATCTTTGTGAAAAATTTAATAAGGAGGTTTACAGGACAAGGCTTGAAGTTCAGACACTCTTTTGGCAGATGTAATAGCAACTAAGAAAACAGTTTTCTAGATCAAAAACTTTAGATCTGATTAAGCCAAAGGTTCAAAGGGAGGCTAGATCAAGGCCTGAAGTACGATGTTTAAATCCCAAGAATGGGTAGGATCTTGTAATGGAAAAGTAAAAAGGTTCTTCTTAGAAAGGCTTTGCAAAGTTTAGAAGAAGCTAAGATAGAATCCAGATTGTAATGAGCAATAAAGGTATGAAGATTAGCTCAAGTTGCAGCTGCAGAGATGAAAGTTGGAAATGGCTGCTAATTGTACTCTAATAGTTGAGGAACTAGCACCTTCATTGAAAATTGTGGCTAAAAAGTCAAGGATATTTGAAATCGATGCTGAAAATAAGTTTTTGCTTAGGACCCAAAGAACAAATCTATTTCATTTACTCTTGTAAATGTTTCTGGTGGAAGCTTTATGGAAAGATAATAAAATGTGGCTGACAGGGAAGGCGTGCCTGGGCTGTCTAGCAATCAATTGAACTGGAGAATCCATGCAGTCAACTTGAGGCCTGTTAAGTCTGGATGAGTCATGTCTGTTAGATGAGACAGGACGTCTTGAGATGGATCTAGAATCCATGGTGGATGTAGAAGAGAAGAAGGCCACAGGAAGGGGCAACAAGGATAATTAAAAGTTATGTACTTACCATAACTTGGCACTTGTGTTGTCCATTTTCATTCTTCCTCATGAATGGGGTTACGGATCTGATCCTCAGATCCAACCAGACCGCATTTACAAGACTTGGATCCAAATCTCAAGCTGCTCCCACTATCCATAATGCTCTATGCCATCCCTAACTCCTCAGATCGAACTTGCTGCCTTACTGCCCATAGAAACAGAACAGATAGAAGAAAAAACTTGACCTTTAAACTAGGGACATAAAGGTTCCATTATCATCCAAAGATCCTTTTAGGAGTGACAAGGATGGACAGGAAGTTGAGGAAAAATGAAAATGGACAACACAGATACCAAATTATGGCAAGTACATAACTTCTAAATCTGATATTGTCCTTTCATTCTTCTAAGCGAATGGGTCAGAGTCCTCTGCTACGTAACTCTCAGGAGGTCCTCAAGGAAGGACATGCCAGAGCACTGTCAACCCAAAGGAAACTCTACTTCTGGAGACACTGTCCAATTTGCAATGCGTCACAAAGGTGTGAGTTTGACCAAGTGGTTGCAGCACAGATATCAACAATGGAAGTTCTTGATGAAAAGGCAGAAGTAGTAGCCATAGATCTAGTGTAGATGTGTCCAACCTGCGGCCCGCGGGCCGCATGCGGCCCTCAGAGCTCTTCCATGCGGCCCTCAACCTCTAACTGCAACATCGATGTACGCATGCCCCAAAACACTTGTTTTGTGTTTTTCGCTCCCATAACCTGTAACACTAATGTCGGTGTGCGCATGCGCCAAAGCACCTTCTAGTTTTGTTTTTGAGCCAAAAAAGGGTCAGTGTGTTTACACCATTTTTTTGCGCCAAACAATCAGTGTGTGTGTCTTCTCGCTGAAGAGGGACTCATGTATGGATTTGCCGCTGTTCCCTTTGAAAGGGACAGCAATTACCTGTGTTAATAGGTAAGTACGGAGTGAGTGAGTGCATGCATTAAAGCAGAATTGTGTGCGTGAAAATAGAAGAAGAGTGTGTGTGTGTGTGTGTTTGTGTGTGTATGTGTGTATATGTGTGCATGAGAGAGAGAGAGACGCATGCACAAAGAGGCTAACAATGATCATTCTACCTACTGAACACAAACAAGTTAGCTCACAAATATAGCATACATTAAGAGTACACTTCCATTAAATTGCGGCTTTCCTGACAGGGAGAGTGTTGTATTGAACATGAACTCATACCTCTTAACTGTATGGATTTTCAAAGAATGTCTGGATTTTTGCCTCATCTTCCAATTTGTGTCTTTTGCTTAGGAAAATAAAGTAGTCATCCAAGGTAATGCAGTTCCAGGGAGTAAGAATGAGACAACAGCCTAGGGTTAATGGGTCATTAGTGGACTGACTATGTGGGACTGTAGCATATAACGTTGTATTGTTTTTTTCAGACTAAAAAAAAGCACCTAGTACTGTTTTTTCATTGGTGGGTTCTAAGCAGTGGTAGATTGGACAACAGTAAGCTTAGCTTTGGCGGATCATCAATACAGGCTAATCAAGTTGGCACAATGTCATTTTTTAAATGCTGGGGATTTTAGTGTGCGTGTGTGCTTATGTGTCGGGAGTGCTGCAACAGTAGATGATTATTAAAGACAGAGACTTACGGACTGTGGAGAATATGTTTCTTTGTTTCAAAACCTAATACTTGGGTACGCATGCCAGAAGTAGATTTTTTAAGACATAGCTTCTTGCCATTTACAGTGGGTGGATATTTACATTTAATGGACAATGTATTAGTGTGGGCCTGTGGGGTTCTGAAGGATGCCAAGTCTACCACTGCCAATGTCTTGTAAAGTGACCTGGAAATGGATATTGGGATGTTACTGAAAAAATATAGTAAGTGGGCTTAGAAATATAGTTTAATTAAACAAAGTGTACTTTCAATTTACAGATCTGCGGTAGTGGTGCTGCGGTAGCGTTGTCACCTCACAGCAAGACGTTGTTGCGTTCGATTCTCAGCTAGAGCGTCTTCTGTGTTGAGGCATGCGTGAATGGGCGTGCCTTCGTTGAAGGTTGTGCGTTAGGGCTGGTAACTCGGCATGTAAAAATCCACTACCAAACATTAGCGGACCGGAGTTCCGCTGTGGCGACCCCTAACGGATAAGCCGAAAGACACAGCAACAACACAACAATAACTTTCAATTTACAGGCCATAATTTAATTTATTTCAAATAGTCCAGATACTGGTAGATTGTGTACCATTAGACTTAATTAGGGAGAGCTGTCATTCTGAGGAACCAAGCAGCCCTAGTTTCAGTGAAAGCTCTGTGGTTGCTTGCAGGTAGGAAGTTGCAGGATGTTGATGCAATGCGTTTTTATGTATTATTTTTAATGCATTTGTCATTTCAAAGCATGGTTTTCTTTGATGCAAAAGAAGGCAGGACTGAATGAGCCATATAATGTTTAACTGACAATAATGGGATAGAAAGATTATAATTGATGCATAATGTTTGCAGCTACAGTTGTTTCAATGGTGTCTGTGATTATTTTTGGGCCTGTGTCCCACTTTTATTTTTTGCTTTGTCCAGATTTCTTGCTCTAAGATTGAGAGGTATGGTTCCATACTAAATCAGAAGTTGTATTTACCTTTGAAGACTTTTCGGCATAATTATGAAAAACAGCCTTTTTAATATCTCTGCTTATTTCCAATATAAACTGCCATGCAACCTTGCAAATAACCTTCTTATTAAGCTACTTTATTTCTTTTGGAATTGACAGGTATGATTCGTCTGTTCGGACATGAGCATAGAGTGCTAATGTGACTTTGATTTCTTGCAGCAGTCTGTGGTTTACATAATCACAATAACCTTTCTGTGTTTCTGGGTGTGTAATCAATTTAACAGTTTTAAAGATGTTTTCCAAAAATAAATAAATAATCCTCTCTACACTTTGAGCTATTGACAAAGTCTAGGAATTTGTTTTTTTCTAAAACGAAGGTCAGCATTACAGCTCAGTAAACTGTCAGTCTGTGAGTAACTTCTGCACAAATTAAAATGTCTGAATGTCAAATGGCTTTAGATTGGAGGGAAGTTTATTTTTATTTATTTTATTTTACATTTGTTTACTGGGAAAGTCCGACTGGGCACAGGTCCATTTTCAGCGGAAGCCCAGGGAGAAAAGCTCCAAAAATAACAAAAAACAATATAATACATGAGAGAGAGAGACAGCAAATTATGGATGTAGTACTCATACAATATGGCGGAGATTACATCTCGTAACAGTGAGGATCATTGTGGTGCAGAATAAACTTAAAAACATTTTTTTTTTACAGTTATAATTACAGCAAGGCAAATATCAATGAGTTTTTTAGGAGAAAGCTGTTTGTACATAGCCGAAGCTCTGAAACAATCTTTTGGTATGGATTAACCTGGGGATTGACACAAGTTATATGTTTAGACCAGTATGTAGCATTATAGTTTATGGTTTTCTTATTGATTTACTTTTTGCCGAGCAGTTGTTAGTTGATTTATTGATGGTCCTTTTGGTGGTGGTAAATTACATGGATGAATCCATCTCTATTATGACTTTTTTTCAGATATTTTGACTTCCAGACAATTTCATTCAGTGAGTGGGCGTCATGTGATTACTGAGGTTGCCTATTTTACAAGTAGGGTTTTTTTTGTGTGTGTGTGTGTGTGTGAGTGTGAGTGTAAGAGAGACAGATTTAATATGTATACTGAATATAATTTTGCAAATGGAATTCTTAGTTAAACATGCCCCTCTTCTTGGGCAGCTAGACTTGAGTAACCAATATTAGATCTTAGCCATCCAGCTGGGAAAGGTTAGTATGTGGATTTTCCATCTGGTTTGATGAAGGCTATGCTACTTACCCAAGGACTACATTTATGGCTATCCATCCAGCCATCATGTTGCTGAACTACATTATTTGATAATGAGAGAAGTTTTTTATAGAAGTTGAAGGTTTTTATGTCAAGAACCTGTCCATAAAAAGTGGCTTGTTTATGTTGCAGTGAAGGCTGTGGTCTTTGTAGTGAGCATTTTAAGTATAACCAGTATTTCTGAGGTAGAGGAAGTCTCTTAAGGCAGGATCTTTCTTAGCCTGGAAAGCAAGCCAATGGTGAAATTTATAGGGGCCAGTGAGAGACAGAGGAAAGCAAGTAGCTTTTTAGTCTGTTTAGATAACTAAGTGAACTTAGTCCTTTGACCTTTTTTGTCAGAAATGGTTGTAGTCTTTCTTTTGACAGGGTGTTTTTCTGAGGCACATGTCAAAAGGGGCATTGCACTCAATAAAATACAGGGATGTTATGACCTCCGTGACCCTGGATGCGATATCCTTACTAATGAATTGGGCCATGTAAAAATCTTTCCTAACAACGGAGACAACGTGGTGGTCAAAAGTCAGGTTTCTATCAACCTGAGTGCCCAAGTACCATATGACGTATTGCGTGCTTACAACATTGTTATTAATGTGATAATTTGTGGGGACATCACTCTCCTCAAAGGGGATGATGATGCACTTTTTGGCATTTAGCATGAGGCCATATTTCTGGCACCAGTTATTTGTTTGGGTGAGACCCTCTTGTAGCTTATTCAGAATAAGTCAGTAATGTGAATTCTTCACTTTATTGCAAATTTGTTGGGTTATTTTTGTGGATTATAGTATTGTAGGACTGCTGATGTTGACATTTTACAAAGCTGGACTGCTGGGATGGGTTTTCCCAGTGAGAAATGCTAGTGCTGTAGTGAATATCTGTTTATTTGTAATATATATATATATATATATATATATATATATATATAGATTAACTAATGTTAGAGTTATTAGATTAGAGAATTAGAATGAGAATTAGAATTTTAAGGCAAATATTAGGCATTTATTACATTTATTCATTGTTCAAATGCACCTGCAGTACAGCCAGGAGATCGACTGTGGTCTTCCGGAGCAACAAAAGAGTTAACTATATGATATATTTTATATGCGGCCCCAAAACCATTTCTGTTTACTCAATGCGGCCCCAGCAAGCCAAAAGGTTGGACACATTCTAGTGGAATAAGCAATAGGACAATGAGGCAGTTCCAAACCTTTATGAGAATAAATCAGCGAAATACAATCAGTAATCCATTTAGCCACAGTAATTTTGGGAACTGCTCAACCTAAGCGGTGAGGGGAAAAGGACACAAACAACTGATTAGACTTCCTGTATGGTTTTGTTCTGTGAAGATAAAAATGTAGTTGTCTATGAACATCAAGAAGATGCAGCATATATTCACCCTTAGTAAAGTTTGGAAAGAAAACTGCTAATTGTATGGACTGATTAATGTTAGTCTCTGTGGTCACTTTAGGTAGAAAGGAAGGGTTTATTCATAGAGATACCCTTTCTTTATGGAAAATAATGTAAGAAGGCCTAGCTAATAAAGCCTGGAGTTCAGAAATTCTTCTTGCTGAAGTGATAGCTACCAAAAAGATTGTTTTTCCAAGAAAGAAACTTCATCTCGCACTCATTTGTTAGTTCAAAGGGTTTCAGTGTCAACTTTTAGAGGACTACCATGAGATCCCAAGGATGAAAGGGATCCTTTACTGGAGGCCAGAGGAGAAAAATTCCCTTCACAAAAGCTTTACATAATCTGGAGTTGTCAGAGGATTCGTTTCCAGCATGGAAGTTTGATATGGCTGCTTTAGTAGTAGAAAAACTGGCCCCTTCCTTAAAAAGTGCAGTACGGAAAAGAAGGCTGGCCAAAGTAGGAGTTGAGAAAGGCTCTATGCTCTCTTTGGAAGCCTATATAGAAAACCTTTTCCATTTGCTTCTGTACATTTTCTTGGTGGAAGTTTTCTGGGAGGCCAAGACAATATCACAATCTGGGGAAGCAAGTCTGGACCGTCTTGCAATTACTGGAAGCAGAGAAATCATACTGTCAGTTTGAGTATGTGGGGACTGGGATGCTGCATTTCTAATGGGTGAGCTAAGAGATCTTGAGTTGGCTCCACTATCCAAGGAGACCACAGGAAGGGGCGAACCATACCTGT
The DNA here is from genome assembly GCF_019279795.1 of Protopterus annectens. Taxonomy (NCBI): domain Eukaryota; kingdom Metazoa; phylum Chordata; order Ceratodontiformes; family Protopteridae; genus Protopterus; species Protopterus annectens. The sequence continues at coordinate 1,420,773,604 of NC_056731.1, forward strand.
CGAGGGCAAAAAGGGGCAATGAGGATGACTGAGCTCTTCAGCCTGCTTGCTTTCTGTAGAAACTTTGGGATCAGTAAAAGAGGGGAATAGGCATACAGGAGAGCTGGGGGCCAATTGTGAATCACAGCATCCCTCTGTAACTCCCTGAGAAGGGGGATCAAAGTGAAGTACTTACTGCACTTGTTGCTGAGCGGAGCGGCAAAGAGGTCTCAGCAAAGCTGGCCCCAGCGGCTGAAAATCATGTTTGCTACTGTTTGATTGAGGGACCACTCATGAGGAATCGGAAAGGACCTGCTGAGTTTTTCTGCCAACACACTGGTTTTCTCCTATTATGTGCATTGCAATTAGAAAGCAGTCTGAAGAGATCGCCCATTCCCAGACCCTCATGGTCTCTCTGCACAACAGGTAGGAAAGGGTTCTTCCTTATTTGTTGAATTACCAGACTACTGACATGTTGTCTGTGTGTATTGCAATAGTCCCTAGGAGGAGAACACCCTGAAAGGCTTGCGAGGTTAGGAGGACTGCTCTCATCTTTAGAACACTGGTATACAAGTTGGTCTCTGAGGAGGGCCATGTGCCTTGGACCATCTTTCTCTTGAAATGGTCCCCACCCCAGTTGGGAAACGTCCATGGTCACTGTGGCTATTGGGGAGGAACAGAGAATGGCCTGCCCAAAAAACAGGTTGTCTGACTGGATCCATTATTAAATATGACATTTGCAAATTGGAGCGAGTTTAATTGGAGCAGACAGTGGCTGGTAAAGAAAAGACCACTCTGCTGCCAAGGTCCATTGGAGGATTTGCATAAAAAACTTTGCTAGAGGGATTAGAATAATGGCAGCTGACACTGACACAAGAGCTTGCAACACTAGCTTTGCTGGAGGGGATGGAAGAGATAGCAAGTGCCACACCTGATTTCTCAAAGATGTGATGCAATGAAGAGTTAATGATGTCACTTGAGTCATGGTATCCAGTTGAGTTTCTACAAATATCTGTACAGGAGTCAGGTTCGACTTGGCAAGATTTAACGTGATGCCTAGGGAGTTGGAGACCTGAAGCAAGTAATCCCTGGCTTGTAGAAGTTCATACCTGATTGCAGCTGTGAGGAGCCAATTGTAGAGATAGGGAAACACCTGGAATCCTTTAAGCTTCATGAGAGCTGCCACGACGATGGGTTTGTTGGTCTATGGGTATAATTTTCACTTAGGGTGTGAAATGTTCTGGGTTCAAATCCCATACAAGCCCTGAATTTGGCTGGAGGATGACATAATGGGAAAGGTGTTTACCTTACAGATGCAAGGTGCATGGTTTGATTGTCACATGGGATAATTGGCTATGCTTAAAATGGCACACAAGGGCAGTTAATCTAGTAGTAATCTAGAAACCTATTTCTAGAACCTACTGCCATGGATTTGGTGAACACCCAGGAGGCTGTGGTGAGTCCAAAAAGTAATACTCTGAACTGGTAGTGATTGGCTCTCAACTGAAAGCACAGGAGTCTTCTAGAGCACCTGTCTATTTTGATATGATAGTACACATACTGGAGATCTACAGAGTGCATCCAATCATCCTGGTGCAGAAGAGGCAGAACTGATTCAAACTGTTGCTTAGCTCCAGAATTGGTCTCAGATCCCCATTTTCTTTGGCACTAAAAATAAGCGAGAATAAGTTCTGAATCTTATTTGTTCAATTGGGACCTCCTGGATGACTTTCTGTAGCAGCTTTTAAACCTCTTGAGATGCATACTCTCTTTGGCTGGGTGAAACATCAGGGAGTTTCTTCCTTGTGACAGGAGGTGGAAGAGAAAAACAGAATGTAGTAACCTCTTGATATTATGCTCATCACCCATGCATTCTTTGTAATACTTACCCAGACGTCCAAGTGCAGGGAAACATGACCCCCGACTGAATCCAGAGGTAGACAGTCAGGCAGCACTTCAGGAGTGCTGACAGGGCCTATCAGAGGAGTCTCTGAAGCCTTGGTTCTGTGGACCCCCTCTGCCTCTGGGATGGCATCTGCCATTGAAACCTCCTCCTCTGCCTCTGAAGGATGTGTCCCCACCTGGGTATTGAAAAGACACTTAACATTTCTGGAACCACATTTTCTTCACACCTTGCTGGTTTCTAAAGAACGTTCATTGAGGGGTAGAAAACTTGATTCCAATGGCAGACAAGGTTTTTCCTTCTTGCTTACTGTGGGTAAGCGTATCCTTCACTGATGGCCTGAACAAGGAGGAGCCATCAAAGGGGGCATTAACAAAAGATGCCTTGAAGGGTTCTGCAAAGTCACATAGCCTCATCCAGACATGTCTCCTAATGGCAATGCCTGAACCGAATGCACAAGAGGCACCCTTCGCTGTGTTGGAAATTAGCCTCTTTGATGAACTGGCAATAGAAGAAAGAGTAACCAACTGGGAAGAAAACTTCTTGGGATTTTCCACAGACGTGGACTTGGAGAGAGTTGGACAGTTTCTTGATCAAATCTCTCTGTAAGCGAGTAAAATGTGCCAGCTAATTTAACAACCTCAGTGCGAATGTGGCTGAAGGATATATGAGTTTTCCAAATCTGTCCATCACTCTGGACTCCCTGTTCAGTGAATAGACAGAGGAGCTCTGCTCAGGCAGCTCCTTCTTAGTGGCGGTTGCCACAACAATGGTTATCAACAGAAACACCCTTACTCCAATGGGCTTTGTCTGAAAGAGGGACCAAAAATGTATCCTGGTATTTGGGGATTGGCTCAACAGTGTCCAGTTCCTTCCAAGCCCAGTGGGAAACTAAATCAAAAAGTGCATTCGCCAGGGGTGGGGTGGGAGGGGTGTCACCCAAGACGTAGATGACCCAGCCCAGATAGCCTCGAGGAACATCGACTCTTCAGAAGGAGGACTTCGGGAAGACCAGCCACCCTTTAGTTTGAGGACTTCTAGGATGTCTCCAAAGGAGATGTCATCGTGTGGCAGGGGATCCCTCTCACTCATCACAATCTATGTCTTTTGTGAGATATTCCACAGGGGAGTCTCTGTGCCTTCTCTTGCAGCCTTTCTTCCATGGTACCTCCTCTGTACGGTGTTCGGAAGAGGTGTCAGAAGAATAGGGAAATCCCTATGGGGAATGAGTGTGGAGGCTTCCCAGAGTCAGCTGACATAAAGAAACAGAAATGATGGACTCAGTGCTCGGACCCAATGAAGGGTGAGGAGTAGGATCTGAGATGTGAGAGAATGGATCTCTAAGCAAAGAGAAGGCCCTTTCTACCACCTGAAGTCTGACGAACCCAGCGAAACCTCTCCCACCTTCCTCAGAGCTGAGGCAGCTGAGAATGAGAGGTCGGTGCCAATCCCGGATCAGAGCCCTCCAGACAGAATCGGACCAGAGCTGTCAAGGGCCAAGGCACCAAGGGGAAGGGAAGGATTTGACAGACTGAAGCCGAACCTCACCCCTCGGACCTGGTACCGACTTCCCAGATCCGAGACCGCTCAGATCTTACTGTATCTGAGCAGGACTGGTCAGGGAAACTGCCAGAGTCAAGGAAGGAACTTCCTCAGATCCAATGCTGACTCTCTTGGGTATCTTGGATCCTTAGACTCCAAAACCACCAGTCGGATTGGAGGAGAAGACTATAAAGGTTGAACAGGCATACTCATGGATCTGAGAAAGGACCGAGTTGGCAAGTCCCCCTCTGGATCTGAGCCCTAAAAAATTTCTGCAACATCTAGATCTGCCTCTGTCAAGTTCCTAGAGGATGTGGATGAAGCTGAGGAAGCAAGTCTAAAATGTTTCTTAGGGGGTTGAAGCAACTGAGATGGCAGAGCCAAAGAAACCGGTTTCAACAAATTCTGGAGATCGGCTCCTAACTGTCTGATCCAAGGTTATGGGATCTGAAACAGGTGTAGATGGCACTGGAGAACTAACTATGGTGATTATGCTGGTCAGATCCAAAGAGGCCTGTGGATCAGAATGAGGCATGACATTCTTCGGATCCGAAGTCTTTCTGAGCTTTTCTGCCAGCTCAGACGAAGCCCTCGGTGACACAGAGAGGGCTTGTTTTCTTAATTCTCTGCAGCCTTGAACTTTAGGGGATTTTGGTACCAGAAGAGGAAGAAGTCAGAAGCAAGCCCTTAAAGATTAATTTTTGCACCAATCTGAAAGGGCTCTGGGATTTTAAATGGTCTGGCCCCAAGCAGTAAAAGCACTTTTTGTCGGCATCCGAATTGGGAATCTTATGCCCACAAGAATGCATTTCTTAAAACAAGTGGGTTTTTCAGACATAACTAACAAGAAATGCACTGCTGCTCTAAATAAACCAAGCCTCACACTAAAAAAGCTACCAAAACTTAACTCTGATGCACACAAAAGTTTGTCTATAACAATAATAATAAAAGAGTTATAATACCTGCTACAAGGCATGTGAAGTAGCAGTAATGGTAAGGATGGGGAGAAAACAGAACGCTAACACCAGCAATTACTTAAAGATAAAGAGGGAGAAGAAAAAAGATATTTAGGTCTTACCATAATTTTCCATCTGTGCTGTCGATCTTCACTAATCCTGGACTGTGGGCTCAGTTCCGAGCCTCGGAACCAACTCAGCCATTATACAAGCTCGCCCCTTCCAAAAACTCTCAAGCTAAGCTTTACTCATAATGCTCCTTACCAAATTACCTCAGATCGAGTTGAAAACTATAGTGACAGACAAGAAATAATAAATAAGAGACCATATCGGTGTCCCTATTATGAAACCAGTTTTTAGGAATATTCGATCCACAGAGAGTTTTAACGGCCAGGAGAAGGAGGGAGGGAATGTCAAGGATTAGAGAAGATCGACAACACAGATGGAATATTATGGTAGGACATAACTTCTTTATCTGATGTTGTCAATCTTCACATAATACTTGACTGTGGAACAGAGTCCCTAGCTACCTGAATCTTGGGAGGTCTCATGGAAGGATATTTCTGAGCACCATCGAGCCGAATCATGCATGTCCCCTAGAGACCTGGTCCAGTTTGTAATGAGTAATAAAGAAATGAGGAGATGCCCATGTTACTGCATCACAAATACCATCTAAAGAAGCTCTGGCTTGAAAAACTGCAGATGCTGCTCTTAAAGGACCTGGTAGGAGGAGTCCCTTTTTGTTGTAAACAAAGGTGATACAGTCCTCAAGCCATTTTGCCAGGGTAAATTTAGATACTGGACTGCCTAAAGAGACTGAAGAAAAGGCAATAAATAGTTGATTGGATTTTCTAATTTGTTCTGTGAAGGTAGAAACATAATTGCCTGTGTACATCTAGTAAATGTAGACAATATTCCCCTTTATTGGAAAAAAAAAAGACTGGGAGATGTAAGGTCTGAATGATATTTGACACGGAAACAACCTTTGATAAGAAGAAGGGATTTGACCGGAGAGAGCCCCTGTCCTTATGAAAGATCAAGTAGGGGGATTCACAGGACAAGGCTTGTATTTCCGATATTCTCCTGGCAAAAGTGATAGCTATTAAAAATAAGGTTTTCCATGACAAGAATTTTAAGTCACAAGTTGCTGAAGGTTCAAAAAGGGGAGAAATAAGACTAAAGTACCAAATTCAAATCCAGTGGTGCAGAGGGTCCTTTATATGGAGGTCTGAGCATTAAGGTTCCTTTCAAAAAGGCTTTACAAAGTTTATGTAACATAACTGATGAACCACTAAAACTAATATGGAAGCTGGATATTCGCAGCAAGATGAACCCGCTTCATAGAGGCTGATGAGCCAGACTCAGTAAGGCTAAGAAGTCTAAAACTTTAACAGATGCTGAATATGAGTCAAGATTACAGTCTAGTGACCACTTAGTAAACGTTAGCCACTTGTTATGGAACACTTTAGTTGAAGGTTTGTGAAGGGCTACAATGATGCATTGGACTAGGGAGGTGAGGGAGGGATGCCTGGCAATCATAGGAACTGGAGAAGCCATGCAGTGAGCTTGAGATGTTGTAGGTTCGAATGAACCAGTCCCTCCGGGTGGGACAATAGGTCTGGAGTCGAGTCCAGTATCCAGGGTTTCCGAAGCAGATGAGGCCCAGGGAAACCAGACCTGTTGAGGCCAGAATGGGGCAATGAGAATTACTCTGTTCTTCGACCTGTTGGTTTTCTTTAGAAGCTGACATATCAGTGGAATCGGAGGAAAGGCATGCAATAGACCGGAGGGCCAGTTGGGAAGGACAGCATCTCTGGGCGACTCCCCTGGGGGGGGGGATTATGGCAAAGTAACTGCTGCATTTGTTCAGAGGGGACTCCCAACAGGTCGCAGCAAGGTTGACCTCAGTGACAGAAGATCTTGTCCATTACCAATGAATTGAGAGACTACTCGTGAGGCATGAGGATGGTTCTGCTCAATTTGTCTGCGATCAAGTTGGAGCTCCACAGAATGTGCGTTGCCATCAGAAAGCGGTTGGAGGAAAATCGCCCACTGTCAAACTCTTGAGTGCTTCTCGACAAAAAGAGGGTAAAGATCTGGTTTCCCCTTGCTTGTTGATGTACCAGACTATCGACATACTGTCAGTTTGCATTGCAATCATTCCCAAGGCGAGCATATTTTGAAATGACTGCAACACTAACAGCACCACCCTCAACTCTAGAACACTGATAAGCAAGTTGGCCTCCACTTGGGACCAAGTGCCTTGGACTGTTTTTCCCAGATAATGACCCCCCATCACTCTATCTGGGACATGTCCGTGGTCACTACGGCTTGGGGTTGTGAAGGGACAAAAGGATGGCACGATAATATTTCACTGGAGTGAAGCCTCCAACTTATGTCTTCCTTGCAATGATTGGTTGATTCAATAAGGACCATAGGGAGGCCAGAAGCCATTGAATAATTTGCATGTGATATCTGGGGAACTAGAGTGACAGAGGCTTCCCATTGATCCTACAGCCTGTAGAATGAGTCTTGCTGTTACTTTCTTGCTTCGAATGATCTGGCTCACTTGTGATCTGATGTTTGGAGTCTTTCTATGGGAAGTGACGCAAAGCCGGTGACTGTGTCAGGCATGGCTCCAATGAACTGCAGGTGTTGTGATGGTTCAAGATGGGATTTTTCGTAGTTTATAGTGATTCCTAAGTTAGAGCAAAAGAGAAGAGTGGAATCTTGTGCCTTTACAAGTTCCTGGTGGGAGTTGTAAGGAGCCAGTCATCTAGATATGGAAACACTTGGAATTCTAGCAGTCTGAGATGAGCTGCTACCACTGCCATGCATTTGGTGAACACCCTGAGACCAAAGGACAGTGTTCTGAACTGACAGCAACTGGCTCCAAGACGGAAGCACAGGAATCTTCTGGACTGCTTATCCATTTTTATATGGTAATACACATCCTGAAGATCTACGGAGCACATCCAAATAGTCTTTTTCCAAGAATGGAAGCACATACTGAACAGAGACCATCCGGAATTTGGTTTGTTGAACTGATTTGTTCATCTGACTGAGGTCCAAAATCAGTCTCCAGTCCCCTGTTTTCTTTGGCACTAAAAAGAATGTTGAGTAAATTCCAGACCCTCTCTGGTCTGGTGGGACTGCCTAGATGACTTGTCAAGCAGTTTTTGAATTTCTAAGACTGCTGTCTCCCAATGACTGGGTGGAATGTCCAGGATTCTTCTTTGTCTTTTTGGTTCTTCTGAAATGAAGATGTTGCAACCTCTGGTAATGATGCCCTGCACCCATTTGTCCATCGTTACTTTTAGCCAAGCAGATTGGTGTAGGGATAATCATCCCCCGACTGTCTCTAGAGGAAGGCAATTAAGCCTCCTTTCAGGAGAGCTGATAGGAGTTACCAGGGAAAGAGTCTCTGGAACCATGACTCTGTGGGCCATTTCTGTCTCTTGAATGCAGTCTTCCATTATTACTCTCCCCACTCCCCCAGGGGAAATTAGTGGCACATGAGCCCTGGAAAGGTCCTTGGGTCTTTCTGAACCAAAGCCTACCACTTCTCTGGTTCCTAGAATAAGGTCATTGAGGAATGGAAAAGCATATGCCTACGGCAGAAAGGGTCTTCTCATCTTTCTCACATCTGGCTAGAGTCTCTTTACCTTTGGGGCCAAAGAGGAATGATACATCAAATGGAACGTTGATGAAAGAAGACTTAAATGGCTCTGCAAAATCACATAAATGCATCCAGGCATGTCTCCTGATGGCTACACCTGAACTCACAAATCTTGCCATCCCTTCGGCAGCATGAGCAATTAGCCTCATGGACAAATTGAGAGTGATTCTAGGGTAGCAAGCTGAGAAGCAACTTTGTCTTGAACTCCCTCAGCTACTGCTCCTGAAAGAGTATCTGAAAGTTCTTTAATGAGATCTCTTTGAAGCCTGGTAAAATGTGTCACATAGTTCAAGGACCTGAGACTGAAGGTTGATGAAGCATATACAGGTTTCCCAAATCCATTCATCATCCTAGACTCTTTGTTAGGAGGATGGATAGTAGGACTTTCATCAGCAAGTTCCTTCTTAGTGGCTGCCACATCCACCATGACATCTACAGGAGTACCTTTGGCCTAATGTTGCTCATCTTTTAGAAGAGAGAATGCGATCAGGCCTCTTGGGGATTGGTTTGATAGAGACAGGTATCTTCCAAGCCACTAAGCAAGGAACTTTATAAGATCATCAGCAGGCAGAGAAATCCAAGAGGTAGAGGGCTGGAGGCAAAAAGCCTCTAGGTATAGCGATTCCTCCGAGGAAGGTTGAATTTTAGTACAGCCACCCCTCTGTTTAAGTATTTCTAGGATGTCCCCGAAGGAAACATCTTCAGTGGGTGACTTAGGGAAATCTTTCCCTTCACTGAAATCTGTATCTTCCATGAAGCACTCTTCAGGGGAGTCCAAGTGCTTCCTCTTGCACTTTTTCTTCAAAGGTACCCCTTCGGTGGGATGCTCCAGAGAGGTTTCCAAAGACAACATAACCTAAGATGTTTGGTCCTGAGACTTTTGACAGGGAAGGCATAGACTGTTTGCCCACAATGGACAAGGCCCACTCCATAGCCTGGAAGGCAGCCCCCCCCCCCCGAGGGACAGGAGAGCCTGGAACCGAAATAGACTCCTTCAGAACTGTGGTCCCATCCCATACCGAGAAGGCTGCCCCTGACGTAGAAGCCGAGGCTTACATATAGTGATGCACTAAAGGGAATGGAAGGCTCTGAAAGTATCAAAGTTGAACCCTGCCCCCCCCCCCCAGACAACGAAGCCCTAACCCCGGGAAGTCTCTGGTCCCAAGAAACCTGGAAGACCTCAGGGTAACTATCAGTGTCACAGAATGAGCTCTGGCTGGCAGTGAAACAGTCGAAGCTGGAATGATCTGCAGCAGAGACTCTGAAATCTCAGCTGGAGTCGAAGAAGGAATATGCATGTGGTAGAAGAAGGTAAGGTTCCAGAGCTAATAAGGCTAGGAACCATAGATGGAGGTTATCCCCTCACTGTCAGGAGCTGGTCCACCAGTCTCATAATATCTGACTCTGATAAACTCTTGGTGGATCAATGGAGACCTTGGTGGCAGCCTTTCCAAAAAAGGACTGAGACCATGGTCCACAAATGGATCTATTGAGGGGGTGTAAGTTGTATGGGGTAAAATTATTATCTGAGAGTCCTTCGGTATCGAGTGATTGGTTGGTACTAAAGAGAACATCGCCTGCACCGATACTGGTACTGTAGAGGTCGGTCCAGACAGGAAAGAGGGATGAATATCTTTGTTGACTGGTATTGAGGAGGCTGTTGGCACCATGGGAGAGTTGGCTACTTTAGGAGGTGGTTCAGAGGAAGTTGTCAAAACAGAGTGACTCCGCTTTTTAGGTTTAGAAGAAGATGAAGATGAGGAGGAACTGGCTTCCATCTTTGGCTCTGACAGAGATTCTTCACAATCAGATTTAAGAAGGCCTTTCAAGATCAATTTGTTTTTGTGCTCTATCAGGGTTCTGGAACTGAGAACACATGACAGCTCACACAGTCTTCCTGTAGATGGACCACACAGAGACAATACACACACCGAGACAATACACACAGTGTGTATCCATCTGAATTTCTGTCACATTTTTGGCACCTCTTGAAGCCAGAGGTACTTTTAGAAGCATTGTCTGCCATAACGTAAAAACCAAGGCCCCTGTATACACAGATACACACATATGGAGTGAACTATAAGGAAAGTGGAAAGTTTTTTCTTTTAAATGCATCCAAGAAAGAAAAAGGAGAAGACAAATATGAACTATGGTATGAAAGTTTGCCTTAAGGTAAAAGGAGAAAAAGTACCAACAATGGTAAGTGGGACTACCTAACGGTAAGAGAAAGAAAAAAAAACGCACCCATGCGCATGCTAAAAGGGTCTATATTATATAAATCGAAGACTAAAAACATCGACTCACCTTAAAATTTCAAACCTGCAGTTCATCAAACAGCCAAATGTGAAAGCCAACAACGACCACCACAAAAAAAAAAAAAAAAAAAAAAACACTTTTTGGGGGGGGGGGGTTGTGCCCCCCCCCCCCCAACTATTCTAACTCTGAGATCGCAGTACAGTCGAGGAAAGGGCAGATGTAACGGAACAGCCAAATGATTTCTTTCCCTTGGAAAGAAAGAAATTATTTGGCCGTTCGATAATCTGCAGCTTTGACATTTCCGTGTTAATTAAAAGTGAGCCGACGTTTTTGGTCTTCATATGATATAGACCCAGCTAAAAGGTATCTAAAGGAGCAGGGCAGTATAGATAGGATAAGGTAAAAACTGACATACAGTTTGAAGAAAATGCTAATGCTCAAGAGATTGGATAAAACGCATCTGGCACTATGAAGCGGCAAACAAAATCTGAGGTAATCTGGTAAGAAGCATTGTGGGTAAAACTTAGCAAGAGTTTTTGGAAGGCATGAGCTGGAATAATGGGCAAGTCAGTTCCAAGGCTCAGAACTAAGCTCACAGTCAAGGATTATGTGAAGACTGACAGCATCAGATCAGTAGTTATACCATCTAACCAGTAATATTTGAAAAGTTATAGAAAATAATCATCAGTAACCAAGAAGAAAAATTCACTCTCACAGCTCAAGATTCAGAATCACGTCCTGTTGCAATGGTGGCAAATGAAATCTGAGGAGTTAGGGATGGCATACAGCATTATAGGTAGAGGGAGGAGCTTGAGATTTGGATCCAAGCCTTGTAAATGCGGCTGAGTCAGATCCGTGACCCCATTCGTGAGGAAGAATGAAAAGGACATCATCAGATCTGTGCTCGTCAATTGAGATGCTTTCAGCAAAAATTTCAGAATGAGGAGCAACAGGGATTAGTGTAAAGGAGACTGGGAGGCCAAGTGTGGTTGAGCATCTCTCGGTGACTCCCCCAGTGGGGGGATCAGGGCAAAGAACCTACTGCATTTGTTGTTGAGGGGAGGGTCAAATAGATCATAGCATGGTTGACCCCATTGACATATATTCTCTCCACCACGTTGACAATTTGAGACCCACTTATGATGCATCAAAATGGACCTGCTTAACTTGGCTGCAATCACGTTGTATTTCCCCAGGATGTCTGCTGCTATTAGAAAGCAATTGGAAGAGATCACCCACTGCCATACTCTCTTAGCTTCTCAACAAAAAGGGTAAGATCCGGTCCCCCCGTTTGTTGATGTATCATACTACTAACATATTGTCTGTCTGGATCACAAAAACCCTGACTGGGGCAGTGTCTTGAAAGGCCTGCAATGCTATGAGGGCAACTCTCATCTCCAGGACACTGATATGCATCTTGGTCTTTTGGGAGGCCATATGGCTTGGACTGTCCTTCCCAAGAAATGCCCCCCCCCACCCGAGCTGAAGCGCGTCCATGGTCACTGTAACCTTGCACTAGGGAGAACAAAAAGACAGCCTTTGTGCAGTTGATTGGAGTGAATCCACCACAGAAGGTAATTCTTGCATGCTTGACTAATTTTGACTAGCATGGATAATGAGCGCTGGAGAACAGATGATTGAGTGGTGAGCATCCATTAAAAGATTCTCAAATGAAACCTGGCAAGCAGTACAAGGGTGATTACCGCTGCCATTGAGCCCAAGGTTTGAAGTATCAGTTGTGCCGGAAGGGAAGAATTTTGAATTATCTTCTTGACCCGGAACTGAATGATTTCTATTTGAAACACAGGAAAAGAAGCTGTTTGAGTGACTATATTCAGATGAGCACCAATGACTTCCAGAGTTGGCAAGAACTGAGATTGTTGTAATTGACTGATATTCCCAGATGGGAGCACAGCCGGAGTAAGAAGTCCCTTGCTTAAATCAGTTGATGCCTGGTTGGAGCAGTCAGGAGCTAGTTGTCTAGATATGGAAACAGAAGCTGCTGTGACTGACATGCATCTGGTGAACACTATGTGGGCTGTGGTGAAACCAACTTAAATATAAACCCATATGTCACAAGATGGGTTGCAAACTGGCTCAAGGACAGAACCCACAGGGTCAGAGTTGCTGGAGCTATGTCAGACTCTAAGCCGGTCACAAGCGGTGTCCCACAGGGCTCAGTCCTGGGACCCCTCTTGTTCGGCATTTATTTTTCCGAGGTACAGGCAAACATAGGAGGATTGTGGCTGACAAAGTTCGCAGATGACTGCAAACTGGGCGCCATAATTGATACTCCAGCGGACACAAACATCCTTCAGAGAGGCCTCATAGAAACGGATAATTGGTGCCAGAGCCATGGCCTTAAGCTGAACGCCAAAAAATGTGTAGTCATACCCTTTGGGAAAAACAAGGTACCCACAAATTATCACATAGGTGGTAATCCATTAAGTACGGAAGAGGTAATCGGGGACCTAGGGACCCAGGTTGACAGTTACCTCTCATTTGACACTCACATTGCCAAAGTGGTTAGGAAGACCTTCTATATTGTCCACCTTATCATGAAGGGTTTCACATCTAGATCAAGAGAGGTCATTGTGCCCCTGTACTCTTCTCTTATCAGGCCAATGATCGAGTACAATGACCCATTTGGGATGTATCTTACCCGACACCTGCAGCAGTTGGAAAGACCCCAAAAGTTCCTCACTAAGAGGATAAAGGGTCTTAAACATATGTCATATGCTGCCCGACTGAAAAAACTCCAACTCTATTCAGTCGCATACCGCCTACTCAGAGATGATTTGTGCCTGACGTACAAGGCCATGTCCAATCCGGAATTAATGGACATGCTCCACCTCAGAAAATCCAAATCCATCAGAGCCACAAGAGCAAGAGAATTAAACCTCAACACAGAAATAAATAGGACGTGCTGGAGGGACAGATTCATAACCCAAAGGCTCCCTACACTCTGGAACAGAATCCCAATCCATGTTAGGCAGAGCCCCTCACTAACTCTATTCAAGAGAAATCTTGACGAGTGGATGGGAGATCGTAGGTTTACCCCGGGGGTCATCTCTGTGTCACTACTAGACAGAGGCACAGTAAACTAAACCCTAAATGGGCATAGTATTCTCATCCTAAGGGGGGGGTGAAAGCCACACACACTCTGGCTAGGCTTATAAATGCCCTAGGGCAGATAGCCTAGTACAAACCTATGAACCTATGAACCAAAGGGCAGTGCTCTCAACTGGTAAGGACTGGCTCCCAGCTGGAAGCGCAGGTATTTTCTAGAACATCTGTTCATTTTGATGTGATAGTAAGCATCCTGAAGATCTGCTGAGCACATCCAGTCGTCCTTGTACAGAAACGGTAGAATGGACTGAACCGTGACCATCCAGAACTTTGTATACTGAACAGAAAGATTTGGTGTACTGAGATCCAAAACTGGTCCAAATTCCCCTGTCTTTTTTGGCACCAAAAAGAATCTGAGTAAGTTCCATATCCTCTCTGGCCTGGACGGACCTCTTGGACGACTCTTTCACGCAGCTTTTTTTTTTAAATCTCTAGAGAGGTTACCTCCTTCTGACTGGGTGGAACATCAGGCGTCTTCTTTGGAACTGCTGGACAGGATTGGGAAAATGGTATAATATACCATCTGGATATCATCCAGATGGTATATTATACCATTTTCCCACAGGGTATGGTATAATATACCATCTGGATATCATCCTCCTCATCCATAAATCTTTTGTGATATCTAGCCAGGCTCTCTAGTGCAGGGATAGATGACCCCCAAATGCCTCCAGAGACAGACAGTTGGACCTCCATTCAGGAGCACTGACAGGATCTGTCTGAGAAAGAATCTCTAGATCCCTGGTTATACAGACCACCTTTGCCACACAGATGGCGTCTTCCATTCAAATTCCTCCCTCTGCCTCTGGGGAACTCTTTCCATATGATTCCTGAAAGGGACCCTGGAATTTCTTGAACCACATCGTTCTACCACTTCGCTGGTTCCCAGTAAAGGACTTTTGAGGAGTAGAAAACTGTATGCCCACAGCAGACAGATTCTTCTTTCTTGTTTGCACCTGGAGAGTGCGTCTTTTACCTTGGGGCAAAAAAGTAAGGTTCCATCAAAAGGTGCACTGATGAAAGAAGATTTAAATGGTTCCATAAACTCACATAAGTGCACCCAGGCATGTCTCTTAATGGAATTCCCTGCCTCCACCACCCATGAGGTACTTTCCACAGCATGAGAGATTAACCTCATGGACAAATCAGATATCGACTGAAGGGTAGCCAGTTGTGAAGAAATGGTAATCCCTTCCTTGGAGGACATGGACCCTAAAAAAGACTTGGTAAGCTCCTTGACCAAACCTCTTTGAAGTCTGGTAAAATGTGCCAAATGATTCAGGCACCTTAAAGTGAAGGTCATGGACACAGATGCATTTCCCAAACCTGACCAGCGCCCTAGACTCCTAGTTAAGGACTGGACAGAGGAACTCTGTTTCGCTAGTTCCTTTCTTGTGGCTACCACAACAAACAAGGCATCAATTGCCACTCCTTTACTCCAGTTTAGATGGTCATTTGGAGGAGCAAAGATTTTATCTGTTCTCTTGGGAACAGGACTAACAGCATTTGGTTCTTTCCATGCCCATTGAGAGGCCAGATCTACAAGCTCATCGGTGGGGTGAGTCACCCAGGAGGTAGATAGGCCAGACCCAAAAGCCTCCAGAAACACGGATTCCACTTGGTAAAGGTTATCGGGAAATCAACTACCTCTTTGTTTAAGGAGTTCCAAGATGTCTCCAAAGGAGGCATCATCAGGTGGAGATCTGGGGGAGCTTTCCCCCTCATCAAAATCAGTGTCTGTAGCGACAGCCTTTTGTGAGGAGTCTAACTGCCTCCTCTTTCACATTCTCTACCAAGGAACCTCCTCAGTGGGAGGCCCCAGAAGTATCAAAACAGATAATACCCCGATGGGTGGACTGGAGACTAGCTTGGACTGGCTGTCCCGGTGGAAAGGATGATCGAGACTCAGGACGCAAAACAGAATGAGACAAGGAAGTCTTATCCAAAGAGGACAAGGTAGTCTGTTCTCTGGGCATAGAGAAAAGTCTCTCCACTACCTCGAAAGCGCAGCACCTAGCAGAAGCAGAAACCAATACAGCAGACAATGGAGCCTCTCAGATCATTGGCTCCCATCATCCCAAAGACACTCCATCTAAGGAGGGAGTTGGAGCTGAGCTATCTAATGCCAGGGCTCTGAGGGGAAATCACAGATTCGGAGTCGATGCCAAAGCCCTAGAGAGGGCACCAACTCCAAGAGTCCTCCAGCTCTGAGGTGTTTGGTGCCTGTAGACTCAATGAAACCATCGGAGTCAAAGTAGTAAGGACAGCTCAGAGGAGGACAGATAAATGGTGACAGCCTCCATCGAATCACAAGACCCCATAGGGTTGGAGCCAAAAGAACATCCATTTGAATTTGCATCCTAAGGAACCTCCTTATCATCTTTTCCACATCTGCCTCACATAGGCTCCTGGAGGATCGGAAAGAAGAAGCCACTGACAAGAGCCTAGAATGTCTTCTGGGTGACTGTTCAGGAAATGGAGATGGCGACCTAGAGGAGATGCTCACTGAAGTCAGAAGTGGGTTGTGGATCTGAGTAGATTTATCTATCCAAAGCTTCAGATCTGAAGGGATCAGATCAGACTTTTTTTTAAAAGTTTTGCAGGTGGCTCCAATGAAGTCGCAGTCAAGATGGAAGGATGATCAGTAGATATTTTAGGGTCTCCTTGTCCTTAGGAAGAGAGCCACCCTTTTTATCTTTTTTCTTTTTGCTTTTGGGGGATTTGAGTCCCAGTAACCAAGGGAGAGGATTTGGAAAGACCACCACCCTTCAACTTAAGCTTATTCTTCTTATCAACTAAAGCCCTACAGTTAAAGCATGCACAAGTGCCACACTACCTCTGGTGTATTGGACCAAAACTTTAAACACATTCCCAGAGGGTATCGGAGTTTGGAATCTTGTGCCCACATGAAACACATTTTTTTAAAGCTGGAAAGCTTATCTGACATTTTTCTACAAGAAAAACAAGCAACAATAGTACAATAAAAGTACAGAAAGGGGTTGATAGGAAAAACTTTTCATTACACAGAGAAAAAGACTACCAACAATGGTATGTAAGAGTACTATAAAAATACGAGGCGAGAAGCAAGACTACCAACTATGATATTTAGAGGTACTCAGAGTACAAGGAAAAATGGCCATTAGAAGAGGAAAATTAGTGAGCTGTTATAAAGGGTAACAAGGGAGGTATACAGAATACTGAGAGGGAATACAAGTCTAATTAAGATATCCACATCTATTCGCAATGGTAGCAAATGAGATCTGAGGTATGTTAGGTTGGTGGGACATTTTAGGTAAAAGGAGGAGTTAGAGCGTTCAAGAATCCTATGATCTAGAAGTGTCCGAGTCGGACCTGAACCCAACAGTTGAGGAATGAATGAAAATGACTACATCAGATCACAATATCTATTGGAATTTTGGAGTAACTCATCAACCAACATATTCTTGAGAGGTGGGAAGAAACCAAAGAAAGCACACAGAGACATGGGGAGAACATGCAGACTACAATGAGTGTGACAGATGATTAGGCTTGCACTCCAGACCCTGGAGCTGTAAGGCTGAGATCTTAACCACTGAGCCACCATGCTATGCTTATGTGCATCCTCATTTTCTCCATCACTGATTAAAAACAAATTGCATTTTTAAGCTGGTAGTTACGACAGTTAAAGCAACATATATAAACACTTGCTTTATTTCATAAAGATACACTGCAGTAAAACTGGCAGATCGGAGTTATTCTAAGCCAGGTGGGTAGGATCCAGAGTTACTAAAAAGCTCACAGTATGATATAGCACTTAACCTTGTACAACAGGGGCCAACCTATCCTATCACCAGACAACATGGGCCAGAAAGTACAGCTGTGTGAGTAACTCAACAAAACATAAGGATTACAGGATATTATTGCTGCATATTTTCATACTAGCAACTCTGAAGGGATACATTTCCTTGAGACCAGTAATGTGGGATATTCATGTTAGGAATTTATTACTTTTTTAACTCCAAGATGTTCCCAACTCTGCAAAGATCCTTTCATTGGGTGTTTTGTGCAAATTAAAATTGCTGAAAACCACTTTCAGAACTAATGGACTTTACGCTTTTCCTCTTTGCTGTAGGACCACTTAGTTGACATGTATTGGTTTGGGGGGGGGGTCAGGGTCACTCTACATGGGGTGGAAAAGCGGTTGCTTTCATGCAAAATAAAAATAAATGCTTTTCAGAATCTCTGAAAGTGGGTTTCAGTGACTTTTCATCACACAAGCAGAAGTTGCTGAAATTACCTTCAGCAATTTGACATTTCTTGCGATATTTTTGGAAAGCTGACTGTCCAACATGAATCTTTTTCACATATTTGGTATATTTTCCTTTGTATGTTCAATGTTTTGTATTCGTGTTTAGCTAAGAAACATTTACCTTGTAATGACATTTCTTATTCGGAGGAAACTCTTGAAGGCCAACAGTCATCTTCCTATTCGGATTTCCAGATCTTTCACAGATGTCCCACTCAAACATGGCTCATTCACCTCATTCCAGACATCCGTTCAACATATAAATAAAACAGACACTTGCATGATTTTTTTTTTTTTTTTTTTTGTACAAAAGGAAGGCAGAAGTGGACCCTGGCTATGGGCTTCTCTGGATCCTGGCCCATAAAATCCATAATGGCCTTAAACCTACAATCATCTTTCGTTTTTTAGGCAGCACTAGGGCTGTGCCAAAAACTCCCTATACCACCAACAATGGCAAAACAGGAAAGAGGAGGGCACATAAGTCCCTACTGCCTGGAACATATGCCAGGAGTGGGAATAAGAACCCAGGGAATATCCTGCCAAACTGTATTATGGTCATTGTGTGGATAACTGCTGCACCCAAGGGAAGAGGTATTTGAACAGAGCACAGTCTCTTGGCAGGAAGCAGACTGCCTTGTTCTTTGACTCCATCTCCAGTTTGCAATGTTTGGAGATGATATGGACAACCAACCAAGTCACTGCTTCATAAATTATATGAGCAAACATTCATGAAGACAGCAGAATGCAGTACAGTTTCCAGTCATTTAGAAAGGGTTTGGCTGGAAACCAGAACATCTATTTTACTTGGCATAAATGAGGCAAAAGCTGGTCCATCTGCCTGATGTTTTTGGCTATAGCAATGCCATCAGAGTTGCCTCCAGATGTCCAAAAGACGCAAGATCCTTTTTCATTTGATTTGGAAGGGTGGAGAAATGGTAAAGGCAAATGGATAACCCAATTACGTGCCAGTTACGAGATCACTTTTAACATAAAGGAGAAGTTAGTCTTAAGGCTGTGTCTTTATGGAAGACTGTAAAGAGTGTCTTATAGATAAGGGCTTGTAATTCTAAAGCTCTTCTGAAGAACTGCTTGCATTAAGGGTCCGAAACTTTGAAATCGTTCTGGTTACTGTCACTGCTACCAAGAAGAGTCTTCCAGGATATGAACCTTAATGGCAGAGAAGCACTTGGGACAAAG
Source organism: Protopterus annectens (assembly GCF_019279795.1). Taxonomy (NCBI): domain Eukaryota; kingdom Metazoa; phylum Chordata; order Ceratodontiformes; family Protopteridae; genus Protopterus; species Protopterus annectens. Next base: position 1,420,792,530 of record NC_056731.1, read on the forward strand.
AGTGCCAAACGTAAACATTTCAATAGCAAAGTTCAAATCCACAGGGGATACTTTGGGTAGGATTAGCAAGAATCCCAGACTCCAGAGGTAATCTCCAGCAAGTCTCTGGCCACTCAAAGCATTCAGCGACATATGGGCCTAAAGGAGGCAATTATTCATATAAGTTGAAATGTGTACCCTTTCCATTCCCAAAAATACTACAAATAGTACCAGGTACTTTGAATACCCTGGCAGCAATAGAGAGCCCAAAAGATAAGCAAGTAAAACTGTACGAGAAGGGGCCCAGCCCTGAATCTTAGAAATTTCCTGTGGTCCCTGTTAATTTGGATATGCTGGTATGCATCCCCCTGATCCAACATTGATAAGAAAACTTGGCTCAACAATAAGGGAAGCAAAGACTGGAAGGTGAGAATCTGTAACCTTCATCAAATGACTGAGCTTTAAGTGTCACCTTTCTGTCTACCAGAAACAGCCATGAGTGAAAACCTAACCAGTCTTGCTTTGACATTTCTACTGCTCCTTTCTCCAAAAGCTGCTAAGAGAAACAGAAGGTGAGGCTGCTCTTCCAGATCCACAGAAGCATCTGCAAAGGCCAGTACTGTTTCATATTCCAATGGGTTCCTGTGAGCAGTGAAACTCATCACCCAGTTGTCAGACATCATGCTGAACTAACCTTCTCAGAACTGGCTCAGGGCTTCCTCTTGGTGGGAAAAGAGAAGAGAATAAGCTTAGTTATGGCTGCTCAGCAGGACTAGCTGGAACATTTCCTGCCATCTTTTCCCTTTATCCTTTCCGTTTTCCCACCATGTTTGTTTTTCCAACTTTCTTATTTTCAGCCTGCTGGTTTTTGGTTTTGGTCTGGCACTTGTAATAGTCACGGAACAATAGTTTCTACTGTACTTGGAAATGGGAAGACAAACCTTTCCACCATCTGCTTTTACTCTATTCTGGTAGTTCCTGCACTCCAAGCCAGGAATGCTGTCAGACAGAGGATATGATGGCTGCCTTAGAAGCCATGTAGCTGCACCTATCAAATGTTTTTCTAATTTCTGCATCAACTGAACATAATTTGCAATTTCATTTCTAAGAATCAAGTGCTCAATTTCTTTTAGGCTTTCTACCCAATACTTTATCATATGCATCTGGAAGCACTGGAGTCTTGAATCTAGCTTAAATTTCTGGTATGAGACCCAACGTCAACCACCAGGGCAGAAATTCCAAGCTTTCCGTTAACTTGGCACTTAAAACTTTACTGGGCTGTTAGCTTCATCTCCCACTTGAGAAACTCACATGGGAAAATGACTCCCAAGCTACTTATCTTTTCGAAGGTTACAGCGATACCATCAGGATAGGCTTGCTACACCTTATAAAATGTTGAGTTTCTTAGCAGTGGTAGGCTGAAAGTCTGGTTAAAAAGATGTCACCAAGAAGGTATCCTCAAATTCTTCAAAATCTGGAGGGTCTGCTGTGGGTTTGGTGCCTCCAAGAGCAAGAAATCAAAATATCTCTTTATAATATACATTTGACTGTCTCCTACTTAAAATGTTCTCTCATCCTTGTGAGGGCTTCACCAAATTATAAACCTTCAGACAGACAGCTCAAGAAGGAAGACCATTTTGTTGTCTTCAGAGCTGTACGTACCCCAGAGGGGACACCATTTGTGTTATATATACCATGCCCTGTTCCTCTGAGGAGGAATGCAAACCTGTGCTTCAGCTTGAATACGTATTACTCAATTTGTTCTGAAGGTGCAGACATTGAAGGCCACTCAATGCACAGACCCTGCCACTGCACAAAAAGCTGTTCCACTAGCTTTTTAAGACTCGGGACACAACTCCAAAAGACTTGCTCTCAGTGTAAGTGACCACTTACACTAACAGCAGGTCTTTTGGAATCTGCCCCACCCCCAGTGTAAGCCTGTTTATAGACGGTGTTAAATGAATTACTTATATGTAACATCTGACAATAAGTCTTTTGTAATAAGGGCTGACTTAACTGAGAGCAACTCTTTTGGAACCTGGCCCCTTGAATACAGCATCACTGGCAACCCAATTTCTACGATGCTGAAATATATGACGTGATGTGCAACAAAGAGAAGGGTCTGTGAGGGGCAAAAAATCATTGTTAAGCTTTGCATTGGAGTTTCTCTTCTCTCCTAAAATAACAGGAATCAGGTCTTCCCTTTATTGATGATCTTGAAAAAAGCGTTAAACTTGCCACATCAACAGCTAGTGGAATCTAGCTTATTAATCTGGATTTATAACACTTGCAGGTCGCTGTGCATTCAGTAGCCATGATGCTGAACAATTATCTCCAATGAATGTATCAATAAGATAGGTCTGTAATTGTTTTTTGTCCCTACCACAGATGGTACTTTTGTCTTGTCACAGTCTTTCTGGTTTGGTTAAACACACAAATGCAGTTAGGCAACTTTTTTTTTAACTTTTAAGTAGTTTAGAACTAGAATAAAAACAACTTAGGAACACCAGCAATAAAAGTAATCAGTAAAAACTTTGAAGCATTTTTAGTCAAGTCAAGTAAAACTTTGTCATTCAGACCATACAAAAAGAAATGCATAGCAACAAAATTTCATTCTCCAAGCTCAAGTACAACATAAACAAGAAAAAACACAGAAACACACACAAGACAAAATGCACATAACAGTAAGAGTCCAGACATCCAAAGGCACAGAAGCTTCCTCAACCATGCTCGATTGCAGTACAGTGAATACAGCCACCCTCCCCATCCTCACTTCCACGAGTCCCTCTCCAATGCCAGCAACAAATCAAGTCCCAAACCGGTCCCCTCTGCCATACAGCGCAACTACCACCACAAGAAGGCCTGAATGGCCATAATCAGATCAACGATCACCTAACATCACCATCCACACCTCCACCAGCTTATCTCCAGTGCAGCAATGTCCCAAAATGTTTTCATATTTTTCTAGTAGTATGCTTTTATGCTTTAGTAGCAGCTCTAGCAGTATGCTTAAGAAGCATTTTAAACAATTTTACAATTGGAAACAAGACAAACTTGGTAACAAACAAAACCAGTGACAGCCTCACAAAGACATCAAGACCTAAGGAGTGTGGACTAGAAAGAAAACCCCTAAAAAACAAAAAAAATTAGAAAAGTCTGACCTTATCCACTACCCAAAAGCAGAAAAGCATACTATTAGAAAAATATGAAAATATTTTTGCCAAATATATATATGAAAAGATGAGCATCCTAGGAGTCTTTTCTCACATGTGAGCATCTCAAATGGGAGAGGAAGCTGTTTGGCAGAAAACCATGGGTAAAGGAGAAGAGCTAGCAATCTGGGAAAATTTTAAATGCTGAGCTGACTGGAAGCCTGCAGCTTCTATCTTGGTGGTTGACAATGCTGGACCAGAGGATCTCCAAATGCCACTGAAGAGCCTAATATGAGCAAATGGTTAACCATCTGGTTCTGTACAGTTCTGTCCTCAGCTCATTTACAAACGGTACAGATGCTAATGACATGCATCCTGAATGAACATTTATCAAGAAACATGTGGAGTCCACCTGCAAATCAGTGACTGAGGTAGCAAAGATTTCTGCAAAAACTGAAAACCTCTTCCAAAGGAAAAGAATAAGCCTAATGACAGAAAGCTTCCTAATGGCATAAAATACCTCACAAACTCCTGCAAGTATAGACAGCATAAAAAGAGATATAGCACACAAGCTAGACAGAGGTAGAGCTGTCAAGAACAGCAGCTTGCAAACAAACCCTTCATAACAAGTTCAGAGTTTTTTTTCTGCTCATAATTTTGAAATTAGGTGATTAATTACACAGATGAGTGGGACAGCTTGCAGAAATATCCCCTACTAGTGGAAGGAGAATGCATCCCCCCCCCAACACCTGCTGAAAGAATGAAATACAGGAAGGACTACAATCACTGATAAAATGAAGAGGTTGCTCCATGGGGTACACCACCACAGGAAAACTGACCAGAAAGGAATACCGAATATACAGGTCCAGGAGGAACCAGAGGAGCAGCTCAGTGGGTACACCAGCATGATTATGTGAAAACTGCTGCAAAGCTAATGCCACTAGGTAAGGCGCACTCACAGAAAGTACAGTTGTGTACACTTACCATAAATGTAGATGTTCAAGTATATTCACTGTTGCAGTAACCACATTTGGGTTATCTGCTTGCAGGTTGCCCTCAGTCGGCATGATTATCAAAGTCTTGGGTCCTGCGTCGGTTGCTGTCTCATCTTCCATGACATCAGGGAGTCAGGGGTATAAAGCATGCAGCCGACGCCATTATATCAGTTTTTCTTGCCACAGATGGGAAGCAATTGTATACAAGGCTACACCTCCAACAAAAAAGCAAATACACCAAAAAGCTTTAAGCATAGTAAACAAGAATAGAGGTATAGTCAATAGAAGTAAGGGGGCTGGAGGGAGGATAACCAGGACTGCAACAGTGAATACACTCAGACATCTACATTTATGATAAGTGTACACAACTGTACTATGTTCTTCATGTTGCACTATTGCAGTCATCACATTTGGGTAGATTCCCAAAACTAAGGATGGGAGGAGGCAATTTAGATAGCATTTGGACCAGCTAAAAGGCCCTGCAAGACTGCAGTGGCAAAGCCAACTCTGGATTTAGAAAAAACTGGCAAGTGGTAATGCTTGGTGAAGGTACGTATAGAACTCGAGGTAGCAGCTTCTAGGATGTCCCTGGTAGGGACATCTCTGAGAAAGGCTGTAGAGATAGATGCAGCCCTGGTTGAATGTGGTCTTATCCCCTGTGGGGTAGGTTTTCCATGATGCTTATAACAGAAATGAATGCAATGGCCTATCCACTTAGAAATGGTTTGCTTTGAAATGGACTTCACCTCTGCCCCTGCAGCAAATGCCACCAGCAGCTGTTCAGATTTCCTGAAAGACTTAGTCCTGTCCAAGTAAAATCTAAGTTGTCTGTGCATGTCCAAGGAGTGCAGAATTCGTTCCCCTTTGTTCTGTGGATTAGAAAAGAAGGTTGGCAAATGAATGGACTGATTAAGGGCCACACTGGATACCACCTTGGGCATAAATGAGGGAGTGGTCCTGAGGGACACCCTGTCCGCATGAAAGATGATGAAAGGCTCCACTGCCATGAGTGCCTGTAATTCAGACACCCTTCTTGCTGAAGTGATGGCTAGAAGGAAGGCTGTTTTCCAAGAAAGGAATTTCAACTCTGCATTTGCAGCTGGCTCAAAGGGAGGAAGAGTGAGCTTTTCCAATACAAAGTTAAGGCCCCAGGTTGCAGTAGGGGCTTTTCTGGGTGGTCTAAAGTTTTTGGCCCCTCTGAGGAATTGCTTCAGCAGTGGATGAGAGAAGAGGGGTGGTTCTGTGTTGTAATGTGCTGTAATGTGCTGAAATGGCTGAGGCATGAATTTTGATGGAAGAAAAGGAAAGGCCCTTGTGAAACATCTCAGTTAAGTATTGAAGAATATGGGGTAAATTGGGTACTGCTGTGCCCATCCCCTGAGTTTGGCTCCAGGAACAATCTTTTTTCGATTTTTCAGCATAGGATTTTCTAGTACTAGGCCTCCTTGCCTCCAGAATGACATCCAATCACTTGCTTACTGAGAGATGGTAACGGAGAGGTCAGGTAATTAGCCAGGCTGCAAGGTTCAGGGTTTGAAGCTGTGGGTGCAGAAACTGGCCGTCCTGCTGGGAGAGCAGGGCAGGGGTCTGAGGCAGGTGCCATGGTGCCAGCAGTAACACACTGCGCAAGAGGGGGTACCAGTGTTGGCAAGGCCAGTCCGGTGCAATCAGTATTGTACTTGGTTTGTCCTGTTTGATCTTTAGTAGCACTTTGGAGAGGAGAGGCAGAGGGGGAAAGGCATAAACTGATAGGTTTTTCCAGGTGAAGGACAGAACATCCACTTTCCAAGCCTATTTGTGAGGAGTCCTTGTGCAGACTTTGTCCAGCTGGTAGTTCTGAGGGGAGGAAAACAGGTCTATCGCTGGGCTCCCCCATTTGTTTCTCAACATGTTGAATATCTTTGGTTCCAGTTTCCACTTGTGTGGGTCCCATGAGATTTCTACTTAGGTCGTCTGCCAGTGTATTTGGCATTCATGGCAGGAATTGAGCCTGAAAGTGCACTTGGTAGCTCAAGGCTGTTTTCCACAGAGCCATGGCTAGTCTGCAGAGAGGGTATGAGAGGGTTCCCCCCTGCATGTTTATGTACCACATAACAGTGGTGTTGTCCGTCTATACCAATAATTGTCCTGGAAGAATGTGGTCCTTGAAGGCTGTCAAGAGCATTCTGTACAGCTAACATTTCTTTTTGAATGATATGTAGGTGCATTTGACTTGGGTTCCATTTGCCCTGAATGCACTGCCCTGCCAAGTGAGCCCCCCCCCCCCATGCATAGTCTGATGCGTCTGTTGTTAGGGTTTGGGCAGCAGGGGGTACAGAGAATGGCAGCCCCTTGTTTTGGTGGCAGGTATCTGCCCACCAAAGGATTCTATCTTTAGACAAGGTATGATAGGAATCATTGATTCTAGATCCTGAGAATGTTGACACCATAGGCTTTTTAGATACCACTGTAGTTTCCTCATATGCAGTCTTGCATATGGAATTAGTAGAATGCAAGAGGCCATGAACCCCAGTGCGTGCAGTATTTTCCTTGCAGATAGCTGGGTCTTTGTGGCCAGTAGATTAAAGTAGGCTGTCAAATGAACTTGTTTCTCTGGCGTGAGGTAGGCCATCTGGTAAGTTGTATTCCTGGGAGCAAGCTTGAATACAATTTGTGGGCAGAGTACAAGATTTGAAGTTAGTAATTTCTGTACAAATGCCAGATGATTTAATAGTATGTCCTGGCTTTCTACTTGAATTAGACAATCGTCCAGGTATGGGTATATTTGAATATTTCTTTGCCTGCAAAATGCAATGACTGGAGCTAGGCACATTGTGAATACCCTGGGTGCAGTAGATAAGCCAAAAGGCAGTGCAGAGAAAGTACAGTTGTGTACACCTACCATAAATGTAGATGTTCGAGTGTCTTCACTGTTGCAGTCATAACTGTAGGGTGCTCCTGCCGGCAGGCAGCCTGAGGTCGGCCAGAATCCCAAAGTCTGGGTCCGGCGTCGGCTGTATAAGCTAGTACCCTGACGTCAGTACACTTTGGTACATAGCCCTCAGCCGACGCCATCTTCTCCAGCCTTTCTTGCCCTAGATGTCAGAAGTCCCCAACAAATCAAAAATGAATCCAACAAGGAAACACAAATACACCACAAAAAAGGAAAAGAGAGAAAAACAGAGGGGATAGGAGGGAGCGAAACCCGACTGCAACAGTGAAGACACTCGAACATCTACATTTATGGTAGGTGTACACAACTGTACTATGTTCTTCGTGTTTCACTGTTGCAGTCATAACTGTAGGGTGGAATCCCAAAGCAGTGTAAAAGGGGAGGAGGCTTTAGATAGAAGAAGGGGAGGCAAGAATACCCTGCAAGACAGCAGAGGCAAAGCCTGCCCTGGACTTAGAAAACAGGGGGAGATTGTAGTGCTTGGAAAAAGTTTGCACAGAACTCCAAGTGGCAGCTTCCAAGATATCCTTGGTAGGGACTCCTCTGAGGAAAGCTGTAGAAGTGGCAGCTGCTCTAGTAGAATGACTTCTAATGGTACCTGGAAACTGTTTCCCATGATGAGTGTAACAAAATCTGATTTCATAAGCAATCCATTTGGAAATAGTTTGTTTAGAAATAGATTTTCCAGGAGAACTGGAGGCAAAAGAAACAAACAATTGATTAGACTTTCTGAAATCTTTAGTCTTGTCCAGGTAAAATCGTAACTGTCTGTGCACATCTAATGAATGCAAAATCCTTTCCCCTTTACTTTGAGGATTTGGAAAGAAAGTAGGAAGGTGAATTGTCTAATTTAAAGCCACTTTCGAAATCACCTTAGGCATGAAAGTAGGATTGGTCCTCAAGGATACTCTGTCCTGATGGAAAATAAGGTATGGTTCCACAGCCATGAGAGCTTGCAACTCTGAAACCCTTCTGGCAGAGGTCAATGCTAATAAAAGAACAGTCTTCCAGGATAAAAACTTAATATCTGAAGATGCAGCAGTCTCAAAAGGAGGCAAAGTAAGTTTTTCTAAAACATAATTAAGATCCCAGGCAGGGACAGGAGGGGTCCTTGGAGGCCGCAAATTTTTAGCCCCTCTCAAGAACTGCTTCACCAAAGGATGAGAAAAAACAGGAGGATCAGAACTGAAATGCGCAGAGATAGCAGAAGCATGAATCTTAATGGAAGAAAAGGAAAGTCCTTTAGATAAAAGTTCCAAAAGGTAAAGCAAAACAGAAGAGAGATCAGGTACCTGAGGATCCGAGCCTCGGTCCTGCATCCAAATACAAAACCTCTTCCATTTAGAGGCATAGGATTTCCTAGTGCTAGGCCGTCTAGCTTCCAAAAGAACATCCAAAACTTGTTTGGGAAGACTAGAGGAAATCAAATTCCTTTGAAGAGCCAAGCTGCCAGGCAAAGGGTCTTGAGATTGGAATGTAGTAACTGACCCTGATGCTGGGACAAAAGCGAAGGGTTCAGTGGGAGAATCCAAGGAGGCCCCGAGAACAGGAGCTTTAAAGTTGGATACCAAAACTGTCGAGGCCAATTTGGAGCAATCAAGATGAGGAACTTGGGCTTGTCCTGTTTTATCTTCAGTAATACCCGAGGCAGTAGAGGAAGAGGAGGGAAGGCATATGCTGAAAGGCTTCTCCAGCTGAAGGACAGGGCATCCACTCTCCAAGCTGTTTTGTGGAAGGACCTGGTGCAAAAGCGAGGCAGCTGATGATTGAGATGGGATGCAAACAGATCTATCTGGGGACATCCCCAAACTGCAGTAATCCTGTTGAATAAGTTGGTGTCTAGCATCCATTCGTGAGGATCTGAAATGTTTCTGCTCAGGCTGTCTGCTAAGAGATTCTGTTTCCCTGGAATGAATTGAGCCTGGAGATGTAGATTCAAATTTAGAGCTGTGTCCCATAAAACCATAGCTAGTCTGCAAAGGGGGTATGAATGAGAACCCCCCTGCTTGTTGATGTACCACATGACCGTGGTGTTGTCTGTGCGAATTAGCAGAGGCCCTGGTTGTAAAAGGTTCTTGAAGGCTAGAAGGGCATTTAGAACTGCCAACATTTCCTTCAGATTGATGTGCCAGTGAAGATGGTCCTTTGTCCAGGTTCCCTGCTGACAATTGTCTAGAAAGTGTGCTCCCCAAGCATAATCCGAGGCGTCCGTGGTTAGGATTTGAGTAGGTTGAGGAAGACGAAAAGGTTTTCCTTCGTTTAAAGTGCATGCCCTGGACCACCAGAGGAACTCCCTCTGAAGGCAGGGGATCAGAGGAATCAGAATATCCAGATCGTGGTAATGCTGTGACCATACACTTTTCAGATACCACTGAAGCTTTCTCATGTGAAGCCTTGCGTTTGGAATCAACAGAATGCAGGAAGCCATGTAGCCCAGAGCTTGCAGGAATTTCCTTGCAGTGAGCTGAGATAGAGTTGCCAAGGTGTTGAAAGTAGAAGCCAGCTGAGTTTGTTTTTCTGGAGTGAGGAAGGCCCTTTGTAAGGTTGTATTTAAGAGGGCTCCCAAGAATACCATTTGTTGAGAAGGGATCAAATGTGACTTTTTTATGTTCACTGAGAATCCCAGTAGGAGGAGAAGACGTTGAACAAAGTCCAGATGTTGAAGCAGAAGATCTTTGCTGTCTGCCTGAATAAGGCAGTCGTCCAAATAGGGGTAAATCTGGATCCCCTGAAGTCTGTAGTAAGCCACTACTGGTGCCAGGCACTTGGTGAAGACTCTGGGCACAAGTAGATAAACCAAAGGGCAGAACAGAGAATTGAAAGTGCCTCGAACCTGCCTTGAACCTGAGGAATTTCCTGCGTTCTTGCCTGATGGGAATATGCAAATAGGCTTCCTTTAAGTCCAATGTCACCATCCAGGCGTCCTGAGAGAGCATTGGAATTAGCTGCTGCAGAGTAAGCATCTTGAATTTTGGAATTTCCAAAAAGGTGTTTAACACAGAAAGGTCCAGAATAGGTCTCCATGAGTTTTGTTTTCTGGGAACCAGAAACAGTCTTGAATAAAACCCTTTTCCCATTTCCGAGAGTGGAACAGGCTCTATGGCTCTCATGGCCAGAAGAGCATCCACTTGAGTTAAGGCCTCTGACCATTGATGTTTTGGCAGATCTGGCCAACCGTGAGCCCTTGGCAAAGTGTGAAAGTGGAATTTGTAACCTTTTAAAATCACGTCCAATACCCATCTGTCCTGGGTAATATGAGTCCAATTTCTGTAAAAGAGACAGTTTTCCTCCGAGAGGGGCATCCAGGTGAAGGGGTCCTGAAGCCCAACCGAGAGAGTCATTGAGTTTGCTTTCTTTGAGATTGGGATCTGTCTTCTCCCTTCTAGGTGAAGAAGCAGTCCATTGTCTAGATCTGTAAGAGGCCTGGCCTTGACCACGACCTCTGAGCGCCTATATCTTCCCCTTTGAGGCCTGTCAGACGTGGGAAAGGACCAATTTTAGAGGGCCAATTCCTGGAAAATCTAGGAGGCTGAACTTGCAAGAAATCTTTACAGTCTGCATTGACTTTGCCTTTTCTTCCATGTTTTTAATATCTTCCTCAGCCTTGTATCCAAATGGAACATCATGTTGAACAGGGGCATCTAATAACTTAGCCTTAACCTGTTCAGGTAAACTTTGTTCACGAAGCCAGGCATGTCTCCTAATAACAGTACCAGAGGCAGCAGCCCTGCAAGAAGCATCCAAAGCATCAAAACCACAATGTAAGCTATGCTTGTTCACCTGTTCAGTAGCATGCAAAACATCCTGAAGTTCCTTATCCTCTGCACAAGCAGGAAGGGAAGCAAGCTTTTGCTTTAAAACAGACAAAAGAAATAGCTGATATTTAAACATATGAAACTGGCAATTTAAAGCCCTTACAGACAGGGTAGCAGAAGTATATACCTTTTTTCCCCACCTGTCTAAAGCACGAGAATCCTTCTCAGAAGGAATAGGATTTTTAGAAGTAGCAACCTTAGCAGCCTTAGAGCCCTGAGAAATAGTTTCAGGATCCGCAGAAGGGTTTTTAAATAAAAATAAATGAGAGTCAGGAACCCTATAAAATCTATCAGGCTTAGAAGGAGCAGGAGGCATGGAATCAGGATTCAAATTAGCCTCAGAAAAAGCATCATCTACAATGTCCAAAACAGGAGGGACAGCTAAAGGCCTATGCTGAGGAAGAAGAAGAAATTCTCTAAGCCTCTTCTTGGAAGCAGAATACTCCTGTCCTTCCCAATGAAAATGTTCCCTCATCTCATGCAAGGTTTCCCCAAAAGAAAAATCCTCAGGCGGAGAGGCCGAGGGTAAAGAGTCCTCAGCATCCGAACCCTCATAAGGGGGAAAGGAATAGTCCTGATCTGAGGAAGAAACAGAAGATACAGAAGCCTGGTCAGAGGAATCCAGAGTAACATCCTGTCGAGGCCTTTTCTCAGGAGGGGGGTGAGAACCCCTAATCATTGTAAGCAAATCTTCAGCCATCCTCAATAATTGCTTTTGTGTCCTGGGAGTGGATTCAGAAGCAGCTTGAGCTGGAACTTTAGACTTAACAGGAGTCTTTGTCTTTGCCTTTGCCTTTGAAATAGTGATGTGAGTAGGCCTGAAAACCCCTCAGAAGCCGGTACCTGCACAGCGGTTCCAGACCCATCTGAAGGAGCGACGTCCGAAGGTCCTGCAGCAGTTAAAATAGTGGGCCTTGATGGCTCCCCATGGGAGTCCGTATCGGCCATCGGTTCAGAAGTGGCGGACGACAGGGGCTGCAAAAGTGCCTCACTGACGACAGCCGAACCGGACGCTGGCTCCAGCTGCAACGAGTCCTGTTTGGACCTCGGAGGCCTGTCTTTGTCTTTGCGCTTCTTTTGAACTCCGGTAGTGTCCGACGACATTCTATAATTGAAGCGTCTGCCAAAATAATTTAAAGCCCAATCGTACCTGCGCTTGATAGTACGAGAGTTGAACCTGGCACAGAACCGACAACAAGAAACGTCGTGGTCAGGGCCTAAGCAAGGTAGACAGTAAGAGTGGAAATCTTTATGAGGTATTTGTTTCCCACACGCTATACAATTATTAACTTTTTCTGACATCGGAGGAACAAGAAAAAGATTCTAACGGGTACTTAGCTTTGAGAAGAGAAGTAAGAACTTCGGACCGACAACAACCAAATACGCTGTTCGAAAATCGCCAACCAACGACTTGCGAGCTGCTTTCCACCGCACGGCAAGAAAGACTGGAGAAGATGGCGTCAGCTGAGGGCTATGTACCAAAGCGTACTGACGTCAGGGTACTAGCTTATACAGCCGACGCCGGACCCAGACTTTGGGATTCTGGCCGACCTCGGGCTGCCTGCCGGCAGGAGCACCCTACAGTTATGACTGCAACAGTGAAACACGAAGAACATCTGATAATGCATGTAGCCTGCTCTGAAGTGTAGGTATCTTCTGCAAGATTCCCTTATTGGGATGTGCAGGTAGGCTTCCTTTAAATCCAGTGTTGCCAACCAGGCATTTTTGCCTAGCATGGGAAGCAGCTGATGCAGAGTTAGCATCTTGAATTTTGGGATTTCCAAAAATGTGTTTAGGATAGACAGGTCCAGAATAGGATGCCAGGAATTGTCTTTCCTGGGTACCAGGAAAAGTCTTGAGTAAAACCCTTCCCCCCATTTTTCTTCTGGGACAAGTTCAATAGCCCTGATGCTTAAAATAGAGAGAACCTGCTTTTGAGCCTATGCCCACTGATTTGGGGGTAGGTCTGGCCAACCATTTGGGATTGGTAAGGAGTGGAAATGGAATCTGCATCCTTGGGAATCTATATTTTGAACCCATTTATCCTGGGTAATGAGTTCCTAATTTTTTGCATGCAGGGCAATCTTTCCCCCTAAAGGAACAGTCAGTTGAGCAGGGCTTGGAAGGTTTAAAAGTTAAGTCATTCAGACAGTTTACCATAGGGGGGAGTCTTACTACTCCCTGCTTTGGAAGTGGGAGCCCCCCACTGCTTAGTCCTGTGAGCACCCTGGGACTGAAGCCTGAGTGTTCTGCTGGTTCTGGGTTTGGACTGAGAAGGCCTGGAAGAAGCAGGAAAGGACCAATTCTTAGAGGGCCAGTGCCTACTAAATCTGGGAGGCTGTACTTGCAGGAAATCTTTAACAGTTTGCATACAGTTAGCTTTTTCCTCCATCTTTTTAAGCACTTCTTCTGCTTTGTTGCCAAACAGGTGGTCTTGGTTTAAGGGAGCATCCAGTAATTTAGCTTTAACATGATCTGGCAAAGGTTGCTCCTTAAGCCAAGCATGCCTTCTAAGTACAGACCTAGTGACAGCAGCCTTGCAAGATGCCTCTAATAAATCAAAACTACATTGCAAAGTATGTTTTCCCACTTGTTCAGCAGAATACATTAAATCCTGTAATTCTTTATTTTCAGCACAGTTAGGAATCAACATCATTTTCTGTTTAAGCAATCCAATAATATGCTGCTGATACTTCAACATATGAAACTGGCAGTTTAAGGCCCTAATGGCTAACGTTGCATATGTGTATACCTTCTTATCCCATCTATCCAGCGCCCTGGAATCTCTATCAGAGGGGGTAGGATTATTGGCAGTAGTGGCCTTAATCCTCTTGGGTCCCTGTGAAATGGTCTCAGGATCCGCAGTAGGATTTTTAAAAAGGAACTTGTGAGAGTCGGGTACCCTGTAATACCTATCAGATTTTCTCGGAGCAGGAGGTAAAGTGTCAGGGGCCAGGCTAGATTCTGGGAAGGCATCTACAATGTCCAGTACAAGAAGGATACCTAAAGGCCTGTGTTGAGGCAGGAGTAAGAATTCCCTAAGCCTCTTTTTGGAGTCAGAGAAATCTTGGCTTTCCCAATGAAAATGCTCCCTAAGAGTATGCAAGGTTTCACCAAAAGATAAATCCTCTGGAGGGGGAGCAGAGGGAATGGAGTCCTCTGCATCAGAATCCTCATAGGTAGATAGAGGCAAATCCTGGCCATCAGAAAAAACAAAAATTTCAGAATCCTGATCAGACGAATCAGAAGGAAAATCAGTTCTAGGTCACTTAGAGGGAGAAGGGTGGCTTCCACCGATTCGAGTAATAAGGTCTTCAGCCATTATTATCATTTGTTTTTTTTGCATAGGGCCTGACTAAGCAGTCTGGGCATCGGTTTTCTGGGCATGGCTCGAGTTTTAAGCCTAGAAGAAAATGGCGTTGGTTTACTATGCAAGTCAGTAGGCCTAAATACACCCTCAGAAGCCGGTGCCTGCACAGCGGCTCCGGACCCATCCAAGGTACAGACAACCGCAGGTTCCACAGTGAAGATGCATCTCGCAGCATACTGGACTACGAATGGGTCTCAGTAGAGGCCTGTGAATCTGAAGTAGCAGGTATCAGGGGCTGCGAAAGAGCCTCATTGAGTACCGGCGAACTGGTGACTAGCTTAGGAGAAGCGTCGTCGGCAGCTTTGGACCTATGCAGTCTGTCTCTGTCTTTATCTTTGCGTTTTTTCTGAATGTCGATAGTTGGGTGGCTTACTGAAGCCATTTCTGGATAATTGAACAGAATACCAAAATATTTAGAAGCGAAAAAGAACCGACGACGAATAGTACGAGGTTTGAATAAGGCAAAAAAACGACAGAGAGGTACGTCGTGGGAATGCAGTACGAATTAAAATATTTTTGAGGTATTTGCTTTCCACGAGAAATACAACTGTTAACTTTTACTGACATTAGTTTAGAGCAAGAAAAAGGTTCCCCAATGCGGTATTTAGCTTAGTTGAAGACTTCGGATCTGAAACTCGAAAACGAAAATTTCAGGAGTTGGCCGACCCGCATTTGCGAATTGCTTCTGCTTCAGGCACCGCATGGCAAGAAAGACTGATGTAATGGTATCGGCTGCATGCTTTATACCCCTGACTCCCTGATGTCATAGAAGATTAGACAGCAACCGATGCAGGACCCAAGACTTTGATAATCAGGCCGACTGAGGGCTACCTGCAAGCAGATAACCCAAAAGTGACGACTGCAACAGTGAAACACGAAGAACATCAGCATCATCTTTAAGCATATGTGCTATGAAAACATTATACCCTACCTGTTTAGGTTGCACACAAAGGACTGAATCTGCTTACATTCTTGAGCTCTCAACAAAAGAAGCACGGTCTTATTTCCAGCTACTTCATGCTGAACCCAGTCTACTAGAAGGCCTACACATTCCCTGAACCACGAAGGAGACAAACAGGCTACATCGCAACTGTAAAGCACCATCTTTGGGACCTTTGGGAGGTTTCACTGCAGGTGAAATCTAAAGTTACCACAATCCCCCTTTCCACACCTTCAGAGCTGAACTTCAACCAAAGCAAACTGCCCTTGATAGTAGGCCACATCTTGTAAGGGACACGCAACTTCTAGCATTACTCTCTTTCTCTCCTTTCTCAAAAATATTAACACCTTTTAACTCCCCCTCCCCTATTCTGTCTCTCATTATCCCATAGCACTTTCAACAAGTAAAACTGTATTTGCAATCATGTAAAATGTAGACCCAGTTATGAGAGATGCACATCTATTAATAGTTACTGTACAGTTTCTCAGATATTGTTACTTTTTGTTCTATTTTTGATATGTATGGTTTACTGCCTATCTGTTCTACTTTTTTCTTCTTTGGGAGTTATTTCACCTGAGCAGTACCTGTAAATAATCAGTTGTGATTACTACTGTGTGTACTAACTCTGTAAACAAATGTAAAAGGAAATAAAATAAAAGGATGGGAAGGCCTACAATCGGACAGGACAAGCTGCAACTTATCGATTGGAGTTGGTTGCAGGAAATTGTTTTAAGTGCCAACTATCACAGCACTGGCAGTGATCCACTGCCCCCTCTCTTTTCTTTTTTTCCTTGTCCCCATTTTTCTCCCCATTTCCCCGTCTCTGCAGTAGTGCAACACTAGAGTTAGTACACAAGAAAGAGGTGTACAAAAAATGCTTTGGGGGGGGGGGGTCGCTACAACTAGTTTTTATCTGGCTGTAGCTTTGTCAAGATTTTACTCACGGAACTAGTATGGAACCTTTTACATTAGCGGAAACTGACCACCACTTCAAATTCTAGTAACTGGGCTTTGATACCAGAAGATTGTCCACGAGCAAGTAAGCAATGACTCCACAAACAATGGAACCCCACAGTCCACTCCAATATATGCAACCTCAAGTATACAAATTAATCATGCTGTGTTTGTATCAAGGGTCTTTTTGCCTGGTGCAAATGCTGTATTTTCTTCACCCATGTTGCCAGAGTCATGAGTTTCACAAAAGCTACCTCCCAAATGAAAGAGACCTCAGACACTATAGTTGTGTACACTTACCATAAATGTAGATGTTCGAGTGTATTCACTGTTGCAGTTATCACATTTGGGTTATCTGCTTGCAGTAGCCCTCAGTCGGCCTGATTAACAAAGTCTTGGGTCCTGCGTCGGTTAATGTCCCTTCTTCCATAATGTCAGGTCATCAGGGGTATAAAACATGCAGCCGAAGCTATTACATCAGTTTTTCTTGCCCCAGATGTCAGGTGCCCCCTTAATGGGAAGCAATTAAATCTATAAATATACAAAGTTATACCTCCAACAAAAAAGCAAATGCACCAAAAAGCTTTTGAGCATAGTAAAGGAGAGTAGAGGTATAGCCAAAAGAAGAAAGGGGGCTGGAGGGACGGTAACCAGGACTGCAACAGTGAATACACTTGAACATCTACATTTACGGTAAGTGTACACAACTGTACTATGTTCTTCGTGTTTCACTGTTGCAGTCATCACATTTGAGTAGATTCCCAAAGCTAAGGATGGGAGGAGGAATTTAGATAGCATTAGGACCTGCAAGACTACAGTGGCAAAGCCAGCTCTGAAGTTAGAGAACATTGGCAGATGGTAATGCTTGGTGAAAGTATGTACAGAACCCCAGCTAGCAGCTTCGAGGATGTCCCTGGTAGGGACGCCTCTGAGAAAGGCTGTAGAGGTAAGATGCAGCCCTGGTTGAGTGGGGTCTGATCCCCTGTGGGATAGGTTTTCCATGGTGCTTGTAGCAGAAATGAATGCAATGGCCTATCCATCTGGAAATGGTGTGCTTTGAAATAGCTTTCCCCTCTGCCCCTGCAGCAAATGCCACCAGCAGTTGGTCAGATTTCCTTTGAGGTTTAGTCCTGTCCAAGTAGAATCTAAGTTGTCTGTGCACGTCTAGGAAGTGCAGTATCCATTCCCCTTTGTTCTGTGGATTAGGAAAGAAGGTTGGCAAATGAATGGACTGATTAAGGGCCACACTGGATACCACCTTGGGCATGAAGGAATGATTGGTCCTGAGGGACACCCTGTCCGCATGAAAGATGATGAAAGGCTCCACTGCCATGAGGGCCTGTAATTCAGATACCCTTCTTGCTGAAGTGATTGCTAAAACGAAAGCTGTTTTCCAAGAAAGGAATTTTAAGTCTACAGTAGCAGCTGGCTCGAAAGGAGGAAGAGTGAGCTTTTCCAATACAAAGTTAAGGTCCCAGGCTGGAGTTGGAGCTCTCTTGGGAGGTCGTAGATTTTTGGCCCCTCTGAGGAACTGCTTAAGCAGCAGATGATAGAAGAGGGGAGGTTCTGTGTTATGAGCTGGAATGGCTGAGGCGTGATTTTTGATGGAGGAGAAAGACAGGCCCTTGTGAAGCATCTCAGTTAAGTATTGTAAAATCTGAGGTAAATTGGGCACCACTGTGCTCATCCCTTGAGACTGGTTACAGGCACAGAATATTTTCCATTTTTCAGCTTAAGATTTTTTTAGTACTAGGCCTCCTTGTCTCTAAAATGATATCCATCACAGGTTTACTGAGGGATGACAAAGGAGAGATTAGGTAATTAGCCAGGCTGCTAGGTTCAGTGTTTGAAGCTGAGGGTGCAGAATCTGGTTCTCCTGCTGAGACAATAGGGTAGGAGTCTGAAGCAGGTGCCATGGGGCCAACAGTGACACACTGTGCAAGAGGGGGTACCAGTGATGGCATGGCCAGTCTGGTACAATCAAAATCGTCCTTGGTTTGTCTTGTTTGATCTTTAGTAGTACAATGGAGAGCAGAGGCAGATGAGGAAAGGCATAAACTGATATTTTTTTCCAGCCGAAGGACAGAGCATCCACTTTCCAAGCTTGTTTGTGGGGAGTCCTTTTGCAAAATTTGTCCAATTGATAGTTCTGGGGGGAGGCAAACAGGTCTCTATCTGGGCTCCCCATTTGCTTGTCAACATGCTGAAAATCATTGGTGCCAGTTTCCACTCGTGTGGGTCCATGAGGTTTCTGCTTAGTTCGTCTGCCGGTGTATTTAGTCTTCCTGGCAGGAACTGAGCTTGTAGATGCACTTGGTAGCTCAGGGCTGTATTCCACAATGCCATGGCTAGTCTGCAGAGGGGCTAAGAATGTGTACCTCCCCTGCTTGTTTATGTACCACATAACAGTGGTGTTTGTCTGTCTTTACCATTAGTTGTCCTGGAAGAATGTGGCCCTTGAAAGCTGTCAGAGCATTCTGTACAGCTAATATTTCTTTTTGATTGATATGCAGGTGCATTTGACTTGGGTTCCATTTGCCCTGAATGCATTTCCCTGCCAGGTGAGCCCCCCCATGCATAATCTGACGTGTCTGTTGTTAGGGTTTGGGTGGCAGGGGGTGATGTGAATGGTAGTCCCTTGTTTTGGTGGCAGGCCTCTGCCCACCAATGAAACTCTAGGAGGAGGCAAGGTATGATAGGAATCATTGCTTCTAGATCCTGAGACTGTTGACACCATAGACTTTTTAGATACCATTGTAGTTTCTTCATATGCAGTCTTGCATATGGAATTAGAAGAATGCAGGAGGCCATGAACCCCAAGACTTGTAGTATTTGCCTTGCAGATAGCAGGGTTTTTGGGACACTTGTTTGAAGTAAGTTGTCAAATGAATTTGTTTCTCTGGCGTGAGGAAAGCCATCTGGGAAGCTGTATTCAAGCTTGCTCCCAGGAATATAACTTGTTGACAGGGTACCAGGTGTGATTTCTTTTCATATATGGTGTACCCCAGACAAGTTAGCACCCTTTGTACAAAGGCTAGATGATTCAAAACTATGTCCTGACTTTCTGCCTGAATTAAACAATCGTCCAGCTATGGGTATATTTGAATATTTCTTTGCCTGCAAAATGCAATGACTGGAGCTAGGCACTTTGTGAATACTCTGGGTGCAGTAGATAAGCCAAAGGGCAGTACAGAGAACTGATAATGCATGTAGACTGCTTTGAAGCAAGATTCCCTGATTGGGATGTGCAGGTATGCTTCCTTTAAATCTAGTGTTGCCAACCATGCGTCTTTGCCTAGCATAGGGAGCAACTGGTGAAGAGTCAGCATCTTGAATTTTGGAATCACCAAAAAGGTGTTTAGAGTGGACAGGTCACCATGAACTGTCTTTTCTGGGTACCAGGAAAAGTCTGGATTAGAAACCTTGTCCCTTTTCCTCTTCTGGTACCAACTGAATATCAGACCCACAAACCAGTACTGTTGTTCTGAAATAATGGTAGCTTTCCGTCAAATACTACTCAACGACAACCAAACAAATTATTAGTAAGTTTATTGAGTTGACATACGATTTAGCGCTTTCATTTCCAATACAGGAAACTTCATCAGAATAAATGGCAATGTTCTAATCACATATATATATATAGTCTGTGCTTGATTAATTTGTTGCAATTAAGTCATTATTCCATTAAAAATTATTAAAGTTACAGTACTCGCTATGAAAAAACACACAGAAGAAATCATAAAATAATCACATCACTATCTAAAAGTTAAAAACCTTGATGTTTGAAAATAGAAACAACGTCAAGTATTAAACTGTGATGTATAAATATGTGTTAGATAAATAAATAAAATGATAATATTATTATAATATACCAATAAAAATATTTGTTATAATGTTCATAATGTAATATAATATAATTCATTCAGCTACGATTCATAACATTTAAAAAATTTTCCCCTCATTGTCCAACAAATGTAAATATAAAAACAATAATTGTCACTGTACTAAAAAATTTTTATATATATAATAATGTAACCATAAGACATTGATATTATAATAATTAGTTTATACACTGTTTTTATTTCATGACCTTCCTTTTAACTTTATTAGCCCTTAGTTTTAGGGCAGGTAAAAGAGACACGTGATCATTCATTCCTGGTGGCATATTAGAATCCAGTCGCATATTAGAATCCAATCGCAGTTGCCATATCAATTCTCTAGAACTTAGACAATTTTCCCAGTCTCCTCCCCTACTTTCCCTGGGTAACATTTCCAAAATCCAAAACTTGAAACTGGCTTCCTTACATGTCAGTGTATGTCTGTAAAGAGCATTTGTTTCTTTTTTCCTATTAACCTCATACATATGCTCATATATTCTTTGTCTAAGATGTCTTTCTGTTTTCCCCACATAATAAGCCCAACAGTGGGTACAGTAAACCAAATATACTAACCCTTTTGTAAAACAAGTATAATGATTCTTACTCTTAAAACAAAATGAAATAGTAGGTATTGATAGTTCACCTGTATTTGCTATAAATGTACATTGGGAACATCTTTCACACCGGAAGGTACCTTTTTTTCCTGTTCGTATCCTCATTTTCCTGTCTAGTTTTCTCAAAGATACTCTTGAGGTTAGGACCTCTTCTAAAACTATAACATAAATGCTTGTTGAATATATCTAACCTGTTTGGCATACTCTTAAAAATGTCCCATGTCTTATTTATACCTCTTCTTATTACATTAGTATTGTAATTGTATGTCATAACAAAAAAAGGGGTCATTTTTTCTTTGGTTTTATTGTAGATATCACTACTTCTACAATCAACTGCATTACTATCAAAAATATCATTCCCTGTATTAACTTCTGTGTTCAGTAGGGGTTTGAATCTCGTCCCCCCACCCCCTAATCACCTCTTCCTTGAGAGAAGTGATGATTGGTTCTGGATAGCCCCTCTCTAAAAATAATTTGTGTACATAATCCATTTCTTTTATAAAATCAATATATGTAGATGTCATTCTGGCCACCCGGACCATTTGTCCTTTTATAATATTTTTTTTCTGTTGTGGGGGGTGATTACTGTGATAATTTAAATAGGAGTTGGAGAAACAAGCTTTCCTAAAAATTCTTGACACATATCTTTTAGTTGTATTATCTTTTAAAATGGTTACGTCTAAGTAGTGTGTCTCTTCCATATTAAATTCATATGTAAATTTAAGGAACTTAGTAGAATTATTAAAATATTCCATTATCTTGACAATTTCTTCTTGTGGACCCTTCCACACAATCAATATGTCATCCAAAAAGTGAAAGTATCTTTCTATATTGTTCATAAATGGAGAATTAAATACAAAGTGTAATTCCCAATATAACATGACTATATTGGCAAAAATGGGGGCACAAGCTGCCCCCATAGCTACACCATCTGATTGTTGGAAAATATCTCCCTGAAAATAAATAAAATTGTTTTTCAACACCAACTCGACGTTCTCAAATACTAATCTGAACTCACTATCATTCAAAAACTTGAATTCAGTTAACATAAATTCAAACCACTCAAGGCCCGTACTGTGTGGAATCACAGAAAATAAATCTTTTACGTCCACAGTTAAAAATGAATAATGGGACTCGTATTGTAATTGATTAATCTTATTTAATAAATCCCATGAATCAATTAAAATGTGTGGGTATTGTTTGTAAAAAGGCTTCAGTTTAGTATCTACATAAATGGCCAAAGGATGAGTTTTGGAACCATGAGATGTCACTATAGGTCTTAATGATGGATTTAATGCATCCTTATGTGTCTTGGGGATGCCAAACATAGTAGACAAAAAAGTTTTTTCCACTTTGAAAAACTTATATAATTTTTCATCAATTAAACCTTGTAATAAATTGTCTTCTATGATCAGGTCTATCTTTTTGTACGCTATATTAAGCTCATTTTTAGAAATGATGGTATATCTCTGCATTTAAGATATCCATCATTTTAGTTAAATAAGACCATTTGTTCATTAATACAACCCCTCCCCCTTTGTCGGGTTTCATAATTCTAATATCTGTATACTGATTTTTAATTTCTTCCAAAGTCTTTTTTTCCTTCTATACTCAGGTTAGAATTAGAACCATATCTATTATGATGGTAAATTTCTCTTACTTCCTTAGTAACTATTTTTCAAAATTATTTATGTCACTTTGCAAGGGGGGGGGGTTGTATGTACTTTTTCTAACCAACTTATCACACTGTCTATTGTTACCATTAGGTAGCTCATCCATAGAAGCCAGGACTTCCAAATTTAATTTTCTAGTAAATAATTTGATGTTCAAAATAGTTTCCGCCAAGTCCATTCTTCTATTTGGAATAAAAGTAAAACCTTTTTTGAATAAAGAAAAATGCCTATCCTCAATTCTAATGTCAGTGTAGTTATAAATAAAAAAAATCATCATCTTGTTGGTTAATAACACTATTGTGGGAATTGAATGCATGTACCCCACTATATTCCTTGTCAGCCTCTGTATGTATAGTAGATGTGTCAAAAAACAGTGTCACATCATTTTCTATCAATATTGGTAGTTCCTCTGATACATCTGTGTATGTTTGTTCGTGACCTCTGCATATGTAGGCTGGGGGGGGGCAAATTCCGTATCCTTTCGGATCTCCTGAGTCCCTCCTGTCCTAAAGGGATGTCCTGGTTACTGGACTCCCCATTATTGCTATGTTCTTGGAAACCAATGTTGCCATCTATCTGTGAATCATTACTCCACCCTTTTCTGTAATAACCATCAGAACGGTGGTTGTGTGGTAAATAAATTCTCCTATTGGAATGATCCCTAAACTGTTCCTTTTTGTGCCCCAAAGGATATGCTTGTTGATGTTCATAGGCCCTGTCATCTCTAACTAATTTCCCCATTTTTCTTTTTTGGTTTTTAACCATAGTATTATCAACGTCATTTAAAACTCTAAAATAATTACATTTGTGTTCTTGTACTGTGAACAATAAGTCCTCACAAATTTCTTTGTTAATTTTATCTATCTTGTCATTCAACTCATCAATTAATGTGTTGTTGTTGTTGTTGATCATAGCTCTCATTAAAGCTAAACCACAATTGTTTAAAATTTCAACAATTTCTTTGTATAGACTAGAACCCATTACAGTGTCATTCGGAAACTTGCTAAGCCTAAGACCTTTAGGCACATGCTTCCGTTTTATACATTCCATTAAAAACCAATTATCAAGATTTAAAATTTTTGTATTTTAACATGTATTTCTTTAACAGCTTACATTTTTCAGCATAGGAAATGTCCTGTTGTTTTAGTCCATGTTCGCGTAACTCGAGTTACCAAAACTTTTGTTCAGCCAGTCGCTAAAGTTGATGTCTGCGTATTTATCCAAATACGATGTCTCATCATGTTTATGTCCTAAGGCAACTCTCTCGTTCGCGTTTCCTTCACCACTGTTGTAAAAAACACGCTGCTGTCTAGTGTCCGTTTGAAAAGATCTATTGGCACCACGAGTATTACCATGCTTAACCGCAGATGGCTGTGCACATGGAATAAGAACATCCGCTTCCTGCGAATTGGTGTCCAACTGAGAAAAGGCTTGTATGAGCCTAGTGAGTTCACCAATTAAAGTTGTTTCATTCCTGGTAGATTGCAAGGCCCCTCGGCTATCCTGTAATTCCATTGTAGCAAAAAAACGAAGTAATGGAAAAAACGAAGAAAAGAAAACACTAGTAACACAAAACAATTCTCCGCTAACAGGATCCAATGAAGGCAGACCCACAAACCAGTACTGTTGTTCTGAAACAGTGGTAGTTTTCTGTCAAATACTACTCATCGACAACCAAACAAATTATTAGTAAGTTTATTGAGTTGACATACGATTTAGCGCTTTCATTTCCAATACAGGAAACTTCATCAGAATAAATGGCAATGTTCTAATCACATATATATAGTCTGTGCTTGATTAATTTGTTGCAATTAAGTCATTGTTCCATTAAAAACTATTAAAGTTACAGTACTCGCTATGAAAAACACACAGAAGAAATCATAAAATAATCACATCACCATCTAAAAGTTATAAAAACCTTGATGTTTGAAAATAGAAACAACGTCAAGTATTAAACTGTGATGTATAAATATGTGTTAGATAAATAAAATGATAATATTATTATAATATACCAATAAAAATATTTGTTATAATGTTCATAATATAATATAATTCATTCATTCAGCTATGATACATAACATTTATAAAATTTTCCCCTCATTGTCCAACAAATGTAAATATAAATATTAAAACAATAATTGTCACTGTACTAAAAATTTTTTATATATATAATAATGTAACCATAAGACGTTGATATTATAATAATTTAGTTTATACACTGTTTTTGTTTCATGACCTTCCTTTTAACTTTATTAGCTCTTAGTTTTAGGGCAGGTAAAAGAGACACGTGATCATTCATTCCTGGTGGCATATTAGAATCCAATTGCAGTTGCCATATCAGTTCTCTAGAACTTAGACGATTTTCCCAGTCTCCTCCCCTACTATCTCTGGGTAACGTTTCCAAAATCCAAAACTTGAAATTGGCTTCCTTACATGTCAGTGTAAGTCTGTAAAGAGCATTTGTTTCTTTTTTCCTATTAACCTCATACATATGCTCATATATTCTTTGTCTAAGATGTCTTTCTGTTTTCCCCACATAATAAGCCCAACAGTGGGTACAGTAAACCAAATATACTAACCCTTTTGTAAAACAAGTATAAAAATTCTTAAAACAAAATGAAATAGTAGGTATTGATAGTTCACCTGTATTTGCTATAAATGTACATTGGGAACATCTTCCACACCGGAAGGTACATTTTTTCCTGTTCGCATCCTCATTTTCCTGTCTAGTTTTCTCAAAGATACTCTTGAGGTTAGGACCCCTTCTAAAACTATAACATAAATGCCTGTTGAATATATCTAACCTGTTTGGCATACTCTTAAAAATGTCCCAAGTCTTATTTATACCTCTTCTTATTACATTAGTATTGTAATTGTATGTCATAACAAAAAAGGGGTAGTTTTTTCTTTGGTTTTATTGTAGATATCACTACTTCTAGAATCAACTGCATTACTATCAAAAATATCATTCCCTGTATTAACTTTGAATTGTTTTGTGTTACTAGTGCTTTTGTTTTCTTCGTTTTTTGCATTACTTCGTTTTTACCAATTGAATATCCCCTATGCTTAAGAGAGAAAGTACTTGCTTTTGGGCCTCTGCCCACTGACTTGGGGGTAGATATGGCAATCCGCTTGGTGTTGGTAACGTGTGGAAGTGAAATCTGTATCCCTGGGACACTACATTTAAAACCCATTTGTCCTGGGTAATGAGTTCCCAGTTCTTTGCATGAAGAGCAATCTTTCCCCCCAAAGGGGAAGTCAGTTGAGATGTGCTTGGAAGTTTTAAAAAGTCATTTAGACATTTTACCACAGGGGGGAGTTTTATTACTCCCAGATTTGGAAGTGGAGGCCCCCCACTGCTTAGTCCTGTGCGTACCCTTTGACTGAAGCCTGGGAGCTCTGCTGGACCTGGGATTGGACTGAGAAGGTCTGGAAGAGGCAGGAAAAGACCAATTCTTGGAAGGCCAAACCCTACTAAACCTTGGAAGGTTGTACTTGGAAAAAATCTTTAACAGTTTGCATAGATTTAGCTTTTTCCTCCATCTTTTTAAGAACTTCTTCTGCCTTGTTGCCAAACAAGTGGTCCTGGTTTAAGGGAGCATCCAGTAATTTAGCTTTGACATGATCTGGCAAGGATTGCTCCTGAAGCCAAGCATGCCTTCTAAGTACAGACCCAGTCACAGCAGCCTTGCAAGATGCCTCTAGTGAATCAAAACCACATTGCAAAGTATGTTTTCCAACTTGTTCAGCCAAATGCAGTAAATCCTTATTTTCAGCACACTCAGGAATCATCATTTTTTGTTTAAGCAATCCAATAATATGCTGCTGATACTTTAAAATATGAAACTGGCAGTTTAAGGCCCTAATGGCCAAAGTTGCAGAAGTGTATATCTTCTTACCCCACCTATCCAGCGCCCTGTAGTCTCTATCAGAGGGGATATGATTTTTGGCAGTAGTAGCTTTAATGCCCTTGGGTCCCTGTGAAATGGTCTCAGGATCCGCAGTAGAATTTTTAAAAAGGAACTTGTGATAGTCAGGGACCCTGTAATATCTATCAGGTTTTCTGGGAGCAGGCAGGAAAGAGTTAGGGACCAAGCTACATTCCAAAAAGGCCTCATCAACAATGTCTAGAACAGGAGATATGGCTAAAGACCTGCGCGGGGCAGTAGTACGAAATCCCTAAGCCTCTTTTTAGAATCAGAGAAATCCTGACATTCCCAAAGAAAATACTCCCTGACAGTATGCAAGGTTTCACCAAAAGAGAAATTCTCTGGGGGAGACGCAGAGGGAATAGAGTCCTCAGCATCAGAATCCTCATAGGTAGATAAGGGTAAATCCTGGTCATCAGAGGAAACAGAAAATTCAGAATCCTGGTCAGAAGTATCATAAGCAAACTCAGTCCTAGGTCTCATAGAGGGGGAAGGCTGGCTTCCCCTGATTAAAGTAATAAAGGTCTTCAGCCATTCTTATAATTGTTTTTTAGGCATAGAGGCCTGACCATGCAGTCTGGGTGTCAGTTTTCTAGGCATGGTTCAAGTTTTAGGCCTTATAGAAGAAGATGGCATCGGTTTAATATGCAAGTCAGTAGGCCTGAATACACCCTCAGAAGCAGGTGCCTGCACAGCAGCTCCGGACCAATCCAAGGTAGATACATCCGCAGGTTCCACAGCTGAAGCATTTTGCAGCATATGGGTCTCAGTAGAGGCCTGCGAATCTGAAGTAGGGGGTATCATGGGCTGCGAAAGCACCTCACTGAGTACTGGCGACTGGCTTAGAAGTGTCGTCGGCAGCTTTGGACCTAGGCGGCCTGTCTCTGCCTGTATCTTTGCGTTTTTTCGGAATGTCGGTAGTCGGATGGCTTACCGAAGACATATCAGGATAATTGAACCAAGCACAAAAATATTTAGAAGCGAAAATATACAGACGGATAGTTCGTGGTTTAAATAAGGCACAAAACCAACAGCGAGGTACATCGTGGTCAGGGCCTAGGCAAGGAATACAGTACAAATGAAAATCTTTATGTGGTATTTGCTTTCCACAAGTAATGCAATTATTTACTTTCACGGACATCGGTTTAGAGCAAGAAAAAGATTCCCCAACGGGGTACTTAGCTTTTAGTTGAAGACTTTGGTTCTGAAATTCAAAAACAAAAATTTCAGGAGTCGGCCGACTGGCACTTGCGAACTGCTTCTGCTTCGGGCACCACATGGCAAGACTGATGTAATGGCATCGGCTGCATGTTTTATACCCCTGACGACATGGACGAAGGGACAGCAATGACGCAGGACCCAAGACTTTGTTAATCAGGCCGACTGAGGGCTACTGCAAGCAGATAACCCAAATGTGATGACTGCAACTGTAAAACATGAAGAACATCTGCAATGACATGAATGTCTAAGCTAAGGGCTCTGTACAAGGTACCTCCTTTTCGGCATTTACTTCTCTGATTCACAAAACTAAGAACCAGGATGTCTGGCTAACTAAATTTGCAGATGACTGCAAACTGGGTGCTATCATCAAGACCCCCCTCCTCCATTATCTGCACTCTTCAAAAACAGTTTCTGGTTCATACATACTGTACTGAAAATGGGCTCAAATTAAACAAAAATAAAAGTGCAAAAAAGGAAGCAGATGACATCCTGTGCTACACAGCTTTGTTTATAAATATTACCAGTTTTTGCATATTTAATATAAACATTTTAAGAAAAGAAGCATCAGCGACATAGAACAAAGATGGCATCTGCAAGACATCAATTTCTAGGCGAGTGCAGTGAAGCAGTGCAAATCAAAAGTAAACCCCTGATGTACGGAAGAAAAACAACACAATTTGAATTACTTGTTTAAAAAAAGCATTAATGCAGCTGACAATAATACTGTAACTGAAGTCTTACAATGATAGTAAAAAAAAATTACATTAAGAATGTGTTGGGCAATACAGCTTTGTTTCTTATGTAGTTATGCAGCAATATTTGCATATTAATGGCAAAATCAAAGAAAGGTTTATTACGCAAATGTGGAAGCTGGCATGATTAGTACAGATGTAAAATGAAATTCACCATGGAGTGTAGAAGGCCTGAGTAACTGAATACTGCTTGCATGTTTTCATTACTAATGTAAAAATGGAGCATGACAGTGTCATGTTGAGAGCCTAAAGGTATGTGATGATATGCATTTTTTAAATCGAAGGGGACTAGGAAACTCAAATGTGAAATAAGGGGTAGGTAGTTGTAAAGTGATAGAAGTTTGAACTTGGCACCGATACAAACTGGTTCTGAAAGGAAAGGTCCAGAACTAGTCTCGAAGAGGCTTTTTTTCTTTGGCACCAGTAACATCCTTGAATAAAATCATTCTCCTAACAGAGGACGAAGCCTGCTTAATAAATAAGGAAAATGTGAATACCTTTGCAGTCTGCAGTAGGCTATCACACGTTTTACAAGTCTGCCTACAGGAAAATTGCTGGTACTGTATTTTGCTGGTAAAGTCTTAGGAGGGGGGCTGAAAAATCAGAGATCTCTTGAATTAGCTTCCCCTTATCATACTTAATTTCCTCTGCAATAGAACACCCCAAAACTAGTTCTCTACCCAAAGGAGAATTCAAAATTTCATTTGTGACATCTGGGTGGTTTTGTTTATGCAATAAACCAAGCAATGCTAATACTAAACAAGTGTTTAATAAAACAGGGCTTTCAGGTCAAACCAACCGTTCATCAGTGTGTAAAATACCAATACATACATACTAACCATATTTATACTATCAAAAATTACAAGCCATTAATTATTCAATTAAACAATTAACATCCTGGTTAAGAACAATAATGAAAACATTTTTAAAAGCATAGGTCTCGATTTCATGTTTGTTTATGTCTTAGTACAGGCTTTAAAGAAACAGTTTGATTTAAACCTGGCAATACTTCTGCACAAAGGCACATTATCCATTGATATTTTCATCTCAAGTTTATTATTTAAATCTCCACCCCATACATCTTTATATACTCTATCACTCTGAAAGAAAATTCATGTCCATTACCATATTCATTAATATGTTTAGCCAGGGAGTTAGTATCAATCTTTCTCTATTTCTGAATGGTGCTCAATCAGTCTTTCCTTCAGTTTTCTAGTTGATTTCTCAACATAAAATGCCTGACATCTATTACACGTAGCCAAATATATTATATTCGTTGTAACACATGTTGCCGAACGTAAAAATACATAGTTCTTTTTTGTTATTGGATGTTGAAAATTATTATTTTTATTAATAACATCACAGCAACTACAGTTGTAGCAAGGGAGGGTATCTGGTTTAACTATTGTTATCCCACCATTCTTAACACACATGTCCTCGTAACATGGCTTCGGTTTTAAATTCTGGCAGTTTCTATATGAAAAGCTGGGCATCATACCAACTATAGAACATAATTCGGGAAAATATGTTAATATACACCAATTATTATTAATAATTCTTCTTACCTCAGAAGTAGCCCTATTATATGTTGTCACAAAACGTAGTTTACCTCTATCTGGGTTTTTATTAATAATTTTAGAAGATGCTTCCATTGCGTTCATTGAAAGGTAGGGTTTTGTACTTTCTTCCCTACAGCCCAGAACATACTCAATTTCTATATCTAAGGACTCATTATTATAGCCCCTCTCTATAAATTCATCCTTCAGTTCCTTCATTTGTTTCTTACATTCTTCTATAGAAGTATTGAGTCTTTTTTGTTGCGTCTTTCGGCTTATCCCGGTTAGGGGTCGCCACAGCAGAACTCCGGTCCGCTAATGTTTGGTAGTGGATTTTTACATGCCGAGTTACCAGCCCTGATGCACAACCTTCAACGAAGGCACGCCCATTCACGCATGCCTCCACACAGAAGACGCTCTAGCTGAGAATCGAATGGGACAACGTCTTGCTGTGAGGCGACAACGCTACCGCAGCACCACTACTGCGGGCTACTAATCCTAATAAACTGGGCTTTAGTAACACCCTTAAACACATGGGGGGCATGCATGCTGCTCTGATGAAGGAATTTATTCCTATGTGTGGGTTATTTGTAAATAGTAGTTTGAATTTCAGTCCCATCAAATAAAATTCTTACATCCAAAAAGTTAATACTAATTTCTGAACAAGTCATACAGAAACATATGAAGTCAGTACTGTTATTCAAATAATTTAAAAATATATCTAATTCATCCCTACTACTGTGCCAAACAAAACACAAATCATCCACATGTCTCTTAAAACAGCTAATATTCTGAAAGTACCGCTGTGGGCCATGATATACAAGTTCAGTCTCCCACTTATCCAGTATTAAATTGGCATATGTATTAGCAATGACAGTACCCATTGCTATCAGACCAGATATTTGGTGAAAGATTCTTTCATTACATACAAAATAGTTCACATATAGTTTCACTAAATCTACCAGAATATTGCCCATTTTTACTAAATGTCCTCTTACAGCATCTATACCATAACTGTTAGGTATGACAGTAAAACGTGACTGAATGTCAAGAGTCACCATCAAAAACTTGCTTATAGTACCAAGGGATTTATATGTCATAAACCAACTAGAAAGTTTTTTCAAAAAATCAGCAGTGTCCCGTATATAACCTTTTGCATAAAACAGTTGTTTAGATAATACATTTTGTAAGTATACTGAAATAGGCTCCATCGCCCAGCCCCTCCCAGATACATTTGGTCTCATGGGGGGGGGGGGGTTCCAAATTTTTATGGACCTTCGGTAACCCATACAATACAGGTAGTTTAGGATGTGCTACAGTAAAATACTGGTACAGCTCTTTGCTAATATCATTCATCAACTGTAAATCATATATCATTGTATTAATGTCATTTATAGATTTATACACATCACTACTCACACACTTGAAAGTACTTTCATCAGCTAGAAATAATATACTATTAAAATACATTTGTTTATCCATAATAACAGCACCACTTTGTCTGCTTTTTTTTATAACAATATCATCATCCTGCATCAACTTTTTCAAAGAAGCACATTCATCAATAGATAAATTAAACATCTTTCTAAAGGAACATTTATTATACACTTCTCTAATCTGTCTTTCACAAATGGTGGAAAAAGCAGCAACCACAGGGTGGCTATTTGGTATAGAAACACTAGAATGTTTACACACATTACCTTGTAGTATCTCCTATTGTTTAAATGCAAGTTTTAAGTCTAAATTACGAGCAAAGAGCTTCAAATCTGTTAATATAGAGCTTAAACCATCTACAGCACAAGGAATGAACTTCAGTCCCGTATTTAACAGTGTTAAATCAGATGTTGTAAATTCGGTCTTAGATAAATTAATGACAGAATTCGCATTAACAGTACCTTTCAGAAGAGTCACTTTTGAATTCTGAAGTTGCTTCGGCTTCTTCCTCTTTTCCTTTTTATAGAACAACCTCTGGAACGCTCTTGTTTCTTCACCATAACCTGTTCTGGTAACTGTGAGCGTACGGCCATTTGTTCTGTTAGAAAAAACGCCTCAATGGACAGAGACGTTCCTTATCATTTGTGGGCATGTATCCGTTGACGACATTGATGACGTTGATGGAGTTTCATTGGTTAAACTATCCATCAATCCATTTTACTGAAGTTCATTACAATCTAGCTGTATATTATTCAGTTGCACAGGATTTAGAGGCAAAGTAACGTCATCCAGTTCATCTAAAAGGTTACACTGCTTGTTTGGAAGAGGAACAACATTCTTAGCAGTTTCAGTATTACGTTTTATTTTCGGCCAGGCAAGAATCTGGCCATTACTATAATCATTAATTTCCCTGTTTAGTTTATGCCTTTTGGCTTTCTCAAAGCTCTCATCCAATTTAGAGAACTTTTCAAGCAGTTTATTGTAGTTGGACACATATTTAGAAAATAAATTACATGCAGAAATGTTATTCTCTAGCTCACGTATCTCAGTGTGCAGTTCTGTTTCAATCTTAACAAAAAAGTCACTCATGAGCTTCATATATTCTAAACCAAGTTATAAGTTCATCGCTTGCCACTTTTGTAACAGGGCAGGATACAAATTGGCATATGAAGGCATTTTCAAGACCCTCAAACCACAAGGTACTATGCCAAACTCCAAATATGCCAGAAAACTGTAATGTTGCCACTGTAGTGCCTTGAATTTTGTTACCTTCTTCTCAAGAGCAACAAATTGATGCAGATAGTTACGTTCATCGTCACTCTATTGTAAAGGTTTATTTTGAGAAAAAAATGTTCTTTTGGTACAGTCCAAAAGTGGATTAGAAGATACAACCAGATCTCTCTTGTAGCTTGCGACTCATTTGCAGATGTGTTGTGAAATTAAAGCGCCTCTGCGTCTGGATGTTAGCACAAATCTCAAAAAAGCCAAACAGTTGCAGAACAAAGCTTAGTTCAAAGAGTCAATGCTGGATAAAATATGAAATAAACCAAGCAACGCTAATGCTAAACAAGTGTTTAATAAAACAGAGCTTTCAGGTCAAACAAACCCTTCATCAGTGTATAAAATACTAACACATACTAACCATATTTATACTATCAAAAATCACACAGCCATTAATTATTCAATTAAACAATTAATATCCTGGTTAAGAACAGTAATGAAAATTTTTAAAAGCATAGGTCTCTATTTCAAACGCATTTGTTTATGTCTTAGTACAGGTTTTAAAGAAACAGTTTGATTTAAACCCGGTAATACATCTGCACAAAGGCGCATTATCCATTGATATTCCTTCATCTCAAGTTTATTATAATAAACATATAAATGAATATGGTAATGCACATAAATTTACTTTCAGAGTGATAGATAAGAGTATATAAAGATGTATGGGGTGGAGACTTAAATAATAAACTTGAGATGAAAGAATATCAAGGGATAATACGCCTTTGTGCAGATGTATTACCGGGTTTAAATCAAACTGTTTAAGACATAAACAAACATGTCTGAAACACAGACCTATGCTTTTAAAAATTTTCATTATTGTTCTTGACCAGGATGTTAACTGTTTAACTGAATAATTAATGGCTGTGTGATTTTTGATAGTATAAATATGGTTAGTATGTGTTAGTATTTTATACACTGATGAAGGGTTTGTTTGACCTGAAAGCTCTGTTTTATTAAACACTTGTTTAGTATTAGCGTCGCTTGGTTTATTTCATATTTTATCCAGCGCTGGATTTATGAACTAAGCTTTGTTCTGCAACTGTTTGGCCTTTTTGGGTTTTGTTAATGCAGCCAAACACACCTCCTCCTAACTATTCTAGTGTCAGCAGCCCTGGAAATGGCATAAGTAGAGTCACATGCACATTTTAAACAATGTGTGCATACTTGAGAAACAGTAGACACCAGATTATGCAAAGCTGAGTTTTCTTCACAAGAGACAACCAAAGCCAAAATGTTCTTCATATTCTCACAAGTGACCAAGACAAACTTCAGCACAGGAGCCTGAGAGCCGAGAATTCTAAAACCAAGAGTTGCAGAAGCATATACACTCTTCAACCTAAACATCCTTGTCAGAAGGAGTAGGATTAGTATTAATAAAATGCACAGCAGCAAATGGGTTATCTAAAGATTTAGCTGTTGGGTCAGGTCCAGGATTAATGTATAAAAACTTATGATAGCAGAATCTCATAATCTAGCTGCATTTTGGAAAGCAGCAGGCTGACAGCTAGGGAAACTGCAGGCTGTGACTAAAACATTCCCACTAAGGCATAAACTGCAGGAGGAACAGGCATGGGTTCATGAAATTCCAGCTGCAATATATCATAATATTTTTTGAGAGATGTGAGAAACATCACCATTTTCCCACTGAAACACCTACTCATTCTGGAAACAGTCTCAGATTAATAGAATCCTTCACAGAACTATTCAAAAACCGCACTCTCCTCAGAATCTGAATCGGAAATCTGTGGAGGCTGTGATGCTGCCAGCCCAGCTAGCCAGAATTTTGTAAATAATTCTGTCATTTGTGAATATTGCTATGATTTATAGAGGACTGTATGTTATGTACTAAGCTTCAAGAATTTAACCACGGTGTACCCTACTGGAAAAGAACATAAATGTATATAAACTATATACCTGTGCAAATGTATGTTTTAATAATAGGAGCTGGAGAATACAGAGTTACCTTGCAAAACTAATAAGTTGGAATCAAAATGTTTTATGGTTCTAGTACCTCTCAGTTTCAATGCAGCAAACAGACAATGTCTTAGACCTAGTAGTTTTTCTATTGTCTTGAAAGTAATTTTAATTACTAGGTTTAAACTGTAAAGTGTTTATTGCTTCCTAGCAGCTGCACATCTGAGAGATATGTACTTCTCACACAGAGATGATAAAATTCTGGTGGTATCTGATAGCCTGGGAAATGAAGGCAGGTGACAAAGAGCGATGTCATCCAAGTTGACCCAGCAGTAATATTTGATAGTAATTTAAGAACTCTCTCAGACAAAGACTGTGCATTTTGTATCTTGCCTTGGACCTAGAAACAAACATCCATTCAGCACTTCTGCCTGTGTGTTGCTCTGTAAGTCTAGGGTACAGTCATTTCTCTTAAATATAGATAGGAATATAAAAGATTAGTTTAGATGTTTTCTGTATTTATTTGAGACTGTCCTGCAATGTTGTTTTAAAATATTTCTTGTGATTCTGACCTCTGAAGTAACTGTGTTGATTGAGTATTGTCTTGTTCTTTTAGTATTTATTACTAAATATATTTAAACTAATTTTTGTAGTTGACATTTGTGAGACATATTTAGGGTCTTAGCGTACTTGCATATGTATTTGGTGACACTGTACAGGCCACTCCTAAATAGCCTTAGTTACACACACCATTTGGATAATAGCAACATTACACAGTAGGATTGGTCACCCTTTATAGGTGCCTTTAAGTAGCTGATAAGTAGTGGTTGGTGGCAGTGATAACTATCTTATAGTCTAGGCAGAAGGGAGCATAGCTAGTAAACCTGTGCCAGCCTTCCCCAGTAGTGTCTGTGTGTTTGTAAATAAATCAAATCTCAGTGTGTGTGTGTGTGTGTGTGTGTGTGTGTGTGTGTGTGTGTGTGTGTGTGTGTGTGTGTGTGAGCTACTTGGGCAGGGACAGGAAGCACTGGCTGGAGGTTTTGGCTTGACCACTCAGAGGAGATCTTAACCCTATAGCTGTGCCAGTGGGGAGTCTTACTGGGGATCTGGAGAAAGAGGGAGAAACCAGCCCGGGATTGACTGTGATATCTGTGTGCTCTTAAGGGAAATTGTACTTTACTGTGTGTGTAATTGTCATCCTCCCATTGTGTACGTCCCTCACTGTTGCCAGTGGTGAGGATTAGGCTCCTTTATTACTAGGCCAGTGCAGGGGCATCACACATTAAATTGTTTGGCAGTGGTGGGTATCCACATCACATACTAATTGGGTGATAGTGGTCAGATAGCCACATTACATACTAATTGCCTTGTAGTGGTGTGGACATTGAATTCCTGTAGCCTGTATGCAGTGGTCACAGAAGGTGTTTGTACTTTCAATAAGCCACGCAGTGAACATTCAGAGTTCATATCACAATTGTTTTATTTTTTTTTTTGTTAGCTTAGTTAGTCAGGGAGAGCAGGCAAGCATGTCAGCAGAGGAGTATGGCAAGCTGACAAGGAGCCAGTTGTCTGAGATGTGCCAGGCTAATGGACTGATGCATGCCATCCTGACTAAAGTTGCAATAAAGTCTGCTTTAGTCACAGCTGCATCACAGAATAGCAACCAGGAGGACAATCGGACTGGCGGTGGAGATGTACAGCTCTTGGAAAATGGACAGCTTAACCTGTCCACAGAGGACTTAAAAATCCATCTGGAGTTAAAGAGACTTGAGTTGGAGGCCAAGCATTTGGAAAGAGAAGCAGCAGGGAGACTGAGACATCTGGAGGCTGAGGAAAATGAGAAACTGTGGCACCTGCAGGCTGAGGTCAATGATAGGCAGAGGCAACATGAAAAAGCAATGCCGACTCTTCACCAGAGTCATGGAGGTAATGCCTTCTACCAGCACCTGCAGGACTGCATGGATAAGGCAATCCCAAGCAAAACAAAGACTCTTTGTACCAAAGGCAAGCATCCAGTCTGGTGGACCCCAGCCATAAACAAACTCTACAACAAAAGGAGGAAGCTACTACAAGATAGAGCAAAATCCTTAAAAGGTAAGACACCCTTGATCACTATAAGTAAAAAACTAAGAGCTCTCATAAAATCATCCAAAGCAAATTTCGAGAGAAAAATAGCTAAAGACTCAAAAGACAATCATAAGGCCTTCTTTAGCTATGTTAGAAACCTGGGAGGAAACTCCCAGATATGCTCAGAGCTAGTTCAAAATGATGTGAAGATTACTGATCCTACAGACATTGCCAACATACTGGCTGACAGGTTCAGTGCAAACTTCTCCCCTCCCCAAAAGGAGAGATATCTATACCAAACGATTGCAGCCCCCAAACATCTCCAGCCCAAGTGAGAACTGCTCTCTCCAAAGCAAAAACACAGCATCCATGGGACCTGATGGTGTCCCCGGCTGTGTGCTCCATGAACTCAATGAGGAATTAAACCCACAGCTAGGACAGCTGTTTAATCAAAGTCTTACCTCTGGATACGCACCCAGGAGTGGCGCACTGCAACTGTGGTACCACTTCACAAAGGCGGTGCCTCCACCGACCCTGGAAATTACCGCCCATTAGCTTGACAAGCCTTATCTGCAAAGCCATGGAGAGGATCATAATGGACCTCATAAATAAAGACATAGGGAATTTGCAGACTTTGGATCCAACCCAGTTTGGCTTTGTCAAAGGCAGATCATGCCTTTTAAACTTGGTTGACTTTTTGAAACAGTCACCAAAGCCATTGATGAGGAAAGGCAGTCCATACAGCCTACCTCGATCTGGCTAAGGCCTTCGATGCAATACCCCATTCGGGTATCATTGAAAAACTCATCAGCTTAAATGTCAACCCATACATCACAAGATGGGTTGCAAACTGGCTGAGTGACAGAACCCACAGGGTCAGAGCTGCTGGCGCCATGTCAGACTCAAAGCCTGTCACAAGTGGTGTCCCACAGGGCTCAGTCCTGGGCCCACTCTTGTTTGGCATCTACTTTTCAAGTACAAGCAAACACAGGAGGGTTATGGCTGACAAAGTTTGCAGATGACTGCAAACTGGGCCATAGTAGAAAACACATCTGACACAGATATCCTTCAGAAGGGTCTCACAGAAACGGATAACTGGTGCCAGAGCCACGGCCTAAAGTTAAATGCCAAAAATGCATAGTCATACCCTTCGGGAAAAACAAGGTTACCCCTAGCTACCAAATAGGTGGCAATCCACTGAGCACAGAAGAAGTTATCAGGGACCTGGGGACCCAGGTTGATAGTAGTCTGTCATTCGACACCCATGTAGCTAAAGTAGTTAGGAAGACCTTCTACATTGCCCACCTTATCATGAAGGGATTCTCATCTAGATCAAGGGAGGTCATAGTCTCCCTTTACTCATCACTCATCAGACCAATGATTGAGTACAATGCCCCATTCGAATGTATCTGACCCGACACTTGCAGCAGCTGGAGAGGCCACAAAAGTTCCTCACCAAAAGGATAAAGGGTCTCAAAATCTGTCCTATGCTGCCCGACTGAAAGAACTCCAGCTCTATTCAGTCGCCACGCTTGCTCAGAGGTGACCTTTGCCTAACATACAAGGCCATGTCAAACCCAGATTTGATGAATATGCTTCACCTCAAAAATCTAGATCCATCAGAGCCACAAGGGCGGAGACTTAAACCTTGACACGGCTATTAATAGGACGTGCTGGAGGGATAGATTCATCACCCAAAGACTCCCTATGCTGTGGAACAAAATCCCGGTACATGTGAGGCAGAGCACCTCGCTGGCCTTGTTCAAGAGAAATCTTGACCAATGGATGGGAGATCGCAGATATACCCCAGGGATTACCTCAGTGTCACTGCTCGACAGAGGCACAGAAAAATAATGGGTATAGTTCCCCATACTAAAGGGGTGGCCTAAGCCACAAAACGATGGGCTAGGCTTGTAAATGCCCTCGGGCAGATAGCCTAGTATGAACCTATGAACCTATGAACCTATGAACCTCAGAAGCAACAAAGGTCAGTAAATTTCTTCCACAATTTACAGAGGGGCATAATTTTGATAGTTTCATTCATATGTTTGAGAGGGTATGTAAACAGTATAATGTTGACCAAGGGCTCTGGGTAGGGTTCCTGACCCCCTTAACTCCATGGTAAAGCTGTAACTGCAATTTCTAAACTGTCTGATGCAGATTGTTTAAATTATAATACAGTCAAAATGTGTTTGTCAGAATGCTTTAAGTTAACACCTGTAGCTTATAGGAGAAAGTTTTGTGAGCACAGATGCACGGCAGATGAAAGTGTATGTGAATATATTGCTGAACTAAGCACTTATTTTCATAGGTGGACAAGTGGATGTTAGGTCACCAGTTTGAAGGGCTGGCAGACCTTTTCGTGAGGGAATAAGCCATCAGCACTTTGCCTGATGACATGAGAATCTGGTTAGCTAATAGACAATGCAACACTGCAGATGAGTTGGGGAAGAAGGGAGACCTATATCTAGCAAGCAGGGCATCACTGCATAGGAAAGGGACACCCAGTGCTGCTCATGGGTCAAAGGGAACCCATGGTGGGTAGCCCAGACTGCCCCAACAGAGTCCGTCAGTAGCAGGGGAAGCTATTAGCCCAGGTACACTTCCAGGACCAAGGGTTAAATGTTTTAAATGCAACCAGTGGGGCCATGTAGAATATAGATGTCCATGGAGGCAAGGTGGGAGAGCCAGTAAGTTGGAATGACAAAATGTCAACAGTAAGTTGTCTCAAGACAACAAGGGTACCAAACTACCACAAGAGGTTATATCCTATCTTAGTGAATGAGAAAGAGGCCATGGCTAAGAGGGAGAAGGGCACAGCCACTGACCTAACCATTGTGAAGCCTACAATGGTTACAGAGGAGCACTACTTGCTTGGGCATTCTACTCCAGTCATTTTAGGAGGGACCCTATTCCAAATATCTTTGGCTAGGGTTCACCTTGCCTGGGAGGGTAGAAAAGGAAGCCAGCAAGTAGGGGTGTTTGAGGATATCCCTGCAGATGTCCTGATAGGGAATGACTTTGATAATGCAGTAGCGTGTGAGCATGCAGTTGCACGCAGTCAGGCTTGGAAATAAGCATGTGGGTCTGGTAGCCTGGGGGAGACCCAGACAAACCCCACACTTGCAGCCAGGTAACTGGTGAGGAGGTTACTTCAAAGAGGGACCTACCTTGTAGCAGTGAGACTGAAGGTGAGCCACAGCTGCTTGTGGGTACTGATGTTCCCTTGGACAGAGTGACTGCAAGGGCAGAGATGAGTACTAGTACCCAGTCTGACAGTGAGGCACCACTGTCAGAAAATACCAGACTTCCTGTGGAAGTGGAGCTGGGAAGGGTTACTAAGAGAGACTTGAGACAGGCTTAGCTCTCAGACCCTACATTACAAGGCCTGAGGGCTAGGTATAAGTCTCCGTGAGGGAGGTAGCTAGTGAGGCACCTGATTCTCAAGGGAAGGGTGAATTTGTATACTGGGACAAAAGGTTACTGTACAGAGAGTGGATCCCTGAAGGAGGTCTAGAGGGTGAGAGAATAGTGCCCAGAGTCTACTCTCTGCCACTTCTAGCCATGGCCCAGGATATTCGCTTTGCAGGTCATATGGGCATAAAATGTACAAAGAGACATATTATGCAGAACTTCTACTGGCCTGGGATTTCCAGAGATGTAACAGGGTACTGCAGAAACTGTGAGCAGTGCCAAGGTCGGAGACAAAGTTAAAGCTCCTTTGATGCCTCTGCCTGTGATTGAGGAACTAAGAGTAGTTATGGATACTGTGGGGCCTCCGAGTACCCAATGTTCCACAGAGAAAAAGTATATCCTAGTGGTAGTAGATTACGCTACCAGATACCCTGAGGCAGTGGTCTGTCATCCATTGAGGCAGAAAAGGTGGCAAATGCTTTATTAGGGATTTTCAGCAGGGTAGGTTTCCCAAAAGAAAGTACTGACAGAAGTGTCAATTTCATGTCAGAACTGCTGGCTTCTCTGTGGAAGCAGTGGGGTGAAGCACCTAAAAACTACTCATACCATCCCCAGACTAAGGGTCTTGTTGAGAGGTTAAAGTCTACACTCAAGACAATGCTACAGGCATTGGCAGACCATTTTAAGAGGGACTGAGATAAACATTTGCCCCATCTGTTGTTTGCTTACAGAGAGGTTCCCCAGGAATCCACAGGTTTATCACCCTTTGAGATGCTGTATGGACATAGGGTGAGGGGACCTCTAGATCTGATTTGAGATGAGTGGGAGGGTGAGTGTAAATTCCACAAGGAGTCTGTTGTGGCATATGTCCTAAACCTCAGCACAAGGTTCACGGAACTCATGAGCTTGGCCCAGGAGAACCTGGCATAAGTCCAACATTAGAAAAAGGTCTGGTATGACAGGAATGCTGGAGCTAGAGAGTATGCTCTAGGGCAGCAGGTAATGGTTCTCATGCCTGTCAGACACAACAAGCTTCATGAAGCTTGGGAGGGACCCTACAAGGTGGTAAGAAGGTCAGTGATGTTAACCACATGGTAGAACTGCTATGCAGGAGGTAGGGGCACAATTTGTACCATGTTAACAAGAAGAAACCTTACCATGACAGGGAGGCCCTTGTGCTGAATATTTGCAGTGGATTGCAGGAGGAGTCTGAGGGGGATCTGGTTATTGATATCCTCAATGAGGCTCGGACTGACACCTCAGTGGAA
This sequence comes from Protopterus annectens, assembly GCF_019279795.1. NCBI lineage: Eukaryota > Metazoa > Chordata > Ceratodontiformes > Protopteridae > Protopterus > Protopterus annectens. The sequence goes on from NC_056731.1 coordinate 1,420,833,668, forward strand.
GGGGTAGCAATGTCCCAGCAGCTACTCCCTACCCAGGTTTGAGAAATCCGAGCAGTGTTACAGGAGTTTGGGGACATGTTCACTGGGAAACCAGGGTGCACCCACCGGTGCAGCACCATGTGGATACAGGACCCCAAAGGCCTATTAAGCAGCCTCCTTATGAAGTGCCTGAGAGAGTCAAACAGTCTCTGAGGAAGGAGATACAGGAAATGTTCGAACTAGGGATAATTCAGGAGTCCAAGCAGTCCCTGAGTCTCTCCAGTGGTGCTGATACCAAAGAAGGATGGCAGCACCAGGTTCTATGTGAACTACAGGAAATTAAGTAGTCACACAAAGTCAGATGCCTACCCCATGCCTAGGACAGATGAAACCCTAGAGCAGCTGGGTGAGGCTAAGTATCTTTCCACCATTGATCTTACCAAGGGTTACTGGCAGGTGCCCTTGACTCTCAGTGCTAGAGAGAGGTCAGGCCTTTGTGACTCCTTTTGGCTTGCATGAGTTCACAAAGATGCCCTCTGGGGATGACAAATGCCCTAGTGACTTTCCAGAGGCTGGTAGATCATATCCTAGCAGGAGATTTTGCCCTTGCTTACCTAGAAGATATTGCCATCTACAGCTATTCCTGGCAATAGCACCATCAGCATGTCGGGGAGGTGCTGAGCAGACCACAGAGGGCAGGGTTGACCATTAAGCCCAGCAAATGTCAGGTGGGTATGGCAGAGGTCCCCTACCTGGGACAGAGTGGGGAGTGGCAAGATCAGGCCAGAAGCCGCCAAAGTGGAAGCCATTCAGGCATGACCTGCACCTGTTACCAAAAAGCAGGTGAGGGTATTCTTAGGGTCAGCAGGATACTACAGAAAGCTCATTCCCACAGCTACTCCCCTCACAGACCTAACAAGGAAAAACAGGTGAGATAAGGTAGTGTGGACCCCAGCATGTGAGCAAGCATTCCAGAAGCTTAAAGGAGCTTTGGGAGGACCCCTTGTGTTAGCCAGTCCAGATTACAGCAAATAATTTGTTGTGCAGGTGGATGCTTCTAACAATGGAATGGGGGCTGTACTTAGCCAGGTTTCCTCAAAGGGAGAACAGCACCCAGTGATATATCTCAGTTGTAGGCTCTAACCCAAGGAGGAATGCTATGCAGCTGTAGAAAAGAAATGCTCAGCCATAGTGTGGGCACTGCAGAAACTTCAGCCTTACCTGTATGGAAGGAAACTCACTGTAGTTACAGACTATAATACCATAATATGGTTACATAGACCCAACCAGCAAAATGCCAAGTTACCAAGGTGAAGCCTAGGGTTGCAAGCATATGAAATGACAGTGTAGCAACACAGTGCGGTTAGCAATGCCAACACACATGGGCTCTCAAGACAGGGAATGGGGTAAGGTAATCCTAGATAGGCTCAACCCTCTGAAGCAATGTTTCTCAAGTGGCAACTGAAAAACTAGCTTGAGTTTACAGGTGGGGGGGTTGTGATGCTGCCAGCCCAGCTAGTGGGAAATTTGTAAATTATATGCCTTTCCTGAATATTGCTATGATTTATACAGAACTGTATTGTTAGGTACAGAGTTTCAAAAATGTAACCACAGTGTACCATACAGGAAAAGAACAGAACTGTATATAAACTATATACCTCTGCAAATGTATATTTTAATAGAAGCTGGAATATACAGAGTTAACTTGTAAAATTTCAAGAAAATAAGTTGGAATCAGAATGTTTTATGATTGTGTTATCTCTCAATGCAGCAAGCAGACACAATGTCTAGAGCTAGAAGTTTTTCTATTGTCTTGAAAGTAATTTTAATTACTAGGTTTAAAATGTAAAGTGTTTTATTGCTTCTTAGCAGTTGCACGTCCGAGAGATATGTACTTCTTATACGGAGATGATAAAATTCTGTTGGTATCGGTTACCTGAGAACTGAAGGCAGGTGACAGAGTGATGTCATCCAAGTTGACCCAGCAGTAATATTTGATAGTAATTAACTCTCTTAGAGAAAGACTGTGCATTTTGTATCTTGTCTTGGACCTAGAAACATCCATGCAGCACTTCTGCCTGCGTGTTGTTCTGTAAGTAAGTTTAGGGTACAGTAATTTCTCTTAAATACAGATAGGAATATAATAAAGATTAGTTTAGATGCTTTCTGTATTTATTTGAGACTGTCCTGCAATGTTGTTTTAAAATATTTCCTGTGATTCTGACCTCTGAAGTAAATGTGTTGATCGAGTATTGTCTCGTTCTTTTAGTATTTATTCTTAAATATATTTAAACCTATCTTTGTGGCCGATATTTCTGAGACATATTTAAGCTCTTAGCATACTTGCATATGTATTTGGTAACATTGTACAGGCCACTCCTAACAGCCTTAGTCTTTGACATACTTACCATTTGGATAACAGTAACATTACACAGTAGGATTGGTCACCCTTTATAAGGGTCTTTAAGTAGCTGATAAGTAGTTGTTGGTGGCAGTGATAACTACATTACAGTCTGGGCAGAAGGGGGCATAGTTAGTAAATCTGCGCCAGACTTCCCAAGGAGTGTCTGTGTGTTTGTAAATAAAACAAATCTCAAAGTGTGTGTCAGCTACTTGGGCAGGGACATGAAGCACTGGTTGGTCAGAGAGGGTGCTGGAGATTTTGGCTTGATCACTTGGCTGAGGTCTTAACATACAGCTGGTGCCAGCGGGGAGTCTTACTGGGGATCTGGAGAAAGAGGAAGAAACAAGCCCCAGACTGACTGTGATCTGTGTGTGCTCTTAAGTGAAATTGTACTTTACTGTGTGTGTACTAGTCATCCTCCATTGTGTACGTCCCTCAAGGTTGCCAGTGGTGAGGACTGAAGCCCCTTGATTACTGGGCCAGTGCAGGGGCGTCACAGAGGTATTGCATCATCTGTTCCTTCACACTCCTTTTGAAGTTCAGACTTTTGAATCTGTACAGGAAAACAATCCATTTTCTTTTAGCAAAACCAGCCATATAAAAAGAGTCAAGAACCTATGCTAATTAATCCTGTTCAGTGTCACTGAGGAAGGAGAAGACATATGCGCATAGTCTTTTCTTTTAGGTAGGAATTCCTGAAGAAACAAACCTACAATTGCCAGTAGTCACATTTCTAGAAATGGGCACAGCTTTCTGGTTAAGTAGAGAGGCATCCTCTGCCCCTTCTCCCAGGACTGACAACAGTTGCTCTCCTCTGGCTTATAATGGTTCACCAACAGCTTCAGAGGATGGGTCTAACCCTCTGTTTATTGTGGCTGTAGAGACTACACCGGCAAAATCCAATGGAAAAAAAAAAGTGGTCTGAGGAACCAACCTTGACCACAACAGAGTCGCCGATCGGAAGTGGAGACAAAATGTCTGCCTGCTGTGGTGGCAAAGGCTGCTTAATATTTTCACTTTTTGTGGCTGGAAGAAGGTACAATCAAGGAAAAGTACAGTTGTGTAAAATCACCATAACAACTTCTCTTCACTGTTGCAGTATTCTTTGCATTAGGGATCCCCTGCCAAGGGTGGTGCAACATCTAGCCAGTATACCAAAGCCTTTAGGTTGCTTTAAGGTACAGTGTACATGACACGTATGCTCCTTGCATAGTGCAGGGCATAAAGGTAAAGTCCAGATGTACCATCCTCAGACCTGAGACCCCCAGTAGGAATGCCAATCCAAGGAAAAGAGAGGTAATCAGTACATCCAGAAGAGAAACGGACCAGGGGCAGAGGGTGGGAGTGAATACTGCAACAGTGATGAGACGTACATCTACCCTTATGCTAAGATTTTACACAAGTGTACTATGTCCTTCAATTTCTCTGTTGCAGTATTCTTTACATCAGGGAGTGTGTCAAAGCTCAGGAAGAAACTTGGGAGAAGGAAGGACCAGCACAGCCCTACAGGAAGCCATGAAGTATGGCCCTAGCAAAACCAGCTCTAGCGCTGGAGATTCCATCTAACTTGTAATGCTTGGTAAATGTATACACAGAAGTCCAGGTAACTGCCTCAAGAATACAGTTATTATCCAAACCCTTGGAAAAAAGCAAAAGAAGAAGGCACAGCTCTAGCGGAATGAGCCTTAACTGAATAAGGAAGGCTCTAACCATGAAAGGATGAAAGAACAAAGAGATGATCAGATTTCCTAATAGTCTTATCCAAATAAAATCTGAGCTGTCTATGCACATCCAATGTGTGCAGCACCTTCTCACTGGCAGATTGCAGAGAAGAGAAAAAATTGGGCAAATGAATAGACTGATTAAGGAACAACTCATTCACCACCTTGGGCATGAAAGAAGGATTAGGATGCAAAGACACCCTGTTCTTATGAAAAACCAAAAAAGGTGGACAAGCCATAAGAGCTTGAAGCTTGGACACCTGTCTGACGAAAGTAAAGGCTAATAAAAGTATAGTCTTCCAAGAGCAAAACTGCAAGGAAGCTGAAGCTGCAGGCTCAAAAGGAGCCCGAATCAATTTTTCCAAAACAAAATTAAGATGTCAAGGAGGAGGAACAGGCTTCCTGGGAGGTCTAATATGAAGGACCCGTTGTAGGAATTGGTTAGCCTCAAATCTAGAAGATAAAGGAGGAGATAAAATGCAGACAAGCAGAAACCGCTGATAACTGGGCCTTAGCAGAAGAATAAGTCACCCTAGCATTGAGCAATTCACACAAATAAAGAGAACCAAAGGAGTATTCACAGAAAGTGGATCTAGGTTTCGAGAAAGACACCAAACAAACAGAGAACCACTTCCATTTAGATAAGTAGGATTTCCTACTATTGGGTTTCCTGGCCTCCTGCAGGACCCCCAGAAAAAAACTGTCTATGTGAAATCAAAATCCTACCACCCACAGTGTCGGTTGAAGAGTGGACAGGTGGGGATGGATGAGAAGATCCCATGTCCTCTGTGAGTAGGTCGACCCTGTCAGTTAACATGTGATGATTGCCCTTGGCTAAATGCAGAAGTAAAGGGAAGCAATGCTGTCTTGGCCAAAAGGGAGTCACCAACAACATTTTGGAAGCATCCTGTTGAATGAGGGGAAGGGGAGGGAATGCATAAAGAAACAATCCCCTTCCAAGAAAAAGTAGGGCATCCACCTTCCAAACCAGAGGACTTGGGACTATGGCACAAAATAGAGGAAGTTGTCTGTTCAGAAGGGAGGGAAATAGTTCTATTTGCCCACCAGTGGGGTAGTCCTAGATGTCCAGAAACAATCCCTATGAAACATCCATTCATGGGATTGAGTTAAGGATCTGCTCAGAGTGTCTGTAAAAATGTTTTGCCCTAAAGGAATGTAAACTGCCTGAAGAGTCACTTGATACTTGACAGCAAGATCCCACACCAGCAGTGCCAACTGACAAAGATGATAAGATCTTGTTCCTTCCATTTGTTTACATATCACATCACTGTGGTATTATCTATAAACACCTTGAGATGTCCTGGGGAGAAGAGAAGATTAAAAAGCCTTAAGCACCAGCAGAAGAGCTCTCATCTCGGACACTGATTTGCTCTGTTGAAGAGGCGACCACAACCCCTGCACCTTTAGGGAGCCAAAAGCTGTTCCCCATCCCATGTCTGAAGCATCTGTGACCAGCTCCTGAGAGGGAAGAGGAGGATGAAAAGGGAGCTCTGGATTTAGAAACAACTGCTGTATCTACCAGTGTAGCTTCTTAAGACAAGGTAGAAGAGGAACTACAAATTTTAGGGGATTTGCATGCTGAAGTCAAACTGAATTCAGAAACCAATGAAACTTTCTATGTGGAGCTTGGCTACAAGGAGCATAGGGATGGTGGATGCCATCAATCCCAGAGCTCCCTGCAGTCGGAGGAAGAAGAATTTTGAAAGAAGGAAATGAGTGTCAAGGCCCTGGGAGGAGGCAGGGATGCCAACACAGGCAGAGTCTGAATCCTGCACCACAGAAAAATATGGTCCTGAGGAGGAGTCAAAAAAGACTTTTTTGAAATTTATTATGAATCTCAGGCTTTGCAGAAGGGAAATGGCAAAATGAAGATTTCGCAACAGGATCTATGGAGTGGATGCCTGAAACAGGTGGTCAGGAGGTCATCCAAGTAAGGAAATACTTGGATTCCCTGATTCCTGCAAAAAGCAATCATAGGAGAGAGGCATTTGGTGAATACCCCGGAGGCAGTAGAAAGGCCAAAGGGAAAAGCAGAGAACTGAAAATGCCAGGAAGCAACATAGAAACATAAAAACTTCCCAAAAAGGGGACGGATCAGAATATAGAAATAAGCATCTTTCAGATACACAGACACCATATAAAACTGAGGAAGCAAAAGGGAACAAAGTCAGAAGGGACATTTGAAAGGAGGGCACCTTCAGAAAAGTGTTTAGATGAGAGGGGTCTAGAACTCCATGTGCCTTCTTTTCTGGGTACTAGAAACATCCTGGAGTAAAACCCCCTCCCTCCTTTGGGGCACAGGCATCTCTTAGGTTCATAGGTATTTACTAGGCTAACTACCACAAGAGCCTTTTTAAGCCTAGCCATGCATCCCAAATCTCTGACAAGTTCTGATGTCCTTGAGAAGTGTAAGCATGGGCCTGGGAGATGAACCATTTACAGGTTACCTGTGCCCATTAAAAACACAGATGCCAAACCAGGGATGAATTTCCGGTTTCCCATCCAATTATCCAAGTTGCACTTGAATTGGGTTAGGAAGGAACTCTGTTTCACATGGATGGGGAGCCTGTTCCATAGACGGGGTGGTCTCTGGGATACATACCTATCTCTCCAGCAGGTCCTATTTATATCACAGGCAAGGTTCAAGTCTTTAAAAAGTACAGTTGTGTACACTTACCATAAATGCAGATGTTAGAGTGTATTCACTGTTGCAGTCATTACATTTGGGTTATCTGCCTGCAGGTAGCCCTCAGCCGGCCTAAATATCAAGGTCTTGGATTCCTGCGTCGGATGCTGTCTCTTCTTCCATGACATCAGGTCGTCAGGGGTATAAAACATACAGCTGACACCATTACATCAGTTTTCGTTTGCCCCAGATGTCAGGTGACCCCATAATGGAAAGCAATTGTATGTTAGGTTACACCTGCAACAAAAAGCAAATACACCAGAAAGTTGAAATACACTAAACAAGAAGAAAAGTATAGCCAAGAAAAGTCAGGTCGCTGGAAGGAAGGTAACCAGGATTGCAACAATGAATACACTCGAAACTCTACATTTATGGAAAGTGTACACAACTGTACTATTTTCTTTGTGTTTCACTGTTGCAGTCATTACATTTGGGTTGATTCCCAAAGCTAAGGAAGGGAGGAGGATGTTGGAGAGCATTAGGACCAGCTATTAAGCCCTGCAAAACTGCAGTGGCAAAACCAGCTCTGGATTTAGAAAAAATAGGCAAGTGGTAATGCTTGGTGAAGTTATGTACAGAGCTCCAGGTAGCAGCTTCTAAGATGTCCCTGGTAGAGACACTTCTGAGAAAGGTTGCAGAGGTAGATGCAGCCCTGGTGGAATGTGATCTTATCCCCTGTGGGGTAGGTTTTCCATGGTGCTAATAGCAGAAATTAATGCAATGGGCGATCCACTTAGAAACGGTTTGCTTTGAAATGGCCTTCCCCTCTCCCCCTGCAGCAAAGCCCACTAGCAGCTGTTCAGATTTTCTGAGAGGCTTAGGCCTGTCCAAATAAAATCGAAGTTGCCTGTGCACGTCCAAAGAGTACAGTATTCATTCTCCTTTGTTTTGTGGATTTGGGAAAAAAGTAGGCAAATGAATGGACTGATTAAGGGCCACACTAGACACCACCTCGAGCATAAAGGAGGGATTGGTCCTGAGGGACACCCTGTCTGCATGGAAGATGATGAATAGCTCCACTGCCATGAGGGCCTGTAATTCAGACACTCTTCTTGCTGAAGTGATGGCTAGAAGGAAGGCTGTTTTCCAAGAAAGGAATTTCAACTCTGCACTTGCAGCTAGCTCAAAAGGAGGAAGAGTGAGTTTTTCCAATACAAAGTTAAGGTCCCAGGCTGGAGTTGGGGCTCTCCTGGGTGGTCTTAAGTTTTTGGCCCCTCTGAGGAACTGCTTGAGCAGTGGATGAGAGAAGAGGGGTGGTTCTGTGTTGTAATGAGCTGAAATGGCTGAGGCATGAATTTTGATGAAGGAAAAACAAAGGCCCTTGTGAAGCATCTCAGTTAAGTACTGAAGAATCTGAGGTAAATTGGGGCTGCTGTGCTCATCCCTTGAGTTTGGTTCCAGGCACAGAAACTTTTCCATTTTTCAGCATAAGATTTTCTAGTACTAGGCCTCCTTCCCTCCAAAATGACATCCAACACTTGTTTGCTGAGGGATGGTAATGGAGAGATTAGGTAATTAGCCAGGCTGCCAGGGTCAGGGTTTGAAGCTGAGGGTGCAGAATCTGGCTATCCTGCTGTGACAGCAACGTAGGGGTCTGAGGCAGGTGCCATGGAGCCAGCAGTAACAAGCTGCGCAAGAGGGGGTACCAGTGTTGCCATGGCCAGTCTGGTGCAATCAGTATCGTCCTTGGTTTTTTGTCCGAAGTACTACTAAAGATCAAACAGGAGAGGAGAGGCAGAGGAGGAAAGGCATAAAGTGATAGATTTTTTCCAGCTGAAGGACAGAGCATTCACTTTCCAAGCTTGTTTGTGGGGAGTCCTTGTGCAGAATTTGTCCAACTGGTAGTTCTGGGGGGAGGCAAACAGGTCTATATCTGGGCTCCCCAATTTTCCACTCGTGTGGGTCCATGAGATTTCTGCCGAGTTTGTCTGCCAGTGTATTTAGTTTTCCTGGCAGGAATTGAGCCTGTGGATGCACTTGGTAGCTCAAGGATGTGTTCCACAGAGCCATGGCTAGTCTGCAGAGGGGGTAAGAATGGGTACCCCCCTGCTTGTTTATGTACCATATAACAGTGGTGTTGTCCGTCCTTACCATTAATTGTCCTGGAAGAATGTGGTCCTTGAAGGCTGCCAGAGCATTCTGTACAGCTAACATTTCTTTTTGATTGATATGCAGGTGCATTTGACTTGGGTTCCATTTGCCCTGAATGCACTTCCCTGCCAAGTGAGCCCCCCATGCATAGTCTGATGCATCTGTTAGGATTTAGGAGGCAGGGGGCAGAGTGAATGGTAGTCCCTTGTTTTGGTGGCAGGCCTCTGCCCACCAAAGGAATTCTAACTGTAGGCAAGGTATAATAGGGATCATTGCTTCTAGATCCTGAGAATGTTGACACCATAGGCTTTTTAGATACCACTGTAGTTTCCTCATATGCAGTCTTGCATATGGAATTAGTAGAATGCAGGAGGCCATGAACCCCAAGGCTTGCAGTAATTGCCTTGCAGATAGCAGGGTTTTTGTGGCCATTAGTTTGAAGCAAGTTGTCAAATTAATTTGTTTCTCTGGCATGAGGAAAGCCATCTGGGAAGTTGTGTTCAAGCTTGCTCCCAGGAATATAATTTGTTGGCAGGGTACCAGATATGATTTATTTTTGTTTATGGTGTACCCCAGACAAGTTAGCACCTTTTGTATAAATGCCAGATGATTGAAAAGTATGCCCTGGCTTTCTGCCTGAATTAGGCAATCATCCAGGTATGGGTATATTTGAGTATTTCTTTGCCTGCAAAATGCAATGACTGGAACTAGGCACTCTGTGATTACCCTGGGCGCAGTAGATAAGCCAAAGGGCAGTGCAGAGAACTGATAGTGCATGTTGCCTGCTTTGAAGCGTAGGCATCTTCTGCAAGATTCCCTGATTGGGATGTGCAGGTAGGCTTCCTTTAAATCCAGTGTTGCCAACCAGGCATCTTTGCCTAGCAAAGGAAGTAACTGGTGAAGAGTTAGCATCTTGAATTTTGGAACCACCAAAAAGGTGTTTAAGATGGAAAGATCCAGGATAGGACGCCATGAGTTGTGTTTTGTGGGTACCAGGAAAAGTTTTGAGTAGAAGCCTTGTCCCTTTTCCTCTTCTGGTACAGTTTGAATAGCCTTTATGCTCAAGAGAGAGAGAGAGTACTTGCTTTTGAGCCTCTGCCCACTGATTTGGGGGTAGATCTGGCCAACCGTTTGGGGTTGGTAACATGTGGAAGTGAAATCTGTATCCTTGGGAAATTAGAAGTTATGTACTTACCATAACGTTCCATCTGAGTAGGTGGATTCATTTGTCTGCAACCTGTGGGTATGGATCCGATATCGGATCCGAACCGGCATGGTTTATCCAGCTATGGATCTGAGCTCCTAGCTCCTCCCCTCACCCATAATGCCCCGCTCTCCCTACATGACCTCAGACTGAATTTGCCCTGCACCAACTACCCTAACTAAAGGGTAACACACCCTATGCAGGAAACTGACAAGGCCAGGGGGATAGGAGGGCGGGATGGTTGCAGACAAATGAATCCACCTACTCAGATGGAACGTTATGGTAAGTACATAACTTCTAAATCTGAAGTAGGAGAATTCATTTGTCAGCAACCTGTGGGACAGAGTCCCCAGCTACCTGAATCTTGGGTGGCCATCATGGAAGGATATTCCGGAGCACCGCGGAGCCAAAGGATGCTCTACCTCTAGACGTGACGTCCAGCTTGTAATGAGTAATAAAGGTATGAGATGAAGCCCAAGTGGCTGCTGAACAAATGTCATCCAGAGAAACCCTAGACTTAAAGGCCGCTGAAGTAGAGACAGACCAGGTCGAATGAGCATGGACTCCCTCCGGTGCGGGCCTCCCAGAGGCTTGGTACACCAACAGAATACACTGAGAAATCCAGCGTGACAAAGAAACTTTGGAAATTGGTTTACCCAGATTGAATTTGGCAAAAGAAATGAACAACTGGTCTGATTGCCTATGACCAGCTGTCCTATGAAGGTAAAAACGAAGCTGCCTGTGAACATCCAAGGAATGCAGCTTGTATTCGCCTTTGTTTTGATACTTAGGGAAGAAAACAGGGAGGTTGATGGACTGATCAATGTCAGCTTCTGAAGCTAGTTTAGGAAGAAAGGAGGGATTGATCATGAGGCACACCCGGTCCGGATGAAAGATCAAATAAGGCGGTTTCATGGACAGGGCCTGAAGCTCAGAAACTCTCTTAGCTGAAGTAATGGCTACCAAAAAAGCAGTCTTAAAGGACAAGAATTTAAGATCGACTGTGGCCGCAGGTTCGAAGGGGGGAGCGGTCAAGGCCTGAAGTACCAAGGAAAGATCCCACGGGGGAACCGTTTCTTTGACAGGGGGTCTGAGCAAAAAGGTGCCTTTTAGGAAGGTTTTGCATAACTTAGCTGACATAAGAGACTCTGAATCATGACCAACATGGTAATGAGATATGGCCGCCAGCTGAACTTTGACCGTGGAACTACTGGCGCCATCATTAGAGAGAGTAGTAAGGAAATCTAGAACCAAAGGAAGGGGAACCGTGAAAGGATCTAGGCCTTACCGCTCTGCCCAAATGGAGAAACGCTTCCATTTACTGCGGTAAATTTTTCTCGTAGAGGGCTTGTGGGCCGCTACCAGAATGGTCTTGACTGGGGACGAGATACCGGGAGTCCTGATTAGGAGTGGAACTGGAGCAGCCAAGCAGTCAACTTCAGGTTGTCCAGGTTCGGAGTTGGTAGGTTCGATGGGTGTGATATCAGATCCGGAATGGGATCTAGAATCCAAGGTGGATTCACTGAATGAGACCTTAGGTAAGGGAACCAGATCGGTCGAGGCCAGAACGGGGCAATGAGGATCATTCTGCACCCCAACCGAGAGGCTTTCTGAAGTACTTGTAGCATCAGAGGTAGAGGGGGGTATGCGTAAAGAAGACCGGGAGGCCAAGCATGCACCAGAGCGTCTCTCGGAGAATCCCCTGGAGGGGGGATTAGAGCGAAAAAACTGTCGCACTTGGCGTTTAAGGGAGAAGCAAAGAGATCACAACAGGGAGTCCCCCCACTGTGCGAAGATATGTTTCGCTACTTGAGAATTGAGAGACCACTCGTACGGGGACAGAATGGTACGACTGAGCTTGTCCGCTAGGATGTTGGTCCGAACCGGAATATGCGTTGCGATGAGAAAGCGGTTGGTGGAGATCGCCCATTCCCACACTCTCATGGCTTCTCGACATAAAGGGTAAGACCTGGTTCCTCCCTGTTTGTTGATGTACCAGACCACTGACATGTTGTCTGATTGAATCGCAATTGTTCCCAGGGGAAGGAGGGCTTGAAGTGCTTGCAACGCCAATAGCACCGCCCTCATTTCCAGAACATTGATATTCAGGGAGGTCTCTGAATCGCTCCACGTGCCTTGGACCGTCCGGCCCGCAAAATGCCCCCCCCCCACCCGAGGCGGGAAGCGTCTGTGGTCACTGTGGCGAGAGGGGGAGATGCACAAAAGGGGCGGCCCCTGTGGAAGTCCGGGGAATGGAGCCACCACAAGAGAGACCGCTTGCAAACCTTGCTGATTGCAATGGTATGATACAGGGGGAGGGAGAGAAATGACCATTGCACCTGAAGTGTCCATTGAAGTACCCGCATGTTCAAGCGGGCGAGCGGAAGAAGAGTAATCGCTGCCGCCATAGACCCTAGCGCCCTCAGGATCAATTCCGCAGGTGTTGAGCTGGAGTGAAGGATGGCCCGCACCTGGAGTCGTAGATTCCGAACTCTGTCGGTTGTAAGAAAGGCTCTTAAATTTCTCGTGTCTAACCTGGCTCCTATAAATTCTATTATTTGAGTAGGGACCAGGTTGGACTTTTCTATGTTTACCGTGATGCCTAGCCAGGGAGCTAGACGAAGAAAGGAGTCTCTTGCCAAAGAGAGTAGATGCCTTGTTGGGGCGGTGAGAAGCCAGTCGTCTAGGTACGGAAAGACCTGCACCACCTGAAGCCTCAGATGGGCCGCAACCACTGCTAATACTTTGGTGAACACCCTGGGGGCTGTGGTGAGACCAAAGGGAAGGACCCTGAACTGGTAGTGACTGGCTCCCAGCCGGAAGCGAAGAAACCTCCTGGATCGTCTGTCCATCAGAATGTGGTAGTACGCATCCTTGAGGTCTATAGAGCACATCCAGTGATTCTCCCCTAGAAGGGGGAGGATGGATTGCAAAGTGACCATCCGGAACTTCTCTTTGGGAACTGCCAGGTTCAACAGGGACAGGTCCAGAATGGGTCTTAGGTCACCCGTCTTTTTTGGCACTAAAAAGAACCTGGAGTAGAACCCTGATCCGATCTGGTCTGGGGGGACGGGCTGGATGGCTCTTTTTCTCAGCAGATGGCGGGTGGAACATCGGGGAGGGTTTTTAACTTTGGGACATGAAGAAAGGGGATCTTGTAACCTCTGGATATAATCTGGAGTACCCAGCGGTCCGATGTAATGGACTCCCATGCCGCTAGGTGCTCCGAGAAACGTCCCCCGACTGCCTCCAGAGTGGAGCAGTCGGGCAACCCCTCAGGGTTGCTGCGTGGGCCGTTCAGAGAAAGGTTCCCTGGACCCAAAGTTCCTGGGAGCCCCTTTGCCCCTAGGGGGGCGTCCTCCATGTCCTCCTCTGCCGCAGAAGGACTGGTTGTCCGGAGCGGGTTGGGAGTGCTGCGACTTCCGGAACCACATTTTCTTCTGGCCCTTTTGGTTACTAGAGTAGGACCTCTGGGGCACAGAGAAGCGGACTCCGACGGCAGACAGCATCTTCCCGTCCTTCTCGCTCTGAACCAAGGTGTCGCGAACCGTCTTGCCAAAAAGGGCAGAACCGTCAAAGGGGGCGTTCGCGAATGATGCCTTGAAGGGCTCTGTAAAATCACAGTGGTGGAGCCAGGCCTGCCGTCTTGTGACTAGGCCCGCTCCTGCAGCTCTAGCGGCTCCCTCGGTAGCGTGGGAAAGTAACCGCATAGAGGTGTTGGTCACAGAACGAAGAGTGGCCATATGGGTGGAGTGCATAAGTTTGTCCTCCTCCGACATGGACTCTGGGGGGGATGCAGCGTATTCCTTGATAAGATCGTGCTGCATCCTGATGACGTGTGCCAAATAGTTGAGCACCCTCACTGAGAAGGTCGCTGAACTAAACATTCGCTTCCCCAAACGGTCCATCATCCGAGACTCCTTGCTCTGGGGATGGACAGAGGGACTCTCCTGGGCGAGTTCCCTCTTAGTGGCTGCTGCCGACAACATGGCATCTACCAGGGGTCCCTTGCTCCAGTGGGCACGGTCAGCGGGGGGGCTAAGGATCCTGTCGGGCCTCTTAGGGACTGGCTCCACGGTGTCCGGTTCCTTCCACGCCCTGGTGGTAATAAGGTCCACCAGGGGGTCGGCAGGAGGGGACACCGTGGAGCCAATCCCTAAGAGGCCCGACAGGATCCTTAGCTTCGGAGACATCCTCAGGGGGTGATCTTGGGGAGCCTTCCCCTTCCTCCAAGTCAGTGTCTTCAGTCAAAGACTCGGGGGAGTCTATGTGCCTCCTCTTACACGAATGCTTGCGAGGTGCTTCCTCGGGGGGGCTGTCCGAGGAGCCCTCACCAGCAGTGTCCAGAACCGTAGGAACTGCTTGGGGCAGTGAAGCGGGCTGTCCCAGTGGCCGGGTGATGGAAGCCTAGCCCAGAGCAGATGGAGTGCGGGACGGAGCCGAAGCAAGGGCCGGGGGTCCGGATGCCCTCAACAGAGCCCTCTCCACTACATCAAAAGCCGTGGGGGAGCCAGCCTAGACAATAGGATCTGAAAGTCGGCTCCCCTTCGGATCCGATGAGCGGATCGGAGCCAGCGCCGAGCCCCTCGGATCCGAGGGACCAGTGCGCTCCGACAATGACGGCGCCGAAGGCACACGGAGTCCCTCGGATCTGAAGCTCGGGCCAAGGCTCCGAGAGGTCGGATCCGACAGACTCGAGGGCAGGGTCGGATCCGAAGTACCCAGTACTGTCAGCGCTGACCCACCCCCGGCTCCGAGGCTGCCCGGCTCAGAGCGCTCCGAACCCGGGTAGCGGGTCGGAGAAGGAGCAATTGGCTTAAAAAATGGGGTCGAGCTCCCCCCCAGGGGGGGGGGGAGGCAGGAGCACTCCCATCTGCATCTGGGCCTGGATGAACCTTCGCATCATCCGGTCCAGATCAGCATCGGAGAGGCTGTAAGTAGACCTCGACGAGGCTACCAAGGTAGGCCTTGAGTGCCGCCTCGATAGCCTCGAAGGAGGTCGGGTCTCCTCATCCTCAGGCTCCGGTGAAAAGCACGGGGACCGGAGCCGAGGAGGGGGAGAGCCAGCAGCCAGAGAGGCCGGAGGAGAAGCCCGCTTAGCCGGCAGGGCCGAAACGGAGGTCTCGGCCCGCCGCTTGTGGTGCTTCTTTCTCCGGTCCTTTTTCCTGGCTTCCCTCTCCTCCGACCCTTTGGCGGGAGTTTGAGTCCCGGGTGGAGGAGGGGGAGCAGGCAAGGCAGGGACTGCCGAAGCAGTGACCACCAAGGGGGCTGGGGACGAAGCCGAGTCTGGGGGCAAGAGTCCCGCCAAGACCAGCTTTGACCTCCGCTCCTTCAATGCCCTGGGGTTGAACCCTGCACAGATTGAACAACCTGAAGTGAGGTGTTCAACCCCAAGGCATCAAACGCACTGAGTGTGGCCATCAGCAGGAGAAAGCCTATGGCCACACTCGGAGCACTTTGAAAAAATTGCCTTTGGGGCCTCAGACATAACTATTTTTTTTTTTTTTTTTTTTTTTTAAAAATAGTAATAAAGAAACTAACACACTCACACGAAGGCCCCAAAAAAGACACACACACACACACAGCTACGTACCAGCGAGGGGAGGGTAAAATTAAGTTAAATTAACCCAAAAAATATATAGATAAAAGGGAAACCTATAACTTTCACACAATTAAATAAAAATTAAAGTTTTAAAACCCTTAATTAAGAAAATATCAAACTTAGCTTTGGAGCTCTGAAAAATCCAGCCTACACCATGTGCGGCAAACTAGATCTGGGGTCATGTAGGGAGAGCAGGGCATTATGGGTGAGGGGAGGAGCTAGGAGCTCGGATCCATAGCTGGATAAACCATGCCAGTTCGGATCCGATATCGGATCCATACCCACAGGTTGCTGACAAATGAATTCTCCTACTTCAGATCTATATTTAAAACCCATTTGTCCCGGGTAATGAAGTTCCCAGTTTTTTGCCTGCAGAGCAATCTTTCCCCTTAAAGGAGCTATCAGAAGTAACATAAGCAAATTCAGTCCTAGGTCGCTTAGAGGGGGAAGGTTGGCTTCCCCTGATTAAAGTAATAAGGTCTTCAGCTATTCTTATCTGTTTTTTGGGCATAGAGGCCTGACCGTGTGGTCTGGGCATCGGTTTTCTTGGCATAGTTCAAGTTTTAGGCCTTCAAGAAGAAGATGGAGTTGGTTTAATATACAAGTCAGTAAGCCTGAATACACCCTCAGAAGCCGGTACCTGCACAGCGGCTCCGGACCCATCCAAGGTAGAGACATTCGCAGGTTCCACAGTTGAAGCATCTTGTAGCATACCGGACTCCGAATGGGTCTCAGTAGAGGCCTGCGAATTTGAAGTAGCAGGTATCAGGGGCTGCGAAAACACCTCAGTGAGTACCGGCGAACTGGCGATTGGCTTAAGAGAAGCGTCGTCAGCAGCTTTGGACCCAGGCAGCCTGTCTCTGTCTTCATCTTTGTGTTTTTTTCAGAATGTCGGTAGTCGGATGTTTTACTGAAGACATATCTAGATACTTGAACAGAGTACCAAAATATTTAGAAGCGTAAATATACCGAAGACAAATAGTTCGTTGTTTAAATAAGGCAAAAAAATGACAGTGAGGTACATTGTGGTCAGGGCCTAGGCAAGGAATACAGTACGAATGAAAATCTTTGTGAGGTATTTGCTTTCCACAATAAATACAATTATTGACTTTTACGGACATCGGTTTAGAGCAAGAAAAAGTTTCCCCAACGGGGTACTTAGCTTTAGTTGAAGTCTTTGGTTCTGAAACTCGAAAACGAAAATTTCAGGAGTCGGCCGACTGGCACTTGCGAAATGCTTCTGCTTTGGGCACCGCACGGCAAGAAAGACTGATGTAATGGCATCTGCTGCATGCTTTATACCCCTGACTACTTGCCTAGCCTTTCCATGATCCCACAGAAGATGAGACAGCAACCGACGCAGGACCCAAGATTTTGATAATCAGGCCGACTGAGGGCTACTGCAAGCAGATAACCCAGATGTGATGACTGCAACAGTGAAACACGAAGAACATCACCTCCATGTGTGGAAAGCATTATAACTTAGCTCTGTTGGTGTGCTCTCTCCGGCTTTAAACCATGTCTCAGTGATCGCATGTCAGCATTCTCTAGGGTAAAGATAGCTTCTAGGAAGCTGAGTTTTTTGTTTAGACTCCTAGCAGTGTGCAACAATACCTTTAGATTTTCTTGGTTTTGATTTGCTATGTTGGAAGCACTTTCAGTTTGGCACTGCCGAAAAAAGGCACTATGGGAGAAGGCAACGTTTTAGCTAATATTTGAAAGACTAGAGGAGGGAGGTGCAGACTATCCCCGGCAAAGCAGCATGGTCTGTTGACCATCTCCTTCTATGCTGACAAATATTGCACCCCCTTAGAATGACACCAGAAACTAAGCCAATTATTAAAGTCAATTGTCTTTTGTTCGTATTGTGGCATCATCCTTGGAGAAGGCAAAATGCTGTTCATTGCTAGGTTCATACCAGCCTGACAGCCATATTCCGAGAGCTCCACGCTGTCTCTCTTCATAAAGATTAGGGTGGTATATCTCAGGTCATTTACTCCCACATGAACTATGATGGAGTCATACTGGTAATTGTGGTCCAATGATCGGAGTGCCAGCATAATGTGGCAGATCCTAGCTACATTAGGATCCTGAATAAGTACCCTGAATCAGAATATCCCGAAGCACCTCTGAAAAGAAGGAGGGTTATTCCTGAGGGGGCTGAGGAACACCCATAAAAGGGGAAGTGATTTCCAAGCCATGAATAGCCCTGATGAATAATGGTTAGGACACAGGAATCCTGAGTAATCTGTAACAAAAAAGGAAGAAAGAGAGAGAGAAAGATGAAGAGGAAAGTGGCTGGAAAGAATAGGATAGTCAGACAGCATCCGGTTTATCTGGAAAAGGAGACTTCTGAGGCACACAAGTCTGAGCAGTCTTAGCAGGAGAACACCACTTGCCACCCTTTTTGCCCTCAGGAGGAGAGCAAGATTGCCAGCAAACATAGATTCATAGGTGTGTACTAGGCTAGTGGCCCTGGAGCCTTTACAAGCCTTGCCCATAGGATTACCCTGGCATCGTGCCACCTGACCTTAGTTCCCAGTGCCTCTGTCAAGTAGGCTGCCTAATTGGGGTAGTTACTCTGAAATTTAGGCACAGGAGAAACAAAGACATGTTTTAAGTTCCTGCAAAGCTTTGGCCTTATCCTGAAGGGAATTTAAACGTAGCAGCTTCACCAAACAAGTGTTTATTATCAAGAGAAGCATCCGCTGACTTAACCTTAATATCATCAGGCAAAGGCTGAAGCCAAAGCCAAGAACACCTCTTCATCATTAATCCAAAAGCAAAAGTCCTAGAGGAAGCATCAATTGCATCATAACTGCACTTGATGGAATGATGAGCCACCTGGGAGAAAGTCTCTAAAAGGAAAGAGCAGACATTTTACCCTCAGAATCTGGAAGATCAGAAATAACCAGACAAGCCTGGGACAGGACAGCCAATACGTACCTGGATATATGGGTCTGATAATTAACAGCCCTAAATGCCAAGGTAGCAGATGTGCACACCTTCTTGCCTAGCCTTTCCATGATCCCACTATCTTTATCAGAGGCCAGTAACTTGGAAGATGGAAGCAAATGAGAGAGATGGCTTGTCCGAAGCTACAGACATCACCAAGGGGTAAGAAGAAGGACACCTGTAGAAAACTTTGCAGTGCTTGGACACCCTATAAAATCTATCAGATTTCTTGGGAGCAGGGGGCTGAGTGTCTGGAGCCTTAGAACCATTGTAAAAAGCATCCAACAAGACAGCCAGCACAGGAGGAACAGCAGAAGGTTTAGGAGAATCCATCTGCAGCAACGTCTAGCATCTTTTATACTTCAAAGACCTGAGCACAGTCCTATTTAAAGAACTCCACTATCCTGGAAACCATATCTCCAAAAGAAATCTCTTCAAAGGAAGTATAAGGACTGGTAACTTGCTCTTCCTCGGATCCATAGTCCAGGGGAGAAGGAATCTGCGAAGAGTAACCAAAGGATTCCGAATCCGAATCCAGCTCCTCCTCAGAAGAATCCTGTTCCCTGAGTTTTTTTAAAGGATTAGAGGATTGGCGGGGGGGGGGGCTGAACAGAAATGCCCTGAGGAGGTTTCAATGCCATCAGAGCACCAAACAAACCCTGAGTGAAGGCCTGCCATTCACTCTGTGGATCCTAGGGAGCAGGAGAAATGGTAGTCTTGTGCTTTTTCTTTAATGGGATGTCCGCATTATAAAATCTGTAAGGCTCTGACCCAGGATGGCATTCAATGATAGTAGCAAGGACTTCATCTTTGAAACAACCCTAGGTCCCTCGGAAATAATCAGCCATGGTTCCCACTGAGCATCTGAAATGGACATGTGCAAAGCCTCCTCGGACATGCTGAAAGTTGGATCCCCGCTGGCCTCCAACCCGGTCCCGGCACAAGAATCCAATGACAAAGCTGGGTGAACCTCCAGGCATTCCCTCACCTCGGGAGAGATGTCCGGCAGAAGCTGAACAGCAGAAGATTCCGATCTAGGCTTCTTGTCCTTCGCCGATGGTGTCCTTGGAGTGAGAAGTATCCTGCATTGTGTCTTTCGAAAACAGCTTAAGAAGCTGATTTTCAAGGTAAAGCACCAAAGAAGATAGTCTGCTATGAAGGGTTTTAGGTACAAAGGCCTGACAAATGGAACAGGACTTACGATCGTGAGAGGCATTTAAGCAAAAAAGACACTGGTTGTGGAGGTCTTCATGGGGAATCTGTCCCTACATTGGCATTTACCTTTCTTGGATGACATGAAACACTACATGCAACAATAAAAAAAAAAAGATGTTAACAAAAAAAAAAAAAAAAAAAAAAAAAAAAAAAAAACACTAATGGGAAACTTATCTGCAATGGCTTCGTGAACCAGCAAAGAAATGGGTGTTCAGACCTATGAGCAAGCGATGACAGACTGGTGCAAAGATGTTCTGAGGATGGTATGTCTGGACGTCACCTTTGTGACCTACGTTATGCAAGGAGCATACGTGTGACATACCACACACCTGATATCACATCTAAAATGAACACATCTGTCACTACTGCCAAGGCAATGGTTATGGACAAATTCTCTCTTGCACACCTTTCAGGCTGTAAGCAGATTTGCTAGCAATCCAAGGAAATTTACCTCTCCAAGTATATCCATGGGAAATATAACTGTATTAACTAGCATTAGAAGTTTATGGCTAACTTTACATACAACTTGTCAATACCAAAAATAATTTGTATCTATTTTTGCAGTTATGGGCCATGGATATAAAAGATCCTTGGTAAGTCCAATTGCCTGGCTAGAAAAACTTCTCCTATTGAAACAAATGAGGACAGGGGCAAAAAGTGCCATTAAACAGTCACATCTCAAAGAACCTTTGGTAAAATAAAGAATACGTTTTGCATGGTAAGGATTAGGGTGCACTACAAAGGACAAAGTCTTCCTATATTAGACCAATTGGAATGAACTATGAAAATCTGATTACATTAGGAAATAAGAAGTTATGTACTCACCATAACATTCCATGTGAGTTGTTCCATCTCGCCATCATTCTTCACTGATGGGTTCGGAGTCGATCCATTGGCTCCGACATGGCCGTTAGCAAAGCTCAAGGTTTACCAGCAGCTCGAGACCAAGCCCCTTATCCCATGATGCACTGCTGGATTTACCTCAGATCTTGTTTGCTGCGTGTACCATATCCCTGTAAGAGAACGACTCTCCCAAGAGAAAAGAAGGATTGAATAACCAGGATGAGACTAGCCTCTATGTCAACTATCAGCCAAGTGGGGGACGGAGGGAGGGATGTAAGAATGATGGCGAGATGGAACAACTCACATGGAACGTTATGGTGAGTACATAACTTCTTAATGTGAAGTTGTACAATCTTGCCATTCATTCTTCACTGATTGGTAGCGTCCCTAGCACCCTCAATCTCGGGTGGCTCATGCGAGTACAATTTTCAGGACTGTAGACCCAAAGGAAGCCCTGTCCCTGGAGGCCTTACCAAGTTTGTAATGAGTGATAAAGGTATGAGGTTTAGACCAAGTGGCTGCAGCACAAATGTTATCAAGGGGCAATTTGGCTTGAAATGCAGAAGAAGTAGAAACTGCTTTGGTAGAATGAGCTTTAATCTTGTGCAGTAAGGGCATATTAGCAGCTGAATAAACAAAAGTGATGCAATCAGATAGCCATTTAGAAAGCATTGTTTTAGCCACTGGTCTACCTTTTCTGGCTTCAGAAAAAGACACAAAGAGCTGGTCTGATTTTCTAACATCTTTTGTTCTGTCCAAATAATATCTGAGCTGTCTGTGAACGTCAAGTTTGTGCAGCATGTACTCTAATGTGTTGGAATGGTTAGGGAAAAAGACTGGCAACTCAATGACTTGGTTGATATTGGATTCCGAGCAAACTTTGGGTAAAAATAGGGCTTTATCCTAAGAGATAATCTATCAGCAAGAAAAATTAAGTAAGGAGGGCTAATAGATTAAGGCTTGAAGTTCTGACACTCTGCGGGCAGAAGTAATAGCCACCAGAAATATAGTTTTCCATGATAAAAATTTGAGATCACAAGATGATGCTGGTTCAAATGGGGGAAGAATTATGCGAGACAGCATAAAGTTTAGATTCCAAGGAGAATAAGGAGATTTCACTGGAGGCCTCATGTGGAAGGTTCCTTTCAGAAAGGCCTTGGACAACTTGTGGGACATTATGTTTAGCCCGTCCACTCCGAGATGAAAGTTAGATATAGCTACAGCTCCTTTATTAAAAATCATAGTCAAGAATTCTAAAATGGACATCAAAGGGAATTGATAAGGATCAATGTTTTGCTTAGAAGCCCATATGGAAAATCTCTTCCACTTACTAAGATATAGTCTTCTGGTGGATGGCTTATGGGACGACAAGAGGATCTGTCTCGTCTCATTAGAAAGATCATGAAGCCTGGTTATGAGGGGAACTGGAGCTGCCAAGCTGTGAGCTTCAGTGACTGCAATGAAGGATAGACGTCCCCCGATGGATATGTCAAAAGGTCTGGAACTGGGTCCAGAATCCACAGATCCTCCAATAGATGATGATGAAGAAATGGGAACCAAATCTGCCAAGGCCAATGAGGGGCTATGAGGATGAGAGCAACACTGCTTTCTGTAGAAGTCTGAGTATTAGAGGGACTGGAGGGAATGCATAGAGGAGACCCGGGGGCCAATCGTGTACAAGTGCATCTCTCAGGGGTTCTCCCGAAGGGGGAATCAGGGCAAAGTAGCTTCTGCATTTTGTGTTGACGTGACTGGCAAAAAGATCGCAGCAAGGCTGGCCCCATTTGTGGAAAATCCTGTCCACAATCTCTTGTTTGAGGGACCACTCGTGTGGCAACAAAATTTCCCTGCTCAGTTTGTCTGTTATCACGCTGGATCTCCCCAGGATGTGCATTGCCAACAGAAAGCGATGGGATTAGACTGCCAAACTCTAAGGGCTTCTCGGCAAAGGGGGTAAGACTTGGTCCCGCCTTGCTTGTTCAAGTACAAGACTACCGACATGTCTGTCTGAATTGCAATCGTCCCTAGAGGAAGAGAGTCCTGAAAGTACTGCAACGCCAGAAGTACTGCTCTCATCTCCAGAACATTGATATGCCTGTGTGACCCTTGATCTGTCCATGTCCCTTGGGCAGTCATTCCCTGAAAATGCCCACCCCCACCCTATCAGGGAAGCATCCGTGGTCACAGTGGCTACTGGAGGGGGTAGAACAAAGGGACGTCCTATAGTTACATGAAGAGACACCAACCACTACTGGAGATCTCTCTTGCAAGAGTTTGCAATCAAAATCATATGACTCACTGGAAGTTCCCGATAGGACCACTGGGTGAACAGCAGCCACTGAAGAATCCCCATATGCATCCTTGCTAATGGTATAGCCAAGATCACTGCAGCCATCAAACCTAATACTTTTAAGACTTCTGCGGCTGGTGCTCTGCCCTTTGACACTAATGAACTGACATGCTGGCGAAGAAGAAAGACCCTCACCCTCTCGATTCGTAGTCGTCGTAGAGCGGTGGTTGTGGTGTCTAACTCTGCCCCTATAAAGACAATATGCTGCGATGGCGACAAGGCAGATTTTTCTGAGTTGATTTTAATGCCTAAGTGATGGCAGAGTGTCAGAGTGTATTCCCTTGCCTGAAATCAGTTGATGCTTGGTGGTGGAGGTAAGGAGCCAATCGTCTAGGTACGGAAACACCTGGAATCCTAGACGCCTCAGTGGAGTCGTGACCACTGCCATGCATTTGGTGAACACTCTGGGAGCTGTAGTGAGACCAAGGGGCAGGGCTCAAAACTGATCATGACTGGCTCCCAGCCGGAAATGCAGGTGATATCTGGATGGTCTGGCCATTTTTTATTTGGTAGTACGCATCCTTGAGATCTATCGAGCACATCCAATTGTCTCTCCCTAAAAAGAGAAGTATAGACTGCAGCATGACCATCTGGAACTTCTCTTTCTTTACAAATTGGTTGAGTCTGCTGAGGTCCAAAATAGGTTTCCAGTCCCGTGTTTTCTTTGGAACCAAAAAGAATCTTGAGCAAGTTCTGGATCCTATTTGGTCTGCTGGGACTGGCTGGATGACTCTTTTTCCTAGCAACTTGCGGACCTCTATAGTTGCTTGTTCCCTGTAAAGTACAGTTTTGTACCTACCATAAATGTAGTTGTTCGAGTGCTCATACAGCTGCAGTCATAACAGATGGGTTATCCTGCCGTCAGACGGGTCCTCAGTCGGCCAAATTCCAAAGTCTAGGTCCGGCATCGGTTGTCGTCGCTTCTTCCCTGACGTCAGTGCGGCAGGGGTATAAAAGAGGCAGCAGACGCCATTTTCTTCAGTTTTTCTTGCCCCAGATGTCAGGTGCCCCCAGAAGGAAGGCAAACATAATGTTATGCAAAGATACAATGTTGATAAATCAAAAACAGTAGTTGCAAGCAAATACACCATAAAAGAATACCCTAAAAAGGTTATATGAAAAGTGTTTGTCATAAGGCCTGTCCTAAGAGGGGATGGAGGGAGGGAATCCTGGACTGCAGCTGTATGAGCACTCGAACATCTACATTTATGGTAGGTACAAAACTGTACTATGTTCATCGTGCATACAGCTGCAGTCATAACAGATGGGTAGAATCCCAAAGCTAAGTAAGGGTGGTAGGCACTAAGTGGAACTAGGAGGAGCTAGGATGCCCTGCAGGACTGCTGTGGTAAAGCCCGCTCTAGATTTTGAGTATAGTGGGAGGTGATAGTGCTTGGAGAAAGTGTGCACTGAACTCCAGGTGGCTGCTTCCAAAATGTCCTTGGTAGGGACCCCCCTGAGGAAGGCTGCAGAGGCAGCTGTGGCTCTAGTGGAGTGGGATCCGATGCATGCATGCACAGCTTTTCCATGAAATGAGTAACAAAAGCGTATGCAGTGGGCTATCCATTTTGAAATTGTCTGTTTGGAAATAGCCTTTCCTTGAGCACCTGTGGCATAGGACACAGAGTTGCTCAGATTTCCTGAATGGCTTTGTTCTGTCCAAATAGTAACGAAGTTGCCTGTGAATGTCCAAGGAATGTTGTAGTTTTTCTCCTTTGTTTTGTGGATTAGGATAAAAGGTAGGTAAGTGGATAGTCTGATTCAAAGCTACACTGGATACTACCTTTGGCATAAAGGTAGGGTTGGTTCGTAAGGAAACTCTGTCCTGATGGAAAATGATGAATGGCTGCACAGCCATGAGGGCCTGTAGCTCCGAAACCCTGCGTGCTGAGATGATAGCCAGAAGAAAGGCTGTTTTCCATGACAAGTACTGTAACTCTGTTGAAGAAGCTGGCTCGAAGGGAGGAAGGGTCAGCTTTTCCAATACGAAGTTGAGGTCCCAAGCAGGGACTGGTGGTTTCCTTGGGGATTTTATATTCTTTGCCCCTCTGAGGAACTGCCTTAAGAGAGGATGCGAGAATAACGGAGGATCTGTGTTGTATTGTGCAGAAATGGCTGAAGCGTGGATCTTGATGGAGGAGAAGGAAAGTCCATTGTTTAACATCTCAGCTAGGTACTGTAAAATTTGAGGTATATTTATTACCCAAGGATTCTGTCCCTTTTCTTGATTCCAGGCACAAAATCGTTTCCATTTGTCGGAGTAGGCCTTTCTAGTAGAAGGTCTTCTGGCCTCCAAGATGACATCCTGCACCTCCTTGGAAAGGAGAAACTGTTGGGAAATCAAGGAATTCTCCATGCAGCTAGATTTAGAGTTTTGAGATGGCTGTGAAGAGTTTTGTAGTTGTGCTGGGACAACAGAAGAGGGACTAGAGGTAGGGTCCATGGTGGGGAATGTGTCAGGCTCTTCAGGAGCGGATACCAGTGTTGTCTTGGCCAGTCTGGAGCAATGAGAATCATTTTCGGCCTCTCTGCTCTGGCTTTTAATAGAACTTTGGGCAGCAGAGGAAGAGGCGGGAAGGCATAGACTGTCAATGTTGCCCAATTGAAGGAAAGTGTGTTCACTTTCCAGGCCTGTGGATGATAGGTCCTTGAACAAAATTTTTTCAACTGGCAATTTCTGTGGGTAGCAAAAGAGATCTATGTCTGGCTGTCCCCATGCGTGAGTGATCTTTATGAAAACTTGAGGATGCAACCTCCATTCATGTGGATCTGTCATATTTCTGCTTAGGTTGTCTGCCAGTGTGTTTTCCTTCCCTGGCAGGAATTGTGCCAGTAGTGGAATTTGCAATTCCAGTGCTGTGTTCCAAAGGGTCATGGCTTGCCTGCACAGGGGGTATGAATGAGTTCCCCCGTTTGTTTATGTACCACATCACTGTGGTGTTGTCTGTCCTTATCAATAGCTGACCTGGATGCAGTAGGTCTTTGAAGGTCATAATAGCCTTTTGCACGGCTAGCATTTCCTTTTGGTTGATGTGAAGGTGCTTCTCTTTTCGGGTCCATTTTCCCTGAATGCACTGATCTGTCAAGTGTGCTCCCCAGGCATAATCTGGGGCGTCTGTTGTGATGATTTGAGTTGCTTGAGGTACACAGAAAGGAAGACCTGTGTTTCTTTGGCAAGCTCGAGCCCACCACATAAATTCCTTTTGAAGGCATGGAATGAGTGGTATAATTGCTTCCAAGCTGTGGCTGTGTTGAGACCATAAGTTTTTTAGGTACCATTGAAGTTTCCTCATATGCAGCTTTGCACATGGGATTAGTAGGATGCAAGATGCCATGAATCCCAGAGCCTGCAGGACTTTCCTTGCAGTTAGCCTGGTGTAAGTTGCCATTTTTCTGAAGTATTGAGACAGTTGCCCTTGCTTGTCTGGCGTGAGGTAGGCCATCTGGGTGGTTGTATCCAAGCTGACACCCAGGAAAATTATTTGAGAGGGTATTAGTTTTGATTTCTTTTTGTTGACTGTGTATCCCAGGTAGTTCAACAGTTTTATTACAAACGCCAGGTGTTGCAGTAGTATGCCCTTGCTGTCCGCTTGGATCAGGCAGTCGTCCAGATATGGGTAGATTTGTATCCCTTGTAGTCTGCAGAAGGCGATTACTGATGCCAGGCATTTCGTAAACACTCTGGGTGCAGTAGATAAGCCAAAGGGCAATGCAGAGAATTGGTAATGATTGAACCTGCAAGAAATCTGAGGTATCTTCTGCAATCTTGTGTGATAGGGACATGCAGGTATGCCGCCTTGAGGTCCAATGTTACCAGCCAAGACTCCTTGCCCAGCATGGGAAGAAGCTGCTGTAATGTGAGCATCTTGAATTTTGGCACCTGTAGATATATGTTTAGGATGGATAGGTCTCAGATAGGTCTCCAATTTTTGTCTTTCCTTGGTACCAGGAATAGTCTGGAATAAAACCCTTGACCTTGTTCTTTTGCAGGTACCTCTTGAATTGCTTTTATGTCCATGAGAGCTGAAATTTGTTTTTGTGCCTCTGCCCTTTGATTTTGTGGCAGGTTTGGCATGCCTCTTATTTTTGGAAGGTGTGAAAGTGGAACCTGTAGCCTCTGTCTATAATGTCCAGAATCCATTTGTCTTTTGTAACAATTTTTTGAGAATAATGTCAGTTTTCTGCCCAAAGGTGCTGCCATTAAAGCTTTGCTTGGCAGGTGTAGGGGGAAGTAATTGTGTCTGTTTTCTAAAAGACTGTGATCTATCTTCTCCACCTCTTGGGGTTGGTGCTTGCCACTGTCTGGCTCTAAAAGATCCTTGAGGTTGCCCTCTACCCCTTGGATGCCTGTATCTGCCCCTTTGAGGTCTGTCCGTGGCTGGAAAGGACCAATTTTTTGAAGGCCAGTTTCTGCTGAAACGTGGAGGCTGTACCTGCAGGAAATCTTTCACTGTTTGCATTGATTTCGCTTCTTCCTCCATTTTCTTTAGCACCTCCTCAGCTTTAACACCAAACAATACATCTTTTTGAGGAGGTGCATCTAATAATTTAGCTTCGACATGATCTGGTAAGGTTTGCTCTTTGAGCCAAGCATGCCTACGTATAACAGACCCCGTAACAGCAGCTCTACATGAGGCCTCTAAAGCATCAAAACCACACTGCAAGGTATGTTTACCCACTTGCTCTGCACCATGCATTAAATCCTGCAACTCTTTTAAATCTGGTTGTTCTGGTTGTGTCATCTTGCTTTTCAGCTGAGATATCAAAAACTGTTGATACTTTAACATATGGAACTGACAGTTTAATGCCCTCATGGTTAAAGTGGCCAAGGTGTACACCTTTTTCCCCCCACCTTTCTAAAGCTCTGGAATTTCTCTCTGAAGGTAATGGATTTTTAGCAGTAGAAGCCTTAATTCCCTTGGGACCCTGTGAAATTGTTTCTGGGTCAGCAGTATGGCTTTTATATAGGAACTGGTGAGGATCAGGAACCTGGTAATACCTGTCTGGTTTAACAGGAGCTGGAGGCAAAGAATCTGGATTAAGGCTGGCTTCTGTGTACACATCATCCAATATATCTAAAACAGGAGGGATAGCCAGAGGCCTATGCTAGGGGAGCAGAAGAAATTCCCTGAGCCTTTTCTTGGAATCTGAGTAATCTTGGCCTTCCCAGTGAAAGTGTTCCCTCAATGTATGCAGGGTTTCCCCAAAAGAGAAGTCCTCAGGGGGGGGGGGAGACCGAGGGAATAGACTCCTCTGCATCAGAGTCTTCGAATGGAGAATAGGCATAATCCTGGTCCTCAGATAGTTCTGAGGTAATAGAAGCTTGATCTGAGGAAGGGTAGTCTTCCTCTAATCTGGGAATTTTGTCAGAGGGGGGTTGAGAACCCTTGATAAGAGTAATCGAATCCTCAGCCATTTTAAGCATCTGTTTTTTTAGGCATGGTGCCTTGAGAAGGGGTCTGAGGAACCTGTTTTTTGGTTTTCATGGCTGCTTTAGATTTAGTGAAGGCTTTAATAGAGAAGGAGGAAGGCCTGAAGACCCTTTGAGAAATGGCAGGCCTGTCTAAATTCTGAGTTTCCCCGCCAGGAGTGGCGTCGGTAGTAGGAATGGGGGCCGAGGAGCCTGCGACCTCAGGTACTGAAGACACCAGTAATGCATTGTCATCGGTACTCAGGGGCTGCGTAGGCACCTCGCTGAGTACCAGAGAACCGGTAGTCGGCCTTAGCGTGGTTTCAGTCGGAGGTGCGGACGTCGTATGTCGGTCCTTATCTTTGCGTTTTTTGCTCAAAACTGGAGTCGGAGTATCCGACGACATAATATAATTACATTTTTTGCCAAAAAAGTGAAGGGCGAACTTCGCCCGACGCTTAACAGTGCGCTTGTTGAATCTAGCACAAAAACGGCAGGCCGAGACGTCGTGGTCTGGGCCTAAGCAAGGTATACAGAAAGAGTGGAAATCCTTATGCGGTATTTGCTTCCCACATGAAATGCAATTATTAACTTTGTCTGACATCGGTCTGAGGCAAGAAAAGTTTCAACGGGTACTTAGCTTTCAAGAAGACTTCGGCTGAAATACTTTCGTAAATCTCAGGAGCTGGCCGACCGGCACTTGCGAACTGCTTCTGCTTCGGGCACCGCGCGGCAAGAAAGACTGAAGAAAATGGTGTCGGCTGCCTCTTTTATACCCCTGCCGCACTGACATCAGGGAAGAAGCGACGACAACCGACGCCGGACCTAGACTTTGGAATTCGGCCGACCGAGGACCCGCCAGACGGCAGGATAACCCATCTGTTATGACTGCAGCTGTATGCACGATGAACATCTGGGTGGAACTTCCAGGATTCTCCTTGCTGGCGTGGGTGGGGTGAAGAACGGTATGAAATACCCTCTGGAAATAATACTTTGTACCCAGCTGTCATTTGTTATGTCTTGCCAGGCATCTGGGTACAAAGATAAGCGACCCCTGACTGCCTCCAGAGCAGGACAGTCGGGTCTCCCTTCAGGAGCGCTGATAAGGTTGACCAGAGAAGTGATCTCCGTCACTCTGGTGTTGCAGACCCCCTCTGCCATGAGGGCGGTGTCTTCCATTGTTACCCCCTCCTCTGCCCCTAGAGGGGGGTTGACCATGTGTGTCCTGAAAGGCTCCTTGGGCTTTTCGGAACCACATTTTCTCTCCCTGTTGGCCTTTGGGGTAAGGCCGAGTAGGGGTGGAAAAATGGACTCCGACGGCAGAGTCTTTCCCTCCGGCTCACACCTGGTGAGAGTTTCCTTCACTTTGGGCCCAAAGAGAGATGAGCCATCAAAAGGGGTATTGACAAATGAAGACTTAAAGGGCTCGGCAAAGGAACACAAGCGCATTCAGGAATGTCGTCCGAGAGCCAGTCCTGTACCCGCTGCCCTACTCGTCCCATCAGCTGCATATATGAGACGCGTGGACAAATTCACGATGGAATTTAGTGTAGTAAGCTAGGCGGCAACTTTGTCGGAAGCCCCTGCAGCTACAGTACCCTGAAGAGTATCTTCCAACTCCTGAAGGAGATCTCTTTGCAGTCTGGTGAAGAGGGTCAAATAGTTCAGGGATCGGAGTGCAAAAGTCGCTGAACTAAACATGCATTTCCCAAACTGATCCATGATCCTGGACTCTCTGTTAGGAGGTTAGATCGACAAGGAATTCTCAGACATTTCCTTCTTGGTGGCGGCCACCACCATGGCATCAACAGGGACTCCCTTGGACAAAAAGTCTTTATCTACGGGGGCAGAAATTAACTTGTTAGGCCTCTGAGGGACAGGTTCCATGGACTCCGGTGACTCCCACGCCCTCCAAGAGACCAGCTGCATGAGCTCATCGAAGGGTGGAGAAACCCAAGAGGTGGAAGGTTGAGACCTGGAAGCCTTCAGGAGAACTGACTCATCCTCAGTAGGGCTTTTGGACTGCCAATCACCCCTCTGCCTAAGGATCTCAAGTATCTCCGCAAAGGAGATATCCTCAGAAGGGGATTGTGGGGACCCTTCTGACTCATCCAAGTTAGTGTCAGATGTCCTGTGGGGAGTCCAAGTGTCTCTTCTTACACAATCTCTTCCTGGGGACCTCCTCTGCGGAGGTCTCAGAAGAGCAAGGGGCACCCTGTGGGGCTACCTGAGGCTCAGGGTCTCTACGCTTGGCCTGGACAATGGAGGCAGAAGCGGACACAGGCGCTTTGGGGGAAGAAGAGGCCAGACCTGGTGTTGAGGATGTCTTTGGGGACAAGGCTCTGCTCATGGCTTCGAAAGCATCACTGCTTCAATGAGGAGTCGATGGACCTGAAGGAACCACCAGCCCCTCCCACACCGAGGCCGTGGGCTCCGAGCCGGAGGTAGGAGCCGAGCTCATCAGAGAAGAGGCCCCGAGAGGAAGAGTCAGCACCAACAAGTCAGTGCGACCATCTTCCCCAGACCCGAAAGGAGACTGTTGGCCCCTAGAGTCCCCGGTCAGCACTGAGGATGTCAGAGTAGATGGAACCGATGACACCGGAGCAGGTCTCACCTCCAAAGGCTCCACGATCAACAGGTCGGCCCTCTCCAACTCCGAAGGTCCGGTACAGCTCGGAGGAGGAGTAGTCAAATCCAGGATGGTGGTCTTCGGTTCTGACGCTGGGGTCGTAGCTGACAAGAATTTAGCAAGGCCTGTTGCCTGTAAGAGCTTCTGCACCAATCGTTCCATATCCAAATCCAAGAGGCTGACAGAAGATCTAGAGAAGTGCACCGAAGGTGCAGATTGGAGGAGTGGAGATACAGGTCTCTCAGAGACTGGCTCCGAAGGCTATGGAGCTGAAGTCCTGGAATCTTCCACTTTCTTAGACTTTTTTGAGTCTTTAGATGCCTTGGAGTCAGTCGAGGATTTTGAAGATTGAGAGGACTTGCTGGCCCCATCATGGTCAGTCAAAGCTTCAGCAAAAGGATGCTTCAGCAAATCTCGATCCACAAGCTTCCTTTTCCTCTCTAAAAGAACCCTTGAAGAAAAGGAATGGCAAATGCTGCAGGACTCCTGCAAGTGCACCGCACCCAAACAATACACGCACTGAACGTGCCCATCAGTGAGAGACATCTTTTTGCCCGCAGTCTGGACATTTTTTGAATCCATACTTTGGGTGCTTGTCTTTTTCCTCAGACATATTAATCAGGAACTATGCTTAACTATATAAGTAATACACAGACTATACAGTCTAATACAGCCTAGAAGTTATAACTATCCTTAGGCTCAAGATAACACGTCTAAATAACAAACACAATGGCCCGGAGAAAAAAAACGAGGCCAACAGATTAATACAGCCTAAAAGTTACAACTATCCTTAGGCACAAGATAATACTTTTAACTATGTAACACACTCTAACAATGGCCCGGGAAAAAGAGGCCAACTCTACTTAATATGTAACAACACACTATCTACACTATGAAAAATATAACACACACTATTTACATATATATATATATATATATATATATATATATATATTTATATATATATATATTTATATATATATATATATATATATATATATATATATATTTTTATATTTTTATATATATATATATATATATAGCAGAACTATGGAAATAGAAGAAAACACACACACTGAATAACTAGGCCCAACACGAGGCCACTACAAATATGCTAAACAATGAAGCACCAAGGGAATAGGTCTAAAGAGACAACCACAGGTGCTTAATATATAACTAATCTATCTATAGATGGTAAAGAAGTATTGAAAAACTTGTGAAAAGCGATTTTATATTGAAAAAAGCCTCGAGTGAACTGGAACCACTGAGATCCGTGCCGCGGCAAACTAGATCTGGGGTAAATCCAGCAGTGCATCATGGGATAAGGGGCTTGGTCTCGAGCTACTGGTAAACCTTGAGCTTTGCTAACGGCCGTGTCAGTGTCGATGCATTGGGAACGAACCCATCAGTGAAGAATGAATGGCAAGATTGAACAACTTCACATTTTCAATTTTCGTAACAAAATTCTTATTAAAAAAATGTATTCTTCTGACTGACTTTCCTATTACAGAGTAAAACATGTTTAATAACAAATATTCCAAAGAAGGTAGTAAAAAACAAATGTTCTGAAGAAGGCAGTAACAATTTAACAATGAAATTCCCTGGGAGATTCTAATCATATGGCTTTCACTTTCTCTATAATGTCCGATTGTACAATTCCACAACATACTAAATTTCCAAAATGTCTAAACCACACTATGGAATTCATAGCAAAAAAAGTCAACTTGTGTGACTTCAATAGAAAATAAAGATAGTGCTGCACTATTGTGGGACAGATTTGAAGACTTCTGTGCACAACATGTGAATAATTGTAGGAAAGCGGTTGCAAGCAAAAAAGACAAATATACAACCCCGTAGTGGAAATGCATCAATTTAAAACAACTGAGAAGTGAAAGGAGAGCATTTAGAGTTTTATGGGAAAAGAATACGACATCTGGAAGGAAGGCATACAGTTTTTTTTTTTACTGATTAGGTTATTACACCTATTTGTTACCAGGTAGTTCTACTTGACACACAATACTTTTCAGGGGTGACCAGGGAGCAATACCTGGTTAAATAACTTGCTTAAGGTAACACAGCAGGCAAATAAGGGTTGAGGGACCCAAACCCTGTACCATATAAACTATGATTCACAGCCTTAACCCTCTTCACCAGTCACAAAGAACAGCTAAGAATGGATATTAAAATAAACGTATGGAGACTGGAGACAATTACAAAAAAAAAATCATACAGAAATTGGAGCAAAGGATCTGTTAATTGTACTTGGCCATTCACTCACAGTTGAAAGGTAATGTGTTAAGGGGACTGAATTAGAAAACGCTTTAAATTTGTACTTTGCTGGTTATGGTAAACAGGCTGAACATAACAAGGGTGAGCAGTATGTGGAAATTACTGACTCTCACTTTGCCAGAATTTACGGTTAATGTAGTAGTTAAATTAAAAAAAAAAAGGGGGGGGTAATTGAAGCCCAGGTCCAGACAACATAATGGCCGTTTTGGGACTGAAGTATCAAATGTAATAGCTATTAGCCTCACCCCCTTGTTTAACCTATCATCCTCCATTGCGGTTCCCAACAGCTGAAAACTGTCCAGTATTGTGCCCATACACAAAAGGGGGTGTTTCAGACAAAATTTACTGATTTGCCAATCTGCTATAATTACAGGTAATAGCATCACAAAATCATTACCTGATATTTTACAGCATGATTTACTAAGCATAATTCCACATTTTTTAAGTCAATGATACTATTAGTAGGGTCACAGATCTTGGTACTGGGGTTGCAGTTGTATATCCTGACTTGTCAAAGCTTTTCAATAGTATTCTCCATTTTATTATCATTCAGCACATGCAACAACCATCATCAATTAATCATTGTGATCAAACAGGTGAAAAACTGCTTAAGAGACAACTAAAGTGTTAAAAATCAATAAATGTTACTCAGAATGAGAGGTACGTTACCCTGGAGTCCTACAGGGATACACTTTAGGTCTGCTTTTGTTTAATTTGGTCTTTTCACTCTTTCCTAGATCTGAGTTATACAAGCTTGCTAAATACATGCAGGATATTAAAAAGGTGTCCTCTTAACCAGTTTTGATGACAGTTAAATTTAAAAGTATATCTGGGAAAGGTACACAACTGGGAAACCATCACCATAGAGGAGTATACAAAGTATACTAAAAGAATTCATACTATATCTCTCATGCAAATGTACTTGCCATAATGCTAGATCCATGTTGTCTTGCTTCATGTTCACCAATTGGGTTATCAGATCTGGCAGGATCAGACTTCGGTACTTTTTTAATAGCTTAGATCCAGGACTCTTGACTCCTCCACCACCCATAACTCCCTCTGGTCCCCAGATGATCTTAAATCGAGTTTGCCTGCTTATGATTACAGATTTTGGCAAAGATGAACATGAACACAGGCCTAACAAGGTGGACATGTGAAACAGGAAAAAAGGTTGTGCAACACAGACACAGCCCCTGGTCAGGTCCAACTGATCAGCTGGAAGCCCGAGAATGACAATTTAGGGTGGGGGATGGAAGGAGATGAATCATACGAAACAAGACAATACTGATGGGTGTCTTTTTCCTTCCTATTTAACAACTGGGACAGACTGTCAAGCTACAGGAAAACCTGGGTGACCTCAAGGAAGGATAATCCAGAGTCTGGTGAAGCCGAAGGATGTATAGGATCCAGACTGTACATCCAATTTGTCGTGTGACACAAAGGTATGTACTGTATAACAAGTAGCTGTAGCACACATCTCATCAGTGGGAACCCTAAGTAAAAAGCAGTGGAGGTAGCCACCACTCTGGCAAAATAAGCCTTTGGTTTGCCAGGTAAAAAGTCAATCTCATCTTTCTATACACAAAGGCAATACAGACATCAGGCCTTACAGATAGCACTACTTTAGAAACTCTTTGACCTAATTTAGCTTTGAGAAGGCAAGAACAATTTGATCAGATTTTTTGATCTCTCATCCACTGCTAGTAAAGCCTGAGTTGACTTAACGTATATCAAATGTAAGGTATATTCCCCGTTGTTTTCAAACTATGGAAAAAATACTGGTAAACTTTTCAAGGTTTGCTTCAGAGGTCACCTATGGACGAAGTGAGGATTTACTTGCAAAGATACTCTATTTTTTATGGAAACACATATGATGGTTTGCAGGACACAGCTTGCAACTCCAAGATCATCCTAGCATATGTGACTGCTACCAAAATTATTTTGTTTTCCAAGAAAGGAATTTTAGATCCACTGAAGTAGTAATATTGAAAGTAACCTTGGTAATAACGTGTAACATGCTAGTAATGTCCCATTGGAGAACCAGATTCCCTGTTGAAGGTCTTAGGAGGAAGGTTCCCTTCAAAAAGGCATTGGAAATGTTTAAAGAGGCAATGGAAGTCTGGTTACTTCCCATATAGAACTTGGAAATTAAGTGGACTTTGACAGCTGAAAAACTGGAGACTTTCTGAAACAATTCTGCTTAGAAATCCAAAATAGAGGGAAGAAGAGATGAAAATGGGTCAAAACTTCTGGAACAGTCCCACATTGCAAACCTTCCTGGTGCTTGGTTTTTGTGAGGATGATAACATTTGAACAACTGGAGTAGAGAGCCTGGCATCCATGGCCACAGTTAAAATCGGAGAAACCATGCTGAAAATTTCAGGGTTTTTAGGTCTGAGTGAGGCTAACTGGATAGGTGATACACAGTGGTCTGAATGTGGGTCAAACACCCAAGGCAGATGTTTCAGGTAAGGCCAGGGAAATTGGAACCAAACCTGCTGGGTCCAAAAGGGGGTAATGAGAATAACCTTAGCCTTGCACCTCCTAACTTTCTGAGGAAACTTCATTCTCACACAGAATAGTAGAAATGCCTTGGTGCCTCTCCCACTGTTGGGATTAGGGCCGACCAACTGTTGCATCTGTTGTTGATGTAAAAAGTGAGAATATTACAGCAAGGTTGGCCCCAGATACTGAAAAGCATCACTGCCACTGTCTGACAGACCACTCATGGGGCAGAAGAATAGATCCGCTCAGTTTGTCCATTAATACACTGGAAGTCCTTGGGATGTGGACTGCAATTAGAAAATGACGCAAGACACTACCCACTGCCAAACTCTCATGGCGTCCCAGCATAGTGGATATGAAATGGTTCCTTTTCATTTGCTGATATACTAGACTACTGCCACGTTGTCCATCTGAAGAGAGATCAGGAAGTCCTGAAAGGCCTGTAATGCTAGGACTGCCCTCATCTCAAAGACACTGATGTGAAAACTGACATCTGTCAATGACCAAGAACCTTGAACTGTCTTCCGCTCAAAATTACCATTACCCCAGAAATGAAGCATCCCTGCTTACTGTGCCTATCAAGGGTGCTGGTGAGAAAGGAACCACCAACTGATACAGTTCCTGCATACTGGTGTGAGATGTATTGGTGCATAAAGGGGGTGAAACATCAATGACCACTGAACAGAAAGTATCCACTGCAAGACTCTCATGCAATATCTTGCATGAGGAACTAGTAAGTTTGAAGTAGACAATAAGCCCATCAGTCGCAGATTTAAGTCTTGCTGGGGAATAAGGACAATAATAGAACTCTGAAGCCATCTAATACAGAGAGAAAATTCTGGACTGTGAGAGCCTGCCCAACTGAGTAATCTCCAGGTGGCATCCTATGAACCCTATTGACAAAAGCCAATTGACATCAATGCAGACAACGCTGATAGTAATCCCAAACTATGGAGCAAGAAACCCTGTACAGAATTAATAGATCCTTGATTGGTGCAGTGAGGAGCCAATTGTCCAAATAGGGAAACACATGAACCCTTGCAGCCTAAGATATGCTACTACCATGGTTTCATTTGGTGAAGACCTTGGGGGCTGTGGTGAGACCAAACGGCAGTGCCCTGAATTTAAAATGATGGGCTCTCAGATGGAAATGAAGAAATCTCCTTGACTCCTTTGCTATCTTGATATGATAGCATGCGTCTTGGAGAGCTATTGAACACATTCAGTCAACCTTTCTCAGAAGGAGTAAAATGGACTAAACCGTGACTATATGGAATTTTCACAAACTGATTAAGGTAGCTTAGGTCCCCTGTTTTTTTGTCAGGAATCTTGAATAGACTCTGGATCCTAATTGGTCTACGTGAACTTACTGGATGACTCATTTCTAGCAGATTTGTCTTTTCTGCTGTTACTAACTCCAACTGATTAGGTGGATTACCAGGAATTATCTTCTTTGAGAAGGGAAACAAACAGAACAAAGTAGTCTCTGATGATTATCCTCTGTACCCAGGAATCTTGAGTGAAGCCCTATCCAGCTTGAAGGACAAGCACCAACCCCCTCCTCGACTGCCTCCAAAGTGTGCTGGAAGAGTTTCTCAATGAAAAAAACTCAAAACTCTTGCAGTCTGTCTCTGCCCCTGGGATTTCATCCATTAAAATTATTCCCCCTCCACCCCAGTGGGTCAGTCAGCAGAAGCATCCTGGCCAGAACCCTGTGATTTTCAAAACCATTACTTTTCCCTCCCTTTTGGTTCTGGGAAAAGGTCCTTTGTAGAGTAGAAAATATATGCCAACTGCAGACAGGGTCTTGCCTTCCTGCTGGCTTCTGATAAGCATTTCTTTCATTTTAGGTTTGAAGAGGGTCAAGCCATCCAAGGGGGCAATGGTGAAAGATGTAAAAGACTTCTGCAAAATTCGCACAGGGTGCATCCAAGCATGCTTAATCGATAGCCATGCCTATACCTGCTGTCCCTGCTGCACCATCAGCTGCATTAGAAGGCAGGCGCATGACTACATTAGTCATGGACTATAAGGCAGACAACTGAGACTCCATTGACTTTTAGTTGCCCCTAGGCAGGTTACCAGAGACAGATTTTGACAGCTCCTTTGTCAAGTTCCTCTGGAAATGAGTAGTTCAGTGCTCCAATTTCAAATGTTGCCGAAGTGTACATTCATTTCCAAAATCTGTTCAATACCCAAGACTATATTAGGGAATAAACAGATGTGTTCTCCTATGAGAGCTCCTTTCTTGGAGCTTCTGCAACAACCATGGCATCTACAGGGGCAGCCTTGCTCCATGGGACTTATTCTTAGGGGCTACTAAGAGCTTGTCTGGTTTGTGTGGAATCAGCTCCACCATATCAGGTTCCTTCCAGGCCTAAGAGACCAGGTATAGGAGAGCCAACTACCCTGGAGAAGCAGCTTCAATGAACCAATTCCCTCCTTGCTTCATCAACTCCATAACAGCACCAAAGGAGATGTCCTCCAGACAGGATCATGGGGGAACCTTCCCCTTCATTTAAATAGGTGTCTAGGACTGACTCGAAAGAAAAGTCCAAATGCCTCCTGCTAAAGGCCCATTTCCTTGGGCCCTCCCTTTAGGGGCTTCAGAGAAAGGGTTAGAATTGAAAGGGGAGCTTACCAAGCAAGAGCCCCTGAGATTGACTGTCCTGTCAACCAGAATGGACGGACATAAAAACCGAATCCACAGGAGGTTGGGATGGATCCGAGTGAGATAGAGCCACCTCCTCTCTGGATCTGGAGAGAACCCACTCAAATGCCTTGAAAGATGAAGGCAAAAACAGTTGAAAAAGCATCCCCCTGAGCCATGGAGTGCACAGGTGGAGTGACTCTGGCTCCAATCTGACTCTAGTAAGAGGATGACAATGACGCCAAGCTGTCAATAGATGAGACAGCAAGAACAAGGAAGGCTCCAAAAACCTCTCAGTCAACCCTGACTTGCACCTCCAAGACTCATCACAATCAGACAAGGCCAGAATAGAGACAGTGTGGGAAACATCGAAGTCAAATGTCAATAATGCTGACAGCATCAAGGTGGGAGTTCTAAGGAGAAGACTCTGGTTCGTTCGTGGGCTTCAGATCTGAAAGTCAGAACATAAATAGGAGAGACCAATGGTGGGGTAGCAGCCACCAAAAGGGTCAGTGCCAGGAGGATCCCCAGCTGGATCTGTGCCCAAGAAACTTCCACATCACCCTGTTGAAGTCAGCCTCCAACAGACTCCTTGACGAATGGAAGGACTTGAAGGATGAAGTCACAGATGCAGGGGGAGATAAATAATGCATGTTTCTCTAGAAAGAATGGCCAATGGAGCCTGGGAATAGTTGACTCCAGGAAGAAATGGAGAGGTGGAGATGGTGAGTGGGTCCAAAAATCTCCAGGTCTTAGGTGCCAGACTAAACTGTTCCAATCGGTCCAAAAACCTTTTCCTAGGTTTTTTTCACCATTTTTCCTACTCTCTCTTTTTCTTTACTTTTCTCGTTTCCATTTTCTTTTGCATTTTCCTTAGTGACCTTACTGTTATCTGACCTTTCTGAAAACAGTGTGGACGTTTCTGAAGCCAAAGTAACTGAACATCTCCCTTCAGCAGGATGAAGGCCCTTCCAAACTAGTAGGACCCTGGGCCAGGATCTTGTGCCCACAAGTACAGCATGACTTAAATCCAGTGGCCATGTCAGACATGTTTCCCTAGAAGCAAAAACAAGCACTATTAAATCTAAACCAGATAGAAAATAGAAATCCTAACTAAATAACCAGCAGTACAAAAGATAATAATATAACAAAGTTTTTTTTTTAGTTACATAAAAGGGTAGGGAAGGTGGGAAAAAAGTTTGAAGTACTGTAAAAAAAAAAAAAAAAAAAAAAAAACAGAATCGGGTCATGGCTGAAAATGGTCAGTAGTCAAATCCACTTATCCAGTAAACAAATACTAAATAAACAGAAGAAAGATTTAAGATAAGCATCTATTGAAAGAAACAATGAAACACAGTGAAAACATAATGACCTGTCCAACACTACATCAGAGCCCTTGAATCACGTTTTAAAGGACTGAGTAGCAAAAGAGCTGGGGTAATATGGGGACCAAAGATAATTATGGGTAGGGGAAGAGTCAAAACCCCTTGATCCAAGCTCTTGAAAAAGTGCCAAGGTCAGATCCAATAACCAAATTATTGAAGCAGATGAAAGAGACAACATAAGATCATCAGACTTGAGCGCACTTACTTACACTCTGTTCACACAGGCACTTGCATGGTAAACTGTGCCTGTTTTTTTAAGGCATTACAAGATGTGGAATTTCAAGTTCTGATGAATGCAGATCTCCTGCAATCTACTTTATCATCCAGGGGTGGAAGGTATACATTTATAAACAAGTGCAGGAACAAATAGCCGGCCTTAGGCATAGGCCAACTAGGCAGCCACCTAGTGTGCCACTATAGCAGGGGCGCTTTTTCGGTGTTTATTTGGTATAGGTAGACCAGGATGGGGGCACCAGGTGGTGTGGTGGGGGGCGCCATGAAGCCCTTTTGCCTAGGGCACCAGCTGACCTAAGGCCGCTGCTTGGAACAACTTTGAGATCTAAATTTCTTTGTCACTCTGTGGTTTTCCTACAGAACAGGTTACTTTTACATATACATAAGGGTCATTAGCCACCTTTAAAAGCTCTTTCAACTCATGGTTGGATAGGTTACCTTTTAACTGAACTCTGTGTCTGCATTTTAATAGGCCTTTCAGGCCCTTACACAGTTATCACACAGTAAGAACTAGGAACATAATACATAATTTCAGTCCAGGACCACTTCACACTTGAGGTTCTCCACAGGATCAGTTCTCAAACTAGGGCAGCAGGCCACGGTACTCCCTATCTGCAAAGTATTATCTACAAAGCTTGCTCCAGTCACTGCAGAATCATAATTCTCAACACTATCCTTTCCAGGATTACAGACAGGATTCATTACCGAGCTAATTCAGATGGATATCTTAATATCCTACTTCTACCTATGAAACAATATGGGTTAGCCAAGGAAAAGTCATGCCTAATAAACTTAAGTTTAGTTATCTTTTCTGAAGGGGTTATAACTGTCCTAGACAATGAGTTAAGTGTACAAACAGCTTAATCTTTATTTTATAAAGGTCTTCAGCCTTACCCTTCATGAACAAATTATTAAAAAATAAAGTTATAAAAATAAATAAATAAAAATAAAAAAGGCTTGGAGCAATTTTGCTACT
The DNA here is from genome assembly GCF_019279795.1 of Protopterus annectens. NCBI lineage: Eukaryota > Metazoa > Chordata > Ceratodontiformes > Protopteridae > Protopterus > Protopterus annectens. The sequence continues at coordinate 1,420,874,817 of NC_056731.1, forward strand.
GACAGAGGTGGTAGGTCAGTTCTTCTCACTGAATGAAGGTACCACTACAGTCTCACAGAACAAGCAAAGCTCCCCATAGACAGTGATCCTAAATCAGACTTGAAACCTAGACTTTTAAACTGATCTTATCACTACGCCACTGTGTTGCCCTTCTTATCAGAAGCATGCAATGATAACAGCTTCTGGGTCATTAAGTCTGCCACTCCCCTCCTCTTTGGATATTGTTCTTCACAAAGGGCTGGACACAGCCTCTGTCTGGTGCAAAAACAGCACCCCAATTTTCACCATAAGCAGACACAGAACAAAAATATCTATACGGCAGGTGGCTTCAGCCGCCTACTACTCTGATACAAAACATAAGAAAGCTTCTGTTGTAAGACACCAATTATGTTCAAAGACAGGGTTCTTAGCTTTGACAGTAGCTTGCCACAATGGTAAGAAGGGGATTACTAGCTACCTTCCTGTGATCTCAAGGATTAAAGCTCTGACTATGCAGCAGGTGGCCCAGGTTCAAACAGTGGCTTGGGCAAATACAGGAAGAAGGAGGGGAGGATGGGAATGAATGGCCACGCCAGGAGGGAGGGGGGGCAGCGCTGGCTCAATATGTGGATGACACATAGGAGAACTAGGTGTCTACCCCATGGAGCTAGAGTCTATAGAACCAGTACTGCCATGTACAAGCCATACTAGGAGCCAAGGGGCAACCTAGGAGGGTAGCTACTACAGAGCTCGGAAGAGGCAACGCAAGAGAGGGGTGTTCCACAGAGGAGGTGAGGGTAGGCTGCCTTCTCTCTACCTCCTGAATCTCGCTCTTAGGGATTATTGGACAGGAATGAATGGCCAGTGGGATTTACGCAGCTGCAGAACAAATGGACTGATTGGTTGTAGGCAGAGAAGCTATCGATCTCAGTAATGCAGGAATGTTAAAAAAGTGATTACTAACAGCATCCAGGATGGCATCATTGGCCTGTATACCTCACTCATTTCTCCAAAGTATAATGCAATTGTCTGTGGTCTCTTGAGTTAGCACCGGACTCAGCTCGAGAGAGTTCAAAGGTTCCTCACTAACAAGACTGGTTTGAAAACCTGTGTTACTCAAGACTTCAAAAGCAGTCCCACTTCTTTTCATTATACTACTTTCTGAGGGGGAATCATTGTCTTTGAACTCAAAGTTACAAAAGCCCTGTTCATCTTCAACACTCTTCATAGGAGAACAGATGCACATATATGAGCAACCTTAAAATACCCATAAGCAATAGCAGCAAATGTTGACAGTTGCATTAAAATGCTCTTCACCTGCTTCTAAAGCAATACTAATCTCTGAACACTTTCAAAAGAAACCTCGACAACCAGGGTACATGCATGTTTTTCAACAAGGGACAACAACCTTTAAGCCTTTTTAGAAGACCATTAAGGCTGTAAGGCTCTTCTTGAACTAATTGATCTTATAAGGGAGGCCAAACAAGGCACCGAATGAACATTAAATAACTACGGCTTAAAATACTTTGAGAGAAGCCAAATGTGCCATCAAGCAAACCTTTGAAAAACAGAACTTGCAGAAGCAAGCATATATCTAGAGCATTTGGACTGAATTATGTTCATTCCAGGTTGGTTAACAGTACTGATGAGCTTAGGACACATTACTCCAGGAGACATGTTTGCCACAGCATTAAAGTTCTTTCTTTTCCAGAAATCCTTCAGTGAAACTTCACCAGTGAATATGGTAGTGAATGGTTTAACAAGCAAGGTAGCACAAATGCAAACACCTCACTACCACCACACATACAGCTTTCAAAATGTCTAACGCCTTTACTTGTGGGCAAAATGTTTAAATTAACCATCTTCTAAGACCTCCTGGACATAGAGTTCCGTAACACCTGGGTCAGCTACAGGACTTAAATGAATGTTCCTCAAAGACTCAGTCAAATCTGACCATGCAAGTGTGTGTGTGTGTGTGTGTGTGTGTGTGTGTGTGTGTGTGTGTGTGTGTGTGTGTGTGCGTGTAGAAGCTAATTACCTATGGGTTCTAATACTATTTCGATGGTATACTGAATAGCAATGAAGATTTATTTTCTCTGTGAATGTGCAAGTTGAGGTTCTAGCAAGTAAACTAGCAATTTTGTCTGTGTTATTACAAGTTGCACCAAAGAAGTGTGTACGTAGTTTTGTCATTTTGTAAAATTATGTTACATACAAATCTGTCTGGGACTAGGTGGCTGAGAAGAGCTCCATACATTAGTAGCAGAAGGAATGACTGGTGGGAATAACCAGTAGTTTGAAAAATGTCAAGCTTCATTGGTTAAGCTCAAATCCTTGTATGTCTTTTGCCCACCTGTTGATTATCAAGCCTCACCCTATCAGACGTGACCCATTTATCTCCTTAACTGGGAATTTCACCAAGGGTTGGGGTAATAGCTGTCTTCAGGGGGTCATACTCTCACCAGCATCCTAGTAATAAACATGTTCATAATGGTCTAACCCCATTCCTGGTGGGGGAAAGTGTGATCACCATCACCAAGGAGGCCAATAAAGCCTTCTGTATGCAAATACACACTTCTGCACATCTGTGCTTAAAGCTACCACCAGGTGGTGGTTTGGTAACCTAGCGCATGCACTTAGGTTGCATATTTGTTTCACCACCTTTCCTTTTATGGACTGTGGCAATGTTCAGCTGGCTCAATCTACTCACTCACTTCCTCTAGGATGGGAAACTCATTCTTCACTGCCAGCTCTGTTAGTTGTCAAAGCAGCTAATCAACCCAGATTCTCCTGGAACACAGTCAGGGCTTTATCCCTCTGTGCCACTGAAGCTGGCTTGCACAATGCTTTTTGGTTCCAAAATACTAACAGTTTGAATCTCCGCATTATCACAGTTTATTTCCAAGCCACATGATGATATAAATTAATATTTCTACAGTTCAAGACTTGATCATCTCTTCAAAAATAGAAGAGGGTTAAAAGATTCTCTTTCCTTAGAAACACAAAGCTGAGAAAAAAGAAGTTATGTACTTACCATAATGTTCCATGTGAGTTGTTCATCTCGCCTTCATTCTTATTGATGGACTCGGAGCTGATCCCTCGGCTCCGAGTCGGCCTACTACAAAGCTCGAGGTCTTCAAATAGCTTGAGGCCAAGTCCCTATCCCATGATGCACTTAGAGTTATCTCAGATCTTGTTTGCTGCATATAACAATACCAGATATCATTCTATCACTCCCAAGAGAAGGTATAGAAGGGTTGAGCAACCAGGATGGATCCAGCATCTCGGTCTTCTAAAAGCCCAGGAGGGGGTTGCAGGGAGGGACGCAAATGAAGGCGAGATGAACAACTCACATGGAACGTTATGGTAAGTACATAATTCTTTATGTGAAGTTGTTCTATTTCGCTGTTCATTCTTACTGATGGGTAGCATCCCAGGCACCATCTATCTTGGGTGGCTCATGAGAGTATATTGTTGAGGTCCGTGGAACCAAAGGAGGCCCTGTCAACTTTGTAATGAGTGATAAAGGTATGGGGTTTTGACCAAGTGGCTGCTGCACAAATGTTATCAATAGGAAGTCTGGCAGGAAGACTGGCAAAAAAAGCAGATGATGTAGAAAAGTACAGTTTTGTACCTACCATAAATGTAGATGTTCGAGTGTATATACTGCTGCAGTCATTACACTTGGGGTTATCCTGCCGTCAGGCGGTTCCCCAGTCAGCCCGAGTTCCAAAGTCTTGGTCCGGAGTCAGTTGCTGTCGCCTCCTCCCTGACGTCAGTGCGACAGGTGTATATAAGATGCAGCCGACGCCATTTTCTTCAGTTTTTCTTGACCCAGATGTCAGGTGCCCCCAAAAAGGTAGGCAATTCAAATTGCTAATAAAACATACATAAGAAAAGCAATCAACAACTTTCAGTTACCAGCAAATACTCGCCATAGGTAGTAAAGGGTAGAAGACATAGGTACGTACCAGCCAGTAAGAGGGGAAGGAGGGAGGGAGGGTAACCTGGACTGCAGCAGTGTTTACACTTGAACATCTACATTTATGGTAGGTACAAAACTGTACTATGTTCATCATGTTACACTGCTGCAGTCATTACACTCGGGTAGAATCCCAAAGCTGAGGTAGGGTGGCTGGTTCTATAAGGCATTAGGGGTGGCTATAAGGCCCTGCAGCACTGCAGTGGCAAAGCCAGCTCTGGATTTAGTGTATAGAGGCAGATGGTAATGCTTGGTGAAGGCATGTACAGAACTCCAAGTTGCTGCTTCCAAAATGTCCTTGGTAGGTACTCCTCTGAGGTAGGCAGTTGAAGTGGCTGTTGCCCTGGTGTAATGAGACCTAATGCTGTTAGGTACAGGTTTCCCATGGTGTATATAGCAGAAACGCATACAGTGTCCTATCCATTTTGAAATAGTCTGTTTTGAAATGGCTTTTCCCTGTGCTCCTGCAGCATATGCTACCAATAATTGCTCAGTTTTTCTGAAAGCATTGCATTGTCCAAGTAGAAGCATAACTGCCTGTGTATGTCCAAAGAATGCAGAAGTCTCTCCCCTTTATTCTGTGGATTTGGATAAAAAGTTGGCAAGTGGATAGTTTGGTTTAGAGCCACACTTGATACCACCTTTGGCATAAAAGTAGGGTTTGTTCTTAAAGACACCCCGTCTTGGTGGAAAATGATGAAAGGTTCCACTGCCATTAGTGCCTGTAATTCTGAAACTCTTCTTGCTGATGTTATTGCCAGGAGCAGAGCAGTTTTCCAAGAGAGATATTTTAAATCTGCTGTGTTAGCTGGCTCAACGGGAGGTAAAGTTAATTTTTCCAACATGAAGTTGAGGTCCCAAGTTGGAGTAGGTGCTCTAAGGGGCGGTCTTATGTTTTTAGCCCCTCTGAGGTACTGTTTTAGCAAGGGATTAGAGAAAATTGGTGGATCCATGTTGTAATGAGCAGAGATGGCAGAGGCGTGGATCTTGATGGATGAAAAGGAGAGGCCTTTGTCCAGCATCTCAGTTAAATATTGTAGTATCCGAGGAATATTTGGGACAAGAGGGTCAAGGCTGCGAGCCTGGTTCCAGGCACAGAATCTCTTCCATTTATCCGAATAGGCTTTCCTGGTGCTAGACCTTCTAGCCTCCAGAATGACATCCATAACAGCTTTGGAGAGAGGCGTTGCTTGCTTGACTAAGGAATTTTCCATGCAGCCAGGTTTAAAGTTTTTAGCTGGCTGTGAAGTATCTGATTGTTGTGCTGAGTCAGAAGATGTGGTATTCGAGGCAAAATCCAGGGTGGTCCTTGTGCTAAGTTCTTTAAGATTGGGTACCAGTGCTGGCTTGGCCAGTCTGGGGCAATCAGGATCATCTTTGGCTCTTCTTGCCTGGCTTTTATGAGTACCTTTGGAAGGAGAGGTAGTGGTGGGAAAGCATATACTTGTAGGTTTTTCCATCTGAATGAGAGGGCATCCACTTTCCATGCTTGTGGGTGGCAAGTCCTTGTGCAGAATTTCTGTAGCTGGCATTTCAATGGGGATGCAAACAGATCTATGTCTGGGCTCCACCATTTTTGTGTTATCATTCTGAATATTTGTGGATTCAACTCCCATTCGTGGGGATCCATGATGTTTCTGCTTAAGTCGTCTGCCAGTGTGTTTTTCCTCTCCTGGCAGGAATTGTGCTTGCAGATGAACTTGATAGGTTAGAGCTGTGTTTCACAAGGTCATGGCTTGTCTGCAGAGTGGATAAGAGTGAGTGTCCCCTTGCTTGTTTATGTACCACATAACTGTGGTGTTGTCTGTCTTTAGTAGTAGTTGTCCTGGATGCAGAAGGTCCTTGAAAGCTATAAGGGCATTTTGTACAGCTAGCATCTCTTTTTGATTGATGTGAAGATGCCTTTGTTCTGCGGGCCACTTGCCCTGGATACACTTTCCTGCCATGTGTGCTCCCCAAGCGTAATCCGATGCATCTGTTGTCAGTGTTTGCCTGGCTGTGGGTTGAGTGAAAGGCTGTCCCTTGTTGAGGTGACAAGCTTGAGCCCACCATCGAAACTCCTGTTGAAGGCAAGGAATTAGTGGTATTACTGTTTCCAAACTTTGACAGTGTTGAGACCGGACACTCTTTAGGTACCATTGTAGTTTCCTTATATGCAGTCTGGCATATGGAATTAGTAGTATGCAAGATGCCATGTAACCCAAGGCCTGCAGAATTTTTCTTGCAGGGAGTTGGGTCCTTGTTGCCATCAATTGAAAATATTGAGCCAGATGTCCTTCCTTGTCTGGCGTGAGATCAGCCATCTGGGCCATTGTATTCAAGCTGGCACCCAGGAATAGTATCTCTTGTGAGGGCACTAGTTTTGATTTCTTTTCATTTACTGTGCACCTTAGGCAACTTAACTTTTTTACAAATGCCAGATACTTTAGAAGAATGTCCTTGCTCTCTGCTTGAATCAGGCAGTCGTCCAGGTACGGATAAATTTGAATTCCTTTCTGTCTGCAAAATGCAATTACTGGTGCCAGCACTTTGTGAAGACCCTGGGTGCAGTAGATAAGCCAAAGGGCAGTGCAGAGAATTGGTAGTGCATTGAACCAGCTATGAATCTGAGGTATCTTCTGCAGTTTTTTCTGATAGGGACATGCAGGTATGCTTCCTTGAGGTCCAACGTTATGAGCCAAGCTTTCTTGCCCAGCATGGGAAGAAGCTGCTGTAGTGTCAACATTTTGAATTTTGGAACATCCAGGTAAGTGTTTAGAGAAGAAAGATCCAGAATGGGCTTCCAGGCTTTGTCCTTTCTGGGAACCAGAAAGAGTCGAGTAAAATCCTTGTCCTTGCTCTTGTGGTGGTACCTTTTGAATAGCTCTCATGTCCATGAGTGCTGTAATTTGTTTTTGAGCCTCTGCCCATTGATTTGGTGGCAGATTTGGCATTCCTTTTAACCTTGGCAGAGTGTGAAAGTGGAACCTGTAACCTTGAGATACAATGTTCAGAACCCATTTGTCTTTGGTGATCATATGCCAATTGTGATAGAAAAGTGCCAGTTTTCCTCCCAAGGGGGCTACCAAGAGAGAACTGTTTGGCAGCTGTAGTGGGAAGTCATTGGGGCTGATTTTTATATGGTTGGGGTATGTCTTCCCCTTCTTTCTGGGTTGATGCACCCCATTGTCGAGGCCTGTAAGGACCTTGTGGTTGACCTCTACCTCTTGGACGTCTGTATCTCCCCTTTTGAGGTCTGTCTGTAATTGGAAAGGACCAATTCTTTGTTGGCCAATTTCTCCTAAATCGAGGAGGCTGAACCTGTAAGAAATCCTTCACCATTTGCATAGATTTTGCCTTATCCTCCATTTTCTTTAATACCTCTTCTACCTTAACTCCAAATAACACATCCTGCTGCAAAGGTGCATCCAATAGCTTTGCTTTAACATGATCTGGTAACGTATGTTCTGAGGTAATAAAAGGAAGTCTCTGAGCCTTTTCTTGGATTCTGAGTAATCCTGGCCCTCCCAATGGAAATGCTCCCTCATGGTATGTAAGGTTTCCCCAAATGAGTAGTCCTCAGGCGGAGAGGCTGATGGAATCGATTCCTCAGCATCAGAATCCTCATAAGGGGGTAAAGAGTATCCTAGGTCTGAGGAAGAATCTGAAGAGATAGATACCTGGTCGGATGAGTTATAGTCTGCATCCTGTCTAGGCCTTTTATCAGGAGGGGGATGGGACCCCGTGATCAGAGTGATTAGGTCTTCGGCCATTTTGAGCATTTGTTTCTTAGGCATGGAGGCCTGTCCTGGTGAATGTTGAATTTGTTTCTTTGTTTTTAAAGGAGGTTTAGACTTAGCAGAAGATTTAATGGTTAACTGAGTAGTCTGAAGCTACGGGTTGTTCAGCTACTCCGGATCTCTCTGAAGGGTTAGTCTCGGTAGGCTGAAAATCTTGTACGTCCGAAGGGCCAGCCATCTCCACGTGGTAGTCAGAGGTGGCCTGTGGTTCTAAAGAAGCGGTCGTCAGGGGCTGTGAAGGCACCTCGCTGAAAACCGGAGAATCGGCGACTGGCCTAGAAGAGGCTTCGTCTTCAGTTTTGGGCCTCGGATGCCTGTCCTTGTCTTTACGTTTTTTATGTATTCCGGTTGTCGGTAGGTCCGACGGCATGGTGTAACTGAATTTTCAGCCAAAATAATGTCGGGCAAAATCAAACCGACGTTTAATAGTGCACTTGTTAAACCTAGCACAAAACCGACAACCAGTGACGTCGTGGTCTGGGCCTAGGCATGGGCTACAATAAGAATGGAAATCCTTATGAGGTATTTGTTTCCCACAAGAAATACAGTTATTAACTTTTACTGACATCGGTCTGAGGCAAGAAAAAGTTTCCCCAATGGGGTACTTAGCTTTGTAGAAGACTTCGGTTCTGGATTCGGAATAAAAATTTCAGGAGTCGGCCGACTGGCACTTGCGAACTGCTTTTGCTTCGGGCACCGCACAGCAAGAAAGACTGAAGAAAATGGTGTCGGCTGCATCTTATATACCCTGTTGCACTGACGTCAGGGAGGAGGCGACAGCAACCGACGCCGGACCAAGACTTTGGAACTCAGGCTGACTGGGGAACCACCTGACGGCAGGATAACCCCAAGTGCAATGACTGCAGCAGTGTAACACGATGAACATCTGCTCTGTTTGAGTGAGCTTTAATTTTAAGCTGTAAGGGCATATTGGCAGCTGAATAAACAAAGATGATACAATCAAATAACCATTTAGACAGAGTTGTTTTAGCCACTGGCATACCTTTCCTGGAGTCTGAAAAGGAAACAAAAGGCTGATCTGATTTCCTGAAATCTTTTGTTCTACCCAAATAAAATCTGAGCTGTCTGTGAATATCAAGTTTATGCAGCATGTACTCTAGATTGTTGGACTGATTGGGGAAGAAAACTGGCAAATCAATGTTAGAACAAATCCCTCCTTTTTGCCTAAGTGAGACTCTGTCAGCATGGAAAATCAAGTAAGGAGGTTTAATGGATAAAGCCTGAAGCTCTGACACTCTGCGGGCAGAAGTAAGAGCCACTAAAAAGATAGTCTTCCATGACAAAAATTTGAGATCATATGAGGAAGCTGGGTCAAATGGAGGAAGAATGATGCGGGAAAGCATAAAAATTAGATTTCATGAGGAAAAGTAGATTTCACAGGTGGTCTGAGATGAAAAGTCCCTTTGAGAAAAGCTTTGGATAATTTGTGTGACATAATATTCAAACCTTCTAATCCAAGATGAAGTTAGAAATGGCAGCAAGTTGAACATGGACTGTGGCTGCTGCAGCTCCTTTATTGAAGATCATGGTCAAGAACTCTAGTATAGAGGCCATAGAGGATTGGTAAGGATCAATATTGTTATTAGAGGCCCATATAGAATTTTTTTTCCATTTGCTAAGGTATAGCTTTCTCGTAGAGGGTAAGAGAATTTGTTTGGTCTCATTGGAAAGGTTATGGAACCTGGCTATGATGAGAAATTAAGCAGTCAAGCTGTCAGCTTCAGGGAATGCAGAGAGGGATGACGTTCCCCAGACAAGTGAGTCAGAAGGTCCAGAACTGGGTCTAGAATCCAAGGGTCTTCCAAAAGATGAAGTCGAAGGAAGGGGAACCAAAACTGACTAGGCCAATGAGGGGCTATAAGAATGATAGTCCTTCCCAGAGATTTTGCTTTCTGTAGAACCTCGGGCATCAGCGGGATCGGTGGAAAAGCATAGAGGAGACCTGGAGGCCAATCGTAAAAGAGTGCGTCCCTTGGGGCTTCTCCCAGAGGGGGAATCAGGGCAAAGTAGCTTCTGCATTTCGTGTTCATGTGACTGGCAAAAAGGTCGCAGCAAGGCTGACCCCACCTGCGGAATATCCTGTCCGCTATTTTTTTCTTGAGAGACCACTTGTGAGGCAACAAAATTGCTCTGCTCAGCTTGTCTGCTATCATTTTGGATTTCCCTAGGATGTGCGTTGTTAGCAGAAAGCTCTGGGTGGATATCGCCCACTGCCATACTCTTAGGGCCCCGTGACAAAGGGGGTATGACCTGGTTCCTCCTTGTTTGTTCAAGTACCAGACCACTCACATGTCTGTCTGAATTGCAATCGTACCCAGAGGAAGGGAGTCCTGGAAGTACTGCAACACCAAAAGTACTGCTCTCATCTCTAAGACACTGATATGCAGGGGGCTGTTCTTCCCTGAAAATGCTCCCCCCACCCTATCAGGGAAGCATCCGTGGTCACTGTGGCCACTGGTGGGGGTAAAACAAAGAGACTTCCTACCGTGACATGAAGTGAGGTCAACCACCACTGAAGATCTTTGTCTTTGATCATTGTCAGGTGAGACATGGGAAGTTCTTGGTAAGACCATTGAGTGAACAACAGCAATTGCAGTATCCGCATGTGTATACGACCAGGTGGTATGTCCAAAATTGCTGCTGCCATCATACCTAACAATTTTAGAACTTCTGATGCTGGAGCCTTGTTTTTGGATATCAGAATGCTGACCTGCTGGTGGAGTAGTAAGACTCTTTCTACTGGAAGTCTTAGCGTGGTGGTGGTGGTGTCAAGTTCTGCTCCAATAAAGACAATATGCTGCAATGGCGACAAGACAGATTTTTTTGAGTTTATTGTAATGCCCAGCTGGCTGCAGAGTGACAGAGTGGATTCCCTGGTTTGAATGAGTTGATGCCTGGGGGTGGCAGTGAGGAGCCAATCGTCTAAGTACGGAAACACCTAGAATCCTAAACGTCTCAGGTGAGCCGTAACCACTGCCACGCATTTGGTGAACATGCTGAGGGCTGTAGTTAGACCAAAGGGCAGGGCTCGGAACTGGTAATGATTGGCTTCCAGCCAGAAGCACAGATGATCCCTGGATGGCCTGGCCATTTTTATGTGGTAGTATGCATCCTGGAGATCTACCGAACACATCCAACTTTCTTTCCCTAAGAAGGGAAGTATCGACTGAAGCGTGACCATCCAAAGCTTCTCTTTCTTTACAGATTTGTTTAGCCTGCTGAGGTCCAATATAGGTCTCCAGTCCCCGGTCTTTTTTGGAACTAAAAAGTCTTGAGTACATTCCGGATCTTGTCTGGTCTGCTGGGACTGGTTGGATGACTCTTTCTTAGCAACGTTTGGACCTCTACTGTTGCCTACTGGGTGGAAAGTCTGGGATTTTTCTTGTCGGTGGAGGGGGTGTGGCGAATGGAATGAAGTATCCTCTGAAAATTATACTTTGTACCTAGTTGTCATTTGTTATTTTGAGCCAGGTATCTGGGAACAAAGATAAGCAACCCCGGACTGCCTCCAGAGCAAGACAGTTGGGTCTCCATTCAGGAGCGCTTGTAGGGCTTCCCAAAGAAGTGATTTCTGTTGCCCTGGTTTTGCGGACCCCCTCTGCCACGAGTGCGGCGTCTTCCTTTATTGCCTCCTCCTCTGCCCCTGGAGGGGGGTTTCACCACGTGTGTCCTGAAAGGCTCCTTGGGCCTTTTGGAACCACATTTTCCCTCCCCTCTGACCCTTGGGATAGGGTCTGGTAGGGGTGGAAAAACAGACTCCGACAGCAGACAGAGTCTTTCCTTCCTGCTCACACCTGGTCAAAGTTTCCTTAACTTTGGGCCCAAAAAGGGATGAGCCATCAAAAGGAGTATTCACAAAGGATGACTTGAAGGGCTTCGCAAAGGAACATAAGTGCATCCAGGAGTGCCTCCTAAGAGCAACTCCTGTACCCGCTGCCCTGCTCATTCCACCAGCTGCATATGAAATGAGGTGCATGGACGAGTTAATGATGGAACTGAGGGTAAAAAGCTGGGATGCAACTTTGTCTGTAGCTCCTGCAGCTACTGTACCCTGAAGAGTATCTCCCAACTCTTTAAGGAGATCTCTTTGTAGTCTCGTGAAATGGGTTAAGTAGTTAAGCGAATGGAGTGCAAAAGTCGCTGAACTAAATATGCGCTTCCCATATCTATCCATGACCCTAGGGTCTCTGTTAGGGGATGGATAGAAGAGGAAGTTTGTGACATTTCCTTTTTGGTGGCTGCCGCCACTACCATAGCATCAACTGGCACACCTTTGGTCAAGAAGGATTTATCCTGGGGGGCAGATATGAACTTATTAGACCTCCTAGGGACAGGGTCCATGGCATCCGGAGACTCCCACACCCATCATGAGACCAGCTGCATAAGTTCATCGAAGGGCGGAGACACCCAAGAGGTGGAGGGCTGAGACCCAAAAGCATTCAAGAGAACAGATTCGTCTTCAGTAGGGTTTGTGGACTGCCAGTCACCCCTCTGCCTAGGGATTTCAAGTATTTCTGCAAAAGAGATATCCTCAGAGGGAGACCGTGGGGACCCTTTGATTCATCCAAGTCAGTGTCAGATGTTAAGGACTCCTGAGGGGGGAGTCTAGGTGTTTCCTCTTACAAACTCTCTTCCTGGGGACCTCATCAGTGGCAGCTTCTGGTAAGGTCTCGGAAGGGCATGGGCCACCCAAAGAGGCTTCCTGAGGCTCTAGGTCTCTATGCTTGGCCAGGATCTGTGAGGCAGAAGCAGACACAGGCACTTTAGGGGAGGAAGAAACCAGACCTGAGCTTGAGGAAGTCTTAGGAGACATAACTCTCCTCATGGCATCGAAGGCACCCCTGCTCCAATGCAAAGGGACCAACGGATCTGAGGAAACCGTCGATATCCTCGACACTGGGACAGTGGGCTCCGAGCCAGAGGTAGGAGCTGAGCTCATCTGAGCCGAAGCCCCGGGAGGCAGAGTTGGAACCGACAAGTCGGTCTGACTATCCTCCCTGGACCCGACCAGTGTGTGTCAGCTCCTAGAGTCCTCGATCGGCACCGAGGACGTCAGAGTGAATAGAGCCAAAGACACTGGAGCAAGCATCAGCTCCGAAGGCTCTACAATCAACAAGTCAGACTCCTCCAGCTCCAGAGGACCAGTACAGCTCGGAGGAGGAAAAGTTGTAGCTGGTATCAGGGTCTTCGGCTCTGAAGCCAGTTGGGTCGGAGCCGATAACATTTTTGCAAAGGCCGGTGCCTGTAAAAGCTTCTGCACCACACGATCCACATCCAGATCAGAAAGGCTAACAGAGGACAGAGATGAATAGACCAAAGGTGGCACCGATTGTAATAAGGGAGACTTAGGAATTTTGGATACCGGTTCCAGGACTGGGGACCGGCTCCGAAAAAATAAGACTGTCGGCTCCGATGTCTGTGGAGCCAAAGTCGAAGATTTCTTTGATTTTTTTTTTTTTTTATGTCTCAGAAGTCTTGGAAGACTTTGAGGACTTACTGGATCCATCTTGGTCACTCAAAGCTTCTTGGAAAGAGGGTTTCAACAAGCCTCTATCTATTAACTTCCTCTTTCTCTCCTGTAGGACTCTGGAGGAGAAAGAATGGCATATGGAGCAGCTATCCTGTAAAAGCAAAGCTCCTAAACAGTACACAATTGACATGGCTGTCAGTTACAGATATTTTTTGGCCACATTTGGGGCACTTTTTTCTGACTTGGGATACTTATCTTGGTTAGCCATATTGTATCAATCCCAAAATTAAACAGATTACTGTCAAGCAAAGACTAAGAAAAAAATTGGACAGTAACCAACAGTCAAACAGCCTTTAGAAAAAAAAATTAGGCTGAAGACGTACACAAGTAATTATCTGGACAGATAACTGTGACAGAAAAACTCTGTATCAATGCTAAGCAGACTATACTAAAAAAAAAGATAGCTGCAATTTTACACATACACTAACCTTATCTAAATTCTAAACTAAGCACGCTCGAAATAAACCTTATCTAAATTGTCTATAAATTGTGACAAAAGGACACTCTAACTAGGCCTACAAAAAAAGGCCAACAAGGTATTAGAAAACACACTAGGAAAAAGGAACTATACTAATAAGCTAAAAGAGCTTATAAAAGTACCTAAAACTACTATCTATTCAAACACTGAGAATATTAACAGAAATACAGTAAAATACTTGTAATATAAAGGTTTTACTGGCCCAAGCTAGTGAGAACCTCCAATCTGTTGCAGCAGCAAACTAGATCTGGGAGGATAACTCTAAGTGCATCATGGGATAGGGACTTGGTCTTGAGCTATTTGAAGATCTCGAGCTTTGTAGTAGGCTGACTCGGAGCCAATGGATCGGCTCCGAACTCATCAGTAAGAATGAACGGCGAGATAGAACAACTTCACATCAAATCATTTAGCAAACATTACTGAAACCTCTCTCACCTGTTGCAAGATATTTTAATGGCAAATTCAGAGTTATCAGATTCTGTGCTGAAGGAGTACACAAAACTAGTACTGAAGTTTGAGCAATGAAATACCAATGCCCAAACATCCAGATAACCAAAATCCATGAATGGAGGAAACATTATAGCATAAAAATGATGAGTACCAAACACTGTTACACTGTATAAATCAGCAGGTCAATGAAACCCTAACAAAAAACATTTTTTTCAACGCAATTCACAGACACAGCATTTAGATAAACAGAAAGTGTACGTATGATATGTGTTTGACAAAGTTTATACTTGTGAAATCATAACACACTTTTACAGATATAAAATGCATTACAAGAACAGAGACACACATTAAACAAAACATCAAAATTGAGAAACCTTCTCTTCCTATTTACTGAAGCAAGTCACAGACTGAAGAAAACCAAGTTAAACCACATCATAATATTTTATCTACTGTTTTATATGTTAAAAAAATTCAAGACTGACTTGCTTATCTGACAATTTACCAATAAGCTGTTTTCAACTTACCTGGATCACCTTGTCTACTTTCAGATCTTCCAGCGATGGATACAAGGACATCCTGATTTTTTTGTTACTGAGAAAAAAAAAAGTGTATCATTTTGATATACAAGCAACAACCAAAACAAGATTCAAAAGTAGTTTTGTTAATCTTAAATTCTTATTCAGTTTAACCATATTACATTAATAGATCCTTTTTCCATAGGAATGATCTGCAGGCACAAGGAACTTCATGGCCTGCTCACTGTGGCACACAACTATGGATTAGTCCCCACTTGCATACAGATCTACAGCTTGGCAGCTTTACCACTATACTACATTACCTTTGGAAAAGTCATTCAACCCGAAATTGAAACAACTACTTGAGGATGACTAAACTCTGTACTCTGACCCACTTTCTCAACTGACCTATCAGAAGGCTTTAGACTAATGACTCGTCAGTTTATTGTCGTACTAAACAAAAGCAGAATATTACACAAAGCTGGCATTCAAATGTTAATCTGACTAATATGCTTTAAATTATATTTCAGTATGTAAAACACGTAAAACTGTATTACTTTCCAATTAGAAAAACAATTTGGCCATTATGTAGCAAATTTCACTACTTTCCAGTTAAGCAACTAAATCTTAGCGATTTAATACAAAACTTAAAATAATTCCACCCAAATGTCATTTTTTTCTTTCTATAAGGTGGATTTTCCTTCCATGAAATCCAACACTAAACAAGGTACATACATAAAAAGCACTGTTTAATAATTACTCCATTTGCTTTATGTCTGAATTTCCATTTACCCTTCTTTCCTGCATTTCTCATGTCAAGTTGTATCTTGGAGACTACAAACAGTGGTTGAGAAATTAGGTTACATCATTTATGCCAACTACGGAACCATTAACAATGGCATTTAATATGCCTTATCAGTCACAGATTGCAACAATTGCACTTCAGATAAACAGTGTAACCTGGAGTCTTGACAAAAGCAAAGTACTGAAGTTTAGCTTTCAAATGCAAATGAACAAGAAAACACAACTCACGCTTAGTTGCATTTCCCTTTAATCAAAGGAGTGCCACAAGGAAAGGAAATATTTTCATCTTCCTGAGATTTTCTGTCAGTATTTGATCCTACATTTTTTCTACACAGCATTTTGTGTAAAAGTACACGTTTACTCCCATGTTTTGCTATATCATTTTTGCACTGCATAATGAGTTGATACAAAACTGAACTGGGGAAGGAAGACTTAACATAAATGACTAATTCTACCTACAATATTAAAAACTGTGAATGCAGCACAAATCACCACAGCCCAAGGGAAATTTATTAATCATAGGGGTCAGAGTTCTCCACTGAACTACAGTTGTTACTTTGAAAACAATTAACACAGCTGCATTTCCAAGCCTTTCATTCAAACATTCCTTAAAAGTGCTGTACCAGAGGTGGCCACACAGGGACGGCCTTTGGTCAACTGGTGCCCCAGGCAAAAGGGTTCCACAGCTCCCCCCACACCACCCGGTGCCCCCATCCTGGTCTACCCACACCATCCAGATTACTTTTCTTTTTCTCACAGTTTGTCTTGCTCTTCAGTTTTTTTCCTGTAATCATTCAACATAGGTTCATAGGTTCATAGGTTTATACTAGGCTATCTGCCCCAAGGCATTTATAAGCCTAGCCCGAATTTTTGTGGCTTACGCCACCCCTTATATGAAAAAATACTGTACCCATTAGTTTGTTGTGCCTCTGTCCAGCAGTGACACAGAGATGATTCCCGGGGTAAACCTACGATCTCCCATCCACAGGTCAAGATTTCTCTTGAACAGAGCCAGCGAGGTGCTCTGCCTCACATGGACCGGGACTCTATTCCACAGCATAGGGAGTCTCTGAGTGATAAATCTATCCCTCCAGCACGTCCTATTTATATCCGTGCTAAGGTTTAAGTCGCTTGCTCTAGTGGTTTTGGTGGATTTGGATTTTTTGAGGTGGAGCATGTCCATTAATTCCGGGTTGGACATGGCCTTGTATATCAGGCACATGTCACCTCTGAGCAGACTGTATGCGACTGAATAGAGCTGGAGTTTCTTCAATCTGGCAGCATATGACAGATTTTGGAGTCCCTTTATCCTTTTGGTGAGAAACTTTTGGGGTCTCTCCAATTGCTGCAGATGTCGGGCGAGATACATCCCGAATGGGGCATTGTACTCGATCATTGGTCTGATAAGTGAAGAGTACAGGGGAACAATGACCTCACTAGATCTGGATGTGAATCCCTTCATGATCAGGTGGGCAATGTAGAAGGTCTTTCTAACCACTTTAGCAACGTGAGTGTCAAAAGAAAGGCCACTGTCAACCTGGGTCCCCAGGTCCCTGATAACCTCTTCTGTGCTTAGTGGATTGCCACCTATATGGTAGCTTGGGGTTACCTTGTTTTTCCCGAAGGGTATGACTATACATTTTTTGGCGTTTAACTTCAGGCCATGGCTCTGGCACCAGCTATCTGTTTCCGTGAGTCCCTTCTGAAGGATATCTGTGTCCGATGCACTTTCCACTATGGTGCCCAGTTTGCAGTCGTCTGCAAACTTTGTCAGCCAAAGTCCTCCCATGTTGGCCAGTACTTCTGAGAAGTAGATGCCGAACAATACGGGGCCAAGGACTGAGCCCTGTGGGACACCACTTGTGACCGGCTTGGAGTCTGACATAGCGCCAGCAACTCTAACCCTGTGGGTTCTGTCCTTAAGCCAGTTTGCAACCCATCTTGTGACATATGGGTTTACATTTAAGCTGGTAAGTTTTTCTACAATACCCGAGTGGGGTATTGTGTCGAAAGCCTTTGCAAGGTCAAGGTAGGCTGTATGGACTGCCTTTCCCTCATCAATGGCCTTGGTGACTGTTTCCAAGAAGTCGACCAAGTTCAAAAGGCATGATCTTCCCTTGACAGCCAAACTGGGTCGGGTCCAATGTCTGCCAGCCCCTATATCTTTGTTTATGAGCTCCATTATGATCCTCCCCATAGCTTTGCAGACTAGACTTGTTAAGCTTATGGGGCGGTAATTACCAGGGTCCGTAGAGGCACCGCCTTTGTGGAGTGGGACCACAGTTGCCGTACGCCACTCCTTGGGCACGTATCCTGTGGTAAGGCTGAGATTAAACAGCTGCCTTATGTGCGGGTTTAATTCCTCATTTAGCTCGTGTAGCACACAGCCGGGGACACCATCCGGTCCCTTTGATGCTGTGTTTTTAGCTTTAGAGAGAGCAGCTTTCACCTGCGCATTTGAGATGTCTGGGAGGCTACACTCCGCTGGGATAGTTATCTCTCCTTTAGGGGGGGGGTGAAGTTTGCACTGAACCTGTCTGCCAGTATGTTGGCAATGTCTGTGGGTTCAGTGATTTTTGTATCATTTTGGACTAATTCTGAGCATATCTGGGAGTTTCCACCCAGGTTCCTAACATAGCTGAAAAAGGCCTTATGATTGTCCTTTGAATCCATGGCAATTTTTCTCTCAAAATTGGCCTTAGTTGATTTTATGAGTGCTCGTATTTTTTTTACTAATAATGGTCAGGGGTGACTTCCCTTTTATGGATTTTGTTCTATCATGTAATAGCTTTCTCCTCTTATTGTAAAGTTTTTATATTTTATAACATATTTTATAACATATTTTAAAGAAACCATTTCCTTATTACAAAAAATAACCAAACAAATATTGGAAAAGTGCCCCTGCTAGAGTGGCACCCTGGGCAGCTACCTAAGGGGCCTATGTCTAAGGCCGGCTATGTGGTCACAAATGAAAATCAAGGAAAGTAAATAAAAATACAGATGGATGCTAGTCAAAAGTATGCAGTCATTATGCTACCCACGGCAGACCCCTTTTAGGGCATTTAGCGATACAACAAATTAGAAAATAATAATAACCACTTACTTTGCTGCAGATACTGGCTATGTAGAAAAGTTCAAGATAAGCTAAAAAATGTGTTTTCAGTTTTTGGGTGTGATTCTAACATTTACGATTACTAAACTACTGGTAACCCAACATTACAGTAAAGTTTAATATTTTCTTTCCAGAACAAACAGCAATTCCTTTTTTTTTACTTTTTATTGTTACTGAGGCTATACAGTAACCACTTTTTTTTTACCACATTTCAGGGTATAATTTAATTGATTTAAATTTTGGATGGAAACCTATTAAGCAACAAATGCACTGGACTGGGTTATATACTTCTCCACTTGGACCCACACCAGCTCATGAGAAAGTCAGACGCCATGTGATTGCTTCTTTCATTTGGTTTGTTCAGGAAGTAACCTTTAAAATCCCCTCTGAAATGCCACGTCTATATTAAAGACAAATATAAAAGACTCCTTATTTAGTGTACTAGCCTAGGTCTACAAAAATACTTATCAAAGCATTAACAGGAGACATTTAGGTGAGTTTTTTTAATGGTACAGCCCTCACCATGTTAGCACGCACATACAGCTAAAGCTAAAACCTAAAAAAAAAAATACTAACATACTTGGCCAATATAGATTTCTGATACTAACATGGATAGGGGCTGCCTACAAGGCTTAGTTTTCAAGCCTGGTTCCTAGTTCAGATGCTGGCTATGGGGATTTGTCCTCAGGTTTGGTTCCTATTCTGGGTGCCTAAAGTAAAGAGGCTGCATGTCACCTCTGGGTTCACTTGGATTTTTGTCAGGGTATCCAAATTCCTCCCACATTCCAAAGGTATACCAAAAAGCAAACTTGCAAGTCTCTAAACTGACATTCTGTGATGGACTGATATCCTGCCCAGGGCTGGTACTCTGCTTTATGCAGCTTCATTGCAGGAGCAGACATCTCCCCAGTGATCACAAAGAAAGATGAAATAAAATTGGAAAGTTAATGAAAACAGTCTAAGGATGTTCTACTCAAAAAGAGAGAATAAAAACATTACAGCTTTACCAGTAGCTAACAGAACTGTGCCCTTTCAGCCAGTACACTTACTGGTAAAACGTGTCTTCAGTTCTCATTAGTAGCAGCTCTGTCACACCACGAAGCCAGACCAATGTCAGAGAGGGATAAAATTCTGACTATAGCCAGACAACCCAAGTTTTATTAGCAGCATAAGTGAAGAAGACGCCGGATGTGGAAATATGCCAGCAGACAGGCAGGCAGTGCCTGCTGATCTGCCCATCTCAAAAGGGGGTAGCATGGGTCCTACTGAGAAGTGACAATTGTGGATTAGATCACAGAGTGTGTCCTTTGCAACAGTGTGGGATATATAGGTGAGAACCTGCCAAAAACAGCATCTCTCTCTATCTTAGCACAGCAAGTATGCAGAAATGTTTCAGTGAGTAGGGGCTAAGAATGGTATGCACTGCAGAAAGGAAGAGGAAGCAGCAGCATAAATGAAAAAAATATATAACTAAACCACAGATGTTGGCCCACCATCAGCCAATACTTGCCTCAACTTCCTAGATATATAAATTGAGTTTACTGAAAAGGTACTTTTCTTAGAATAAGAATACTCCCCCAAAGACTTATGTGGGGTGCTAATGTCAGACTGGACAAAAGAACAAATGCGTCTTTACTGTATGAGGGGAAACATGATTGTGTAAGGTTGGTAATAATAAGCACTGTAAAATGTTGGTGTTTAAGATTATGACTACCACCTTCTTGGTTGCAGGGTCAGAATGACTGCTACTGGATCTGATCACAACAGTCGTCATTCCCAACTCACTTAACCCTCTACTTGCAATTTACTTGTAAAAGAGGGGCAAAATAAGTAAATGAATAAATACATAAAATAAACTACAAAGAAAGACATATGTCAGTGACAACCACCTTCGCAGATTTTTGTAAAACATGAGGACTTTGTTCTTACTGCCAGCCATTAGCCCTGAATGTACTGAAGTTTTTATGCCTCTTAACAAGTAGAAAAGGGCTGCTGCCCCTTACCCCCCCCCAAGTAACACTTTCTGCATTTCAGCTATATACTATTTATATGGGGTTAAGGGGGCAGCCCTCATTATACGTTAAGATGCCAGCTGTAATATTGACATGACTGTTTCCCCCCCGTCACAGTAGCTGCAGTACTATCTGTATTATAAGCCGAAGTGATATTACTTAATGGTGTTTAAACTTGAAAATACAAACTATGCATTGCCTCCCCACAAACTACAGGTACTTACCCTTTAAATGGGTGTTAACTAAGTTGGAACTTCTCTCAATGAATGGACAGTGAAGAGGTGGCATTTGCTAATGAGCATCCATATTATGGCTAGGTAGTCATAACCTTAACATTCGCCAGAACTACTAGCAGGAAAGTAACCAGTTAAAACAACCCCCACCCCACTCTCCAAACCGAGATGTGTGTGTGTTTTACAATTCTTAAAAATGAGGGGGGCACCAGATTATGCACTAGTTAAGAACTGCAAATAATCCTTTGTCCTCTGAGTTTCCACCAGAACTACACATACACATACTGTTGGCATTTAGTTCTCCAATTAAGACTCTAGTAGGTTAAGGGTTAAGAATATTTAGGCAACAAAAAAGATGACAGATCCGAGTACAATTGTTTTGAACTGGAAACTAATAAAGGAAGGAAAGTCATAAGAAAATCTGAAAGATCTGTGTACACTGCTTAATGATCCTGCACCACGGTGTAAACAAACTTGGGTCATGATTCATATAAGACCCTCAGAGACTGGTTACATTGTACGGAGGTGCTTCTCACAGCTGGTTAAAGCTGTCAATGTAATATTGTTTTTTTCTGAAACCTGATTTCAAATTCAGTGTAAACATATGCTAACTTGAAGATGTTTATGTCTTAACTTTATTTTTACTAAGCCGGGAAGGCATCTACTATCAAAAGTGTACAGGCATACGTGTTTAGCAGCAAAATTTATTAGTACTGCTCCTCTTGGTTCTGCCTTGCCACAATGTAACATTTTAACCGTGTGTTATTTTAAACCATAAAACATGGCTCCTGCTAGATTTCTATAAAAGCATACTACTGCATCTCTTGACAATTCTTTCATTTTGTAAAGTGCCTGTTTTGCTGACAGCTGCATAGAAGCTAGCCAAGATTTACTGATCACCATCAACAATCTTCAGGTCATCCTGTGTGATTCCTAGGTGTTCCCAAGTAACCTGAATGACAGAATCCATCCAACATGTCCAGGGTCTACCATGAGGTTTCCTTTCAGTGGGCTATACCTGGTACAACACCTGTGGAAGGTGCCTGGTGGACATCCTCTCAAGGTGCCCAAACTACCTCAAACTACATCAGACAATTTTTTCTTATTTTTTTTAAATTAAGTTCAAATTATTTTGACATGGAGAAGCAGTGGCTGAGCTTATGCTCTAACAACCCTGGGAGGTGTCCAAGCCCAGTTACTCTGTGGATAACCTAATTTCTGTCACTTGTATCCATGATCTCATCTCCTTGTCACTAGCTAAAGACCATTACCATAGGTAAGAATGGTTCGCAGACAGAGTGGCAAAATGACAGCTTCTTCCAAAGATGACTTCTCTCTCTCCACAATCACAGTCCAGTACATCGTCTGCAATACTGCTGCCAATGTACCCATGAATATGCTTGACATAAAGAATGCGAGAACCATTTTTAGGTCATCTGAAAGTCAAAACCATATATAATGACTCAGGAAGGAGAGGCAGGATATTATCCAGGATGCTCTTTGCACTGGGGAAGAAACGCTGAACTTCACTAGGAACCGTGAGCTGCAGAAGAACACAGAGAAACTCCATAATTTAGCAGGCACCCTGAATATAAGAAAACAGTACTAAAAAATTAAAACATTTTGGTAGGTAAGGTCACTGTGGTGATTAAGCAGTTCTGCTGTGACAAGGGCTGTAAAACTGGAGGAGATCTGTCCAGAAGTGCTGAATGAGCCGGACATTGCTAGGTATATCACAGTTCAGCAGTTTCAGTGGCTTAACAGGGAGCACACTCACCTTTGGTACTGGAAAATTAGAAGGCTTTGGATTCCATTCCCACACCATATAACTGGATTAAATATTCTCATACTGACATTGCAGTGCAACATAAGGGGGGTGCGGTACTCTTCGTGTCATCTTTCATATAAGAGACAAAAACGCAGGTTCCATCTGCCCGAGTTGCTGGTATCTCAGAGGTATGTAAAAGATCCCATGGCACATCAAAAAAAGGTAGAGAAAGTTCTCCAATAGGTCAAATATAGTAAGTATGAATATCACCTCAGGTCTCTCTAAAAAGAGGCCACTGGCTCAGTGGGACTAATCCAGTTAAACTTTAAATACAGACTGTAGAACAGAGTCTGTGGACTGAACGTGCATATAAAATAACAAGCATGTGGTAGCTTCAGTGCCATTTTGAGAGTGCAGCCAGAGAGTGAGCATGTAATAGCTAGTTTGCATACAAGTTTATAGTTAAGCCTCAATCGTGATGTGCTTGTACATATTAGAGCTACTTGAACTGAGCCCACAAAGACTAGTTTATTACATCCTGACTAGGCGAGTAACATGGTGGGAGAACCGGGGTTCCAGAGACTGTTTTTCAGAGCTATGAGGTGCAGAGTTAACAGTGAAGGCAAACCAAGAGAAACGAGCACAAAAAAGGGCCACAAAAAAAACAAGGGTAATGAAAACTTGCACAGACAGTTTATTTTGTAAAAAAGATAAAACAGAGCATTACAAGGGCACAAACCACATTATTAAACAAGTGAGAGGCACAAAAGATTTATTAATTAAACAAATGTTTAAAATTAAGATATGTGATAAGCACATTAGGGGTTTGGAATTACAAGCACAAGAAAAGTACAACATGCATGAAAAAGAGATTAAACGAGCAAAACAAATATAATAAGGGCAAAAAGGGCACATTAAGCATAAATAAAGCAAGGTGACTGCATGTGTGGTATAACTAATACTTTGTATTGTATTCAGGGCATAACTAGAGTTATTTGAAGTATCTCAAAGTATATGTAAAAGTGCTTACAGTGTATGCTTATTACTGTGAAGCATTCCGAAGAGTCTGTGTGTAAAGTGCAACTATTTCATAAAGTGCAGTGAAAGTACAGCCATTTCGAAAAGTTTCTTGTGCTGGGTGTGTCTATTCGCAAAGTGCTGCCATTACAGAGTATTTCTTGCACTATAAAGAATTATCTAGCAAGGTACCGCAATTTTGGGGAAGTTTCAATGTGCCATGTACTGTTTATTCGCAAACTGCAGTTACTTCGAAACATTTCTTACTCTGAGCTTCTTCTCCCCAGTTCATTCACACAGTGCAGTTATTTTGAAATGTTTCTTACACTGATAAAAGGTGATTTCTTGCAAAAAGTGATTTCAAGAGTATTACAGTGCCTGAGATCTCTCTCTCTCTCTCTCTCTCTATATATATATATATATATATATATATATATATATATACATACATATATCTATAGGGTCCCCTACGAAATCCCGAACGCACAGAATCCCGACACCTAAAATACTGAGATGAAAGCCCGAAACCCCACATTACTGTAAGACCAGAAGCGCGAAATTCAAAATCCCGATGTTAAGGGATTTTGAGTTAGTGCTTCTGGTGTTGCGGTTCAGGTAAGTATGTGTATATGTAAGTGTGTTTGTGAGGGACTTTAGTGTGTCGAAGTGTGTGTTGTGACTGTGGTGTGTGTGTGTGTGTGTGTGTGTGTGTGTGTGTGTGGGACTGTAATGTGTGGGTGTGAGTTTGCCTTGTGTATATGTTTGTGTAATCTCGGAGTTAGAATAATAAAGTAGGGGGGTGTGAGGGGCACAGCCTTTACTAGAAACAATAGGGCGCATTGGCGGATCTTTCAAGCCCTTATGTATTTTTGGTAACCCGTATACTATGGGTATCACAGGATGTTCAACAGAAAAATAATTAAAGATGGACTCAGATATCATACCAGTGATCAAAAGATCTATAATCCCTTTGACCATATTCATGCATTTGTATGCATTATGATCATCAAGTAAAACAGACATCTGTTTGATGCACGATTCCTTATCTAACAGCACTATACCCCCTCCTTTATCTGCGGGACATATCTCAATAGAAGGTAGTTTCAACTCCTGTAGTGCCTGGTATTCATGATAGGCCATGTTAAAAAACTGAGGTTTAACATTGCTAACAAATGCTTCACTTATCTGTTTATCACAGATTTCTACAAAGGTATCTAAAGTAGCATTATTTAGAGGAATATACAGACTGGGCTTTTTAAACAAGCACTGGGCAGTCATGTCTTTCTCAAACATGGCTTTCAAAGTTATTTTTAGTGTAGGGTGGTTTGTTTGGTTATGGGGGAGGGTGTGTGTATGTATGTATTAATTTCGTGATTTTGAATTTCACGCTGTCAACGTTTCTGTAATGTGGGGTTTCGGGCTTTTTGTCTCGGTATTTTGGGCGTCAGGATACTGTGCGTCCGGGATTTCTTAGGGGACCTATATATATATACATATATATATATATATATATATATATATATATATACACATACACACACACACACATATATTCACACACATATATACACACACACACACACACACACACACACACATATATATAATATATGTGTGTGTGTGTGTGTGTGTGTATTCATGCATATTTGCAAAACCCTTCACTGGTACGTGTTAATAATGGCCGACAGATTTTGAAGGCACTCACCACTTTTATTTGATCAGAATATTGCACAGAATTGGAGAATATATGAGTAAGAGTACAATATTTTTATACAAGCAGCATATTCTGACATAGATGCACACACCAGGGCATTCATTTTGCTAAACCTAGCTGGGTCAGAGGCCATTGAAAGAGAGAGTGTTCATTTGTGTATGCACCAGCATTATATGAGGGAGAAGGTGAAAATCACCATATTGTTGTACAGGCTGAAACAAGGGAAGAAAAAACAATAACAATGGTTGTAACAAGGCTAAAAACAAGGGCATTTAATGGAGTAAGTACTTTCACGGATACACCGCTTCTTTAGACTGCAATCAAACAAACAGCATCACATTTAAATACTAAAACAATCAAACTAATTATGACATCATGCAATTAAAACATAGTTTACTTAAAGGAACACTGTATAGCAACTCTTAAAAACAATAAAATCAATGCTTCAGTGGCTTTGACTTGAGAAATGGTTTAAGTGAAACCATGCTGTTCAAGCCTGGACGCCTGTCAGCATGGAATCACAAAATCCATTCTTGTTCAACTAATTCAGTTGTATTTTTAAAGTCCCCCCCCCCCCTCTCTTTTTATCAACTACAATCTGAAGTACTAAAAACTTAAATGTGTGGTCCATGCCTTCCTTCATGTTATGCATAGCCAGTGCACAGTTTTATTTCAAATTCCTGATGTCCCTAAAGTGTTTTAGTATCCTGTCCTTAAGGCAACGATTTGTTTTACCTACATAGAAAGAAAAACATTTAACACAATAGCTAAAATAAATAACATTACAGGTCCTACAGTCAGCATAGATATTGGGGTCAATCTTAAAACCTAAACTGGGATGTGTAAAAGATTCGCCCTTGTGTATATGTCTGCACTCCATGCCATTTCTGCATGCGTAAGTACCTATTCTCTCAGACCTAGGAATCTTAGTAAATCAGCAGTTCTATAACACAAATGGCTTTTTGAGGAACTATTATTGCGAAAGGTAAAGTTTGTTTTTTCACTTTTCACCCCTTTGAGCCCTTCCACTGTAGACAAAATGTCCCAGGTCTTATAAATAACCTCACATACCATATTAATGTCACTAGCAAAGGTTAAATGCATCTGTAGCACATTATTAGTGCTACGTTCAACATCGTTCTTACTAACTTCCATCTGTAAGGGAACGATACTCTCATTATAAGGTTTGCATCTTTCATGTCTGGTTCTCCAGGCCTCAAGTATACATTTATCAATGTCATACCCTTTATATTGTCTCTCAATTAATTCCAATTTAAGTTGATCCAGAGCAAGTTGCAACTGGTTGTCATCATTATGTAGACGCATCATCCTAAAAACGTGTCCTTGTATAATATTCTGTTTAGTGTGTGTCGGATGCATACTATTGTTGTGCAACAGGTTGTTCTTCCTCACTGGCTTCCTATACAGACTAGTCCTGATATAATCTAACCGATGCTTGCTGACTTTAACATCAAGAAAGTCTATTTCATTAGGAGAATATGTGTGTGTAAACCTCAGAAAACTCATAGTCTCATTCAGATATACGATAAAATTAATAAGAGCTTGTTCAGGGCCCTGCCACAACTAAAAATTATCGACCACAAACCTTATGTACCAGGCAATGGATCCACTATTCACTAGAAAGTATGTAGTCATGATCCCATTTGACCAAAGAAAGGTTGGCGTAGCTATTGGCACACACAGTGCCCATAGCCACGCCAACCTTCTGTAAATAACATGCGTCCCCAAAAACAAAAACATTGTTATCCAATATAATGTCAAGAAATGTACAGATCAACCGCACTTTATTATTCTCCATCCCCTTGTCACAGACCAACTCCCTCACCTTCTCTATACCCCATTCATTGGGAATGACAGTAAACAATGACTCAATATCTAGAGTCACAAAATAGCAACCATGCTCAACATCTCTCCATTTGGAGCTGAGCATATTCAAAAAGGTCTTAGTATCTTTCAAAACTGTTGAACAACTATCCAAAATTGGATGTATATTTTTTTCGATATATATGGAAAGGGGTTCTGTGGCCCATCCTTTACTAGAAACAATAGGGCGCATTGGCAGATCTTTCAAGCCCTTATGTATTTTTGGTAACCCATATACTACGGGTATCACAGGATGTTCAACAGAAAAATAATTAAAGATGGACTCATATCATACCAGTGATCAAAAGATCAAATACTAAAAAGGATTCTCTATAATCTCTTTGACCATATTCATGGGTATGCATTTGTATGTATTATGATCATCAAGTAAAATCAACATCTGTTTGATGTACAATTCCTTATCTAACAGCACTATACCCCCTCCTTTATCTGCGGGTCGTATCTCAATAGAAGGTAGTTGTTTCAACTCCTGTAGTGCCTGGTATTCATGATAGGACATGTTAAAAAAAGTACAGTTGTGTGCACTTACCATAAATGTAGATGTTCGAGCGTATTCACTGTTGCAGTCATTACATTTGGGTAATCAGTCGGCCTGATTAACAAAGTCTTGGGTCCTGCGTCGGTTGCTGTCCCTTCTTCCATGACGTCAGGTCGTCAGGGGTATAAAACATGCAGCCGACACCATTTTCATCAGTTTTTCTTGCCCCAGATGTCAGGTGCGCCCCAAATGTGGAGCAAAATATATATACATACATACACATATATATGTATATAATTTAGAACACAAAAAAATATACCGCCAAACAAAAGCAAATACACCAAAAAGGTTTTTAAGCATAGTAAAAGACAGAAAAGGTATAGTAAGAGAATAATAGGGGGCTGGAGGGTGGGTAACCAGGACTGCAACAGTGAATACACTCAAACATCTACATTTATGGTAAGTGTACACAACTGTACTATGTTCTTCGTGTTTTACTTTTGCAGTCATTATATTTGGGTAGATTCCCAAAGCTATGGATGGGATGATGCACTTATACAGAATTAGAAGCAGCTATAAGGCCCTGCAGGACAGCAGTGGCAAAGCCAGCTCTGGATTTAGAGAAGAGAGGTAAATGGTAATATTTAGTGAACGTATGAACTGAGCTCCAGGTAGCAGCTTCTAGAATGTCTCTGGTAGGAACCCCTCTGAGAAAGGAAGTAGATGCAGCCCTGGTGGAATGAGATCTGATCCCCTTGGAGATAATTTTACCATGATGCACACAGCATAAACGAATGCAATGGCTTATCCATTTAGAAATAGTCTGCTTTGAAATAGGTTTTCCCTCTGCCCCTGCAGCAAATGCCACCAATAGTTGCTCAGATTTTCTTAGAGGTTTTGTCCTGTTTAAGTAGAATCTAAGTTGTCTGTATACATCCAATTAATGCAGAATCCGCCCACCCTTGTTCTGTGGATTGGGAAAGAAAGTTGGCAGACGAATGGTCTGATTAAGAACCACACTGGATACCACCTTAGGCATGAAAGATGGATTGGTCCTGAGAGCCACCCTATCCGGATGAAAAATAATGAAAGGCTCCACTGCCATAAGAGCCTGTAATTCTGAAATCCTTCTATCTGAAGTGACTACTAAAAGGAAAGCTGTTTTCCAGGAGGGAAAATTTAAATCTGCAGTAGCAGCTGGCTCAGAAGGAGGTAGAGTGAGTTTTTCCAAAACAAAATTGAGGTCCAATGCAGGAGTTGGTGCTCTCCTGGGAGGTCTTAAATTTTTGGCCCCTCTGAGGTACTGCTTTAGCAGAGGATGAGAAAAGAGTGGAGGCTCCGTGTTGTAATGAGCTAAAATGGCAGAGGCATGGATTTTTATAGAAGAAAAAGATAGGCCCTTGTGAAGCATCTCAGTTAAATATTGCAGAATCTGAGGAATATTGGGCATTGCTGTGCTTATTCCTTGTGCTTGGTTCCAGGCACATAACCTTTTCCATTTGTCAGCATAAGATTTTCTAGTACTAGGCCTTCTAGCCTCCAAAACGACATCCATCACAGGTTTGCAGAAATATGTAATTGGTGAAATTAGTTGATTAGCCATGCTGCAAGATTCAGAGTTTGGAGTGGAGTGTGCAGAATTTGATAGTTCTGCTGAGACAGTAGGTAAGGTGTCAGAGGCAGGTACCCCGGAAGAAGGTGCGACATATTGCGTAGGAGTGGATACCAGTGTTGGCGAGGTCAGTCTGGAGCAATCAGTATCATTTTTGTTTTTTCCTGTCTGACTTTTAGTAAGACCTTGGAGAGCAGAGTTAGAGGAGGAAAGGCATAGACTGACAGGTTTTTCCTGCTGAAGGACAGAGCATCTACTTTCCAAGCTTTTTTGTGATGAATTCTTGTGCAGAATTTGTCCAACTGATACAGAGCATCTACTTTCCAAGCTTTTTTGTGATGAATTCTTGTGCAGAATTTGTCCAACTGATAGTTTTGGGGTGAAGATCTATGTCTGGGATCCCCCATTTGCGTGTCAACATGCTAAAGATTTGTGGATCCAGTTTCCATTCTTGTGGGTCCAAGAGATTTCTGCTTAGTTCGCCTGCCAGAGTATTTTGCTTTCCTGGCAGGAATTGAGCTTGTAGATGTATTTGATAAGTCAAGGCCATGTTCCACAATGCCATGGCTAGTCTGCAAAGGGGGTAGGAATGGGTACCCCCCTGCTTGTTTATGTACCACATGACTGTGGTGTTGTCTGTCTTTATCAGTAGTTGTCCTGGATGGAGCATTCTGTACAGCTAGCATTTCTTTCTGGTTGATATGTAGGTGCATTTGGTTTGGGCTCCATTGGCCCTGAATGCATCTCCCTGCCAGATGCACCCCCAAGCATAATCTGATGCATGGTCTAATGGTTAAGGTGTTTGCCTTACAAACACAAGGTACAGTGTTTGAATCTCACAGGGGATAATTGGCTAGGCTTAAAATGGCTCGCAAGGGCAGTTAGCCTAGTACTAGCACATCATTAGTGCTATGTCCAACATAATTCCTACTAACGTCCATCTTCAAGGGAACAATATTCTCATTATAATAAGGTTTACATCTATCATGCCTGGTTCCCCAGGCCTCAGGTATACATTTATCAATGTCATACCCTTTATATCCTCTCTCAATTAATTCTACTGAATTAGTTGAACAAGAATGGATTTTGTGATTCCATGCTGACAAGCCTCCAGGCTTGAACAGCATGGTTTCACTTAAACCCTTTCTCAAGTCAAAGCCACTGAAGCATTTATTTTATTGCTTTTAAGAGTTGCTATACAGCGTTCATTTAAGTAAGCTACATTTTAATTGCATGATGTCATAATTAGATTGTTTTAGCATTTAAATGTGATGCTGTTTGTTTGATTGCAGTCTGAAAAAGCAGTGTATCCGTGAAAGCGCTTACTCCATTAAACACTCTTGTTTTTAAGCCTTGTTACACCCAGTGTTACTGTTTTTTCTTAGTACATTTTGCTTTTTCACTGGCTGTTTTATTGGTTTGGGAGTTTTATTTAATAATGAATCAAGGGAAGACCCAGAGTGTTTGAAACGCAGATTCAGAGAAATGTGTAACCCCCATACAAATATTACACTAGAGAGGCATTTGTTTTACACAAGAGGTCAGAAACCAAGGGAAACTTTTGTAGCTTATTGTCAAAGGAAAAATAACTTCAAAATGATCAACACACGGCAGGTTCAGGTTAAGGCACTTTAATCTTGCAGCAAGGAGACAAAAACGTGCTAATACAGAGTTTGTCTAACTAGAATCAGGAAGTGAAACTATTTTTATACATTTCTTACAAGGTATTGCCTACTAAGCTGACGTAATAAATCACAAGTTCTTTCAATATTATTTCATAGCAGCTGTTGTCCATGATTTTCTGCTGGCATATCAAGTTTACAAAAAAAAACTACCTAAGAAAAACAATGTGGCCTTGATGACCACCGGTCTGATACAACTTCTCACTATGCAATGTTACCATTCAAGGTACTATGGCTAATTCGAGCACAAAGCAAGTACAGATTACAGTTCATTTCTTCAAGCGGTCTTTGTTTGATGTATCTCTTCTTTTCTGCAGCTGTGCATGTTCTCATAACATGTACAGGGCTAATTGTTCATATTCAATCACATTATAGAAAACAGTATTGTTCTATTCATTCACTATTCATTCATTTTCCTGACCTAGCAGATAATCACCTGCTTCTCAGTACATTTCCAAAAGGCATAAACATGAATTTTGCTATGCTAGCAAATTCTAGGTCGGAGAGCATCTTGCAATTTCAGAAAGCACACTGCAGTTTGAAAAAGCATCTTATAATTTCATACAGAATTAAGCTGTACATAAAATAAAATAGAATGAAATGTGTTAACCCTTTTAGCTTCTAATAAGCACTAAACATATACATTAATACATATTTTTCTAACACTTGTATTACTGACCCAAGAACAAAGCTAAAATGTGTTGGTTTGGTGACTTAAAAAATGAGTTAATACAGGATAGGCATGTGTGTGTTGTCACCTCACAGTAAGACGCTGTCCGATTCGATTCTCAGCTAGAGCGTCTTCTGCGTGGAGACATGCGTGAATGGGCGTACCTTCGTTGAAGGTTGTACATCAGGCCTGGCAAGCCGGTACGTAAAAATCAACTGCCAATCATTAGCGGACCGGAGTTCCGCTGTGGCGACCCCTAACCGGGAAAAGCCGAAAGACACAAACAAACAAAGGCTTGTGTGTGGTATTAATAAGTGTTGCTGTGAGAAAGATTTTGCTTCGTGACAGTGATTTAATGTTGAATAAAGCTATGGAGACTTGTCAAATCCATGAAGTTACAGAATGGCACACAAGTATGCTTGCAAGTGATCATGGTTTCAGCAGGCTCCGGAGCAAATGTAGACAGCATGCAACACGCGGCTAGCAAAAGTAGGCCTAAGCTCATGGCAGCTACAGCCCCTGCAGGTTCTCCTGGGAAACTACGTAGTTTTCCAGCAAGTTCCAAGAAAGGAACATGCTCAGTGCAGTACAAGAGTGAATCAGCAAAACCCAAATCCAGGTTTATTGTTAACTGTCACAATTGTGGTGCCAATCATGATCTAAAAATAGAGAGATGCTTTTAGTCAGCAATGCTACAAGTGTAGAAAATGGAACCATTTTCAAAAGTTTTGCAAATCAAGTAAATCTCACACAGTTATAAAGAAGGATCACTCAAAAAAAGCAAGTTAAGTTTATAGAGTGCTGCAATTCTACTTCCTATGTAGATAGATGGTGTATCAGCAATTGGTGAAAAGGTTGATGCAGTGAATTTGTTGGCAAAGAGCCAGTGTTTTGTACTGTCCAGATCAATGGTAAATCCACAGAGCTTAAAGTAGATACTGGTTCAAAGTGTAACGTTATATCAGCAGACACATTTGCTAAGGTGAGAATTAATGAACAACTCAATGTGGCTAGTAGTGCAAAACTTATTGCTTATGGAGGTGAAGAAATTCAAACCGAAGGCTCAGTAGTGCTTTCTTGTTATGTGGCTAGTAACTGTTACAGTTTGCTTTTCCATGTAGTTTGAAGACCTGTGCAGAGACAGTTTGATAATGATTCTTTATTTTACCAAAGAAGTTCATCATATAAGCACATATCCTAGTTCCAGTGTTTAAGGAGCCATTTTCTCAGAGTATTCTTATGTTTTCGATGACACATATGGCAAAATTCCAAATTCCAGTTGTGTATTCTATGAAGTTAGACCCAGAAGACAGTCCAGTAATCAGACGACCAAGAAAAGTTCCGATAGCTATGCAGGATAAAGTCAAAGTTCAGTTGGATAAAATGGTGCAGCAAGGTATAATTTGTCCAGTTGCAGAACCAACTGAATGGGTGTCGTCTATGGTAGCAGACCCCAAGACACAAGACAGGCTCAGACGAAATCAGAATATGTATTGACCCAAGATATTTGAACAAAGGATTAAAGAGGCCACATCATCCAATGCATACAGTCGATGAAGTCGCAGCCCTAATACCAAATGCCACTGTTTTTTCTGTCTTGGATGCAAAAAGTTAATTTTAACAAGTGACGCTTGATCTCAAATCCTCATTACTGACTACTTTCAGTACCCAGTTTGGCAGAAAAAGATTCCTAGGGATGCCATTTGGAGTAAATTCTACAAGTATAGTCTTCAGCATGTAATGGAGGAAATTCTTTCAGGTTATCCTTTTACCACAATAGTAGATGATTTATTAGTTAGAGGCAATGGTAAAACAGAGCATGACAGAAACCTTAAGAGAGTTCCAAACAGATAAAGTGCAAATTCAGACTACCAGAAATTACATATGCAGGTCATTTATTTACCAGCACTGGCTTGAGACTAGACCCGTCCATGCAAGCAGCCATTCTTGAAATAATGTCAGCACCAGAGGTCAGTTCAAGCTCTACACCATTTTCTTGGCATGGTCAACTACTTAGGCAAGTTTATATCAGACTTCAATGAGTTGACAGCACCTTTGAGAGAGAGCTGATGTGCAAAAATGTTATATGGTCTTGGTTGGAACAGCACTAGAAAGCATTTGAAGACCTTAAGCAGAAAATTGCCACCCCACCTATATTAAGATACTATGATGCTAATAAACCAGTCACTCTTTCCTGTGATGCTTCAAAATTTGGTCTTGGTGCAATTCTTCAAGAATGCAGACCAGTAGCCTATGCATCTAGAACCCTTACCCAAACTGAAATGCAATATGCTCAAATTGAGAAAGAACTTTTAGCAACAGTATTTGCAAGTTCAAAGTTTCATTATTATATCTATGGCCGAGCTAATCAGATTGAAAGTGATCACCACCCTCTAGTTACTATTCTAAAGAAGCCTATGCATTCAGCTCCAGCAAGATTACAAAGAATTATGCTCAAACTGCAAAAGTACAACTTCAAAATGGTCTATACAAAAGGCAAAATTCTTTATCTGGCTGATACCTTATCCAGATCGCCCAGAAATACAATGGAACAGTTTGGCACAGAGAATTTTGACTTTGACGTAATGAAAATGGGTAATATTTCTACCACGAGACTTGATGACCGGAGACATCATACAAAGACTCATTCAATTTTGCAAAAGCAAAACCACTATATTAAAGTTGGATGGCTGTCAAAGCAGTCTAGTGTACCACCTAAGTGCAGATTTATTTTCCTTACAGCAATGAGATGATGGAAGGCGGCATTATTTTCAAAGGTCCTAAAATTATTGTTCCTGCTTCCTTACATGAATATATCCAGATTTTGCATCATGGTCACCCAGTTTCCGAATCTATCAAAAGGAGGACGAGAGAACTATTATTTTGGCCTTCTCTAGTAAGAGACATTGATAAAGTACTTTCTTCTTGTTCTGTATGCAATAGTATTAAACCGCATTTGCAAATAGAACCACTTCAGCTAAGTCAAGTTCCTGGACTACCTTGGTCAACAGTAGCCACTGACATAAGAGTGTAAACAATTAGCATACTTAGTGTTGGTAGACTCTTATTCAAATTGGTTTGACATTGATTTACTACCTAATCTAACATCCACTGCTGTTATCACCAAGTTGAAACGTCATTCCTCAGTCCATGGTAGTCCACACAAAGTTATTTCTGACAACGGTACTCAATTTACTAGTCAGCTGTCTCAGAAATTTGCAAGAGAATGGGACTTCGTATGTTACTAGCAGTCCAGAATATACACAGTCAAATGGGCTAGCTAAACGTGTAGTACAGAGTGCAAAGCAATTACATGAAAGGTCAAAGCGTGACAATATCAATGTCTTGAATTTACTTAATCTCAGAAACATATCCCGAGATGATATACTTGGCTTGCCTAGACTTCTATCCTTGGTTACAGTCAAGGTGACCCACAGGGCTCTGTCCTAGGCCCTTACTTGTTTAGACTGTATCTTTCAGACCTTACTTTTTCATCTGAGGTGTGCTACAGTCTATATGCGGATGACCTGAAATTGGGTAAACTGATTACAAGTGTTACAGATAAGGCATGTCTGCAGAATAATGTGACTAAAGTGACCATTTGGGCACAGGAGAATAATATGTTGATAAATACATGAAAAACTAAGCATATAAGATTTGGGAGACAAACTGAAAGGTGAATATTTAATACAGCACACAGTGACTGAAACTGTAGACTCATTTAAGGACCTGGGTATATGCGTAGGTTCAGCTATGAGTTTTTCTAATCATATCACCCAATTCGCTAATGATAGTTCTAGAACTATAGGTTACATACAAAGATTTATAAAGTCTAGGAAATCAAACATAATAAAGTCATTGTTCATAGGTTCATACTAGGCTATCTGCCCTGAGGCAATTATAAGCCTAGCCCAATTCTGTATGGCTTACGCCACCCCTTGATTAGAGTATACTGTGCCCTTTTTAAGGTTTAGTTTACCGTGCCTCTGTCTAATATAGTGACACGGGAGTAACCCCTGGGACAAACCTACGATCCCCCATCCACCTATCGAGATTCTTCTTGAAGAGATTCAGTGAGGTGCTCTGCCTCACATGAACTGGAATTCTATTCCAGAGCGAAGGGAGCCTCTGAGTTATGAACCTGTCCCTCCAGCAAGTTCTATTTATTTCTGTGCTGAGGTTCAAGTCCCTCGAGTGTGTGGCTCTAAGGGATTTAGATTTACTGAGGTGGAGCATGTCCATTAATTCTGGATTTGACATAGCTTTGTATGTCAGGCATAGATCGCCTCGAAGTAGGCGGTATGCAACTGAGTAGAGCTGGAGTTTTTTTAACCGAGCAGCATATGGCATCTGTTTGAGACCCTTGATCCTCTTGGTGAGATACTTTTGGGGTCTTTCTAATTGCTGCAGGTGTCGGGTAAGATACATCCCAAAAGGGGCATTGTATTCTATGATGGGCCTGATGAGGGATGAATAAAGGGGCACGATTACCTCTCTTAACCTAGACGTGAAACCCTTCATGATGAGGTGGGCTATGTAGAAGGTCTTTCTAACCACTTTGGCAATGTGGTTTTCAAAGGAGAGATTGCTATCAACTTGGGTCCCCAGGTCCCTAATAACTTTCTCTGTACTTAATGGGTTTCCGCCTATGTGGTAATTTGTGGGCACATTGTTTTTGCCAAAGGGTATGACTATACATTTTTTGGCATTTTGCTTTAAACCATGGCGCTGGCACCAGTTATCTGTCTCTGTGAGACCTTTTTGAAGGATGTTTGTGTCAGCTGGAGAGTTGATTATGGCGCCCAGTTTGCAGTCGTCTACGAACTTGGTGAGCCATAGTCCTCCCACGTTGGCCTGTACCTCGGAAAAGTATATACCGAACAAGAGTGGTCCCAGGACAGAACCCTGTGGGACGCCACTTGTGACTGGTTTCGAGTCTGACATGGCTCCAGCAACTCTCACTCTGTGGGTTCTGTCTTTGAGCCAGTTTGCGACCCATCTTGTGACATAGGGGTTTATATTTAAGCTGGATAGCTTATCTATGATGCCCGAGTGAGGTATTGTGTCAAATGCCTTTGCAAGGTCCAGATAGGTTGTGTGGACTACCTTCCCTTCATCTATGGCTTTGGTGACTGTCTCGAAGAAGTCAACCAGGTTCAAAAGGCAGGATCTGCCCTTGACAAAGCCAAACTGGGTAGGATCTAGTGTCTGTAGGTCCCCAATGTCTTTGTTTATGAGCTCCATGATAATCCTCTCCATAGCCTTGCAGACTAAGCTAGTCAGGCTTATGGGGTGATAGTTTCCAGGGTCCGTAGAGGCTCCACCTTTGTGGAGTGGGACCACTGTTGCTGTACGCCATTCTGTGGGCACATATCCTGTAGTGAGGCTGAGATTGTACAGCTGTTTTATTTGAGGGATTAGTTCCTCTTGGAGTTCATGTAGGACGCAACCTGGGACGCCATCTGGTCCCATGGAAGCAGTGTTTTTTTGCTTTGGAGAGGGCAGCCTTCACCTGAGCATCAGAGATGTTTGGGAGGCAGCCCTCTGCTGGGATAGATACTTGCTCTTTTGGGGGGAGGGGGCAGAGAAGTTTGCACTGAACCTGTCTGCCAGGATATTGGCGATGTCTGTGGGTTCAGTGTATTTTTTGTCGTTTAGAATCAACTCAGAACAAGTCTGGGAGTTGCATCCCAGGTTTCTAACATAACTGAAAAAAGCCTTATGATTGTCTTTGGTGTCCCGTGCAATTTTTATCTCGAAGCTGGCCTTGGAGGATTTTATGAGGGATCGTAATTTTTTGCTAGTACTGATCAGAGATGCCTTCCCTATTAGGGATTTTGCTCTATCATGTAGTAGCTTCCTCCTTCTGTTGTACAGTATTTATGGCAGGGGTCCACCAGACTGGACGCCTGCCTTTGGATGATTGGGTCTTGGTTTTGTTTGGGATAGCATGATCCATGCATTCCTGGAGATGTCCGTAGAATGCGTTTATATAGGATTCTGCATTGTGGGCCGTAGTTTCCACTGGCCATGGGGCCTTGAAGGATTCCACTTCAGTTTTGAGAAGTGAGAAGTTCGCTTTTGAGAAGTTTTTCACTGTGGTTTTCTGGGCTGGGGGTGGGGTCGGAATGTGGACATCCAGTGAAATTAATTTATGGTCTGATCTTACCAATGAGGGATATACTTCTGGTGTGGAGTATACAGTCCCCATGTTGGTAGTGATCAGGTCTAGTATGTTGTCCCCTCTTGTGGTGACTAGTTGTTCCATAGCATTTGAGTTTATAATTTCCAGGAACCTTTGGGCTAAGGTGCTGGGGCTTGAGTAGTGCTCCCAGTCAATGTTTGGGTAGTTGAAGTCACCCAATATAAAGGAGTTCGGAGAGATCTTCATGTTCTCCAATGTTTTCAGGAAAGCAGAGTGGGATTTCTGACTTTGAGAGGGTGGTCTGTAGGATGCTATAAACTGAAAAGCAGTGTTGCCCACTGTTAGTTGCACATGGATGGTCTCTGATACTTCGTGCAATGCCACTAACCTGGAGGTGTGGATATCCTTGATAAATATGGAAACTCCCCCCTCCTTTTGTGGTTCGGTCCGGGTTTTGGGGCCAAAAAGCATGATATGAGGTATAGCCTGGTAGTGCTGGGGTGCTCTCTGGAGCCTTAAACCAGGTTTCTGTCACTGCACAGATATCGATGTTCTCCGTACCGAGGAGAGCTTCGAGTGCATGCATCGTGAGATTAAGACTTCTGGCGTTTAGCAGCATTACCCTTGGTTTCTTGTTCCTTGTGCTGTCTATGGGGGTGGGTTTGACTTTTGAACCTTGCCTAAAAAAGGCACTATGGGGGTGGCAAGAGCCTTTGCCAATATCCGAAAGCCCAGTGGTGACAGGTGCAAGCTGTCCCTATTGAAGCAACGTGGCTTGTCGAGCATGTCATCCCAGGCTGACAGACACTGGATCCCCTTTGAATGACACCAAAATTTTAGCCAATTGTTAAAATCGATCATTTTGTCTTTGTACTGTGGCATAATTCTAGGTGAGGGTAAGATGCTGCTCAAGGTCAGGGTCATACCGGCCTGGGCTACATGATCAGAGAGCTCCTCTATGTCTCTTTTCATGTAGTCCAGGGAGGTACGTCTCAGGTCATTCACACCAGCATGTACAATGACTGAGTCATATTTGTATTTGCTTTGGAGTGACCTGAGTGCTTCCGTTATGTGGCGGATCCTAGCACCCGACAGGCAGCTCACCGTGACCTTCTCTTTATTCAGCCTGGTGAGCGGGACGTCAGTGTGTCTGACAATAGAGTCACCTATTACAAGAGTATCAGGTGTGTTATTCATCCTTAAGGGCTGTGGCTGCTTGGCACACTGACTTTGTCGGCTATGTGTTGTGCATGTTTTGTTTTGAGGTAGCGTTTGCTTGGATGTCTGCTTTGGAGGTCTCTGTTGCTTAGGTAGATTTTTATTTAGAGCCTCCGAGTATGTTTTTGTGTATTTATGTGTTTGGTTCGCTGATGTGATGGGACTATGTGATACTGGAATTGTGTTGTGTGAGGTTACCTTCTCCTCCTGACTGGTTACACCAGTTTTGAGATGAGAGAGCTCAGCCTCCAGTTTGGCTAAATAGTTGCATCTCTCACATATATTTGAACCTGTTTGGAGGAGGAGAGGGTTGTCCGTGTACATGAGACAGTTGTAACACTGCCTCAAAATTCCCAGAATCACCATCTGGACTGGAGAGGAAACCATTGCCTGACCTTTGGACATGCTAGAGTAATATAGGGATACTGAATTTAAGACGGACCAATAGGGAACAGGGTAATCGTAGAGAGTATAAGAGTAAGTAGTGCTTATGGTTTAATAGTGCTAACTTGTAGGATTACTTAATTGGACCAGTGAAGGGCCTTAAAATGAGAATATGGTGTTTAAATTGAGTGATAGAGCAGTTTTAAGGGAAAAAGTGAAGAGCAGACTTTGTGGAGCCAGGAATAGTTTAAACCCAATTAGGCGGCGCTGCCCGCTGTTGCGCTATGCACAAAAACGCACAAAAGAGGTTTTAAGAGAGGAAGATGAAGGAGTTTTGGAACTGACCCAAAATGGCCAATAAAACTACAGTTTCAAGTCAGTAACCACTCCCACAGGGGCAGGCAGGCTGCTCAATGTTTTAAACTGCCACTGATCAACAGAGAGACTTCCCTTTAGCCCAAGCAAAAAATGGCCTCACAGAAACTTACAAACAAAAAAATGGCCTCACAGAAACTTACAAACAGTTCAAGAACAGCAAGCCTGTAACTGAACTTTTTTAAATCTCAGAAAAGTGGGGGAAAAAAAATCAAGATTTTTTTTTTTGTTTTTTTCAGAGATAGCAGAGGTTCACAAGTATTAACAAGTTATACCAGTGCAGTAAATGACCCAACACAAGAGTGCTAGGCCAAAGACAGATAAAATGCAAGTTTTGAGAAAAAAACAATTTTAAAAATAAGTGCAAACAGGAAATTCAGCAAACAGCTTTAGGTTGTGCTCTAAATACAGTTACTAATGCAGAAATCAAGTTTAACAAGCCAGAAAATGCTCACAATAGTTACAGTAGACCCAAACTTGAGTATGGAATAACAATATGGAAACCATACAGGAAAACAAGCATGAATAAAATGGAAATATTACAGCAGAAATATACCAAGGGCATCCATGGATGTGAAAATCTAAGTTATTATGAAAGACTAAAATATCTGAACTTGTACAGTGTCTCTTACAGATATTTAAGAGGAGATCTTATTTAGGTATATAGGGCATTTAGGGACAACTACCTCTGGGAATGTTTGGGGTTATCAAAAATTACTAGAGAATCATCAGATAACCTATGTAGAAGATCCTATAGGAAAGAGAAGTGTACTAACTGATTAGCTGACACAGTAGCTGTTGCATGGAACAGATTACCAAATTACATTAATACAAGTACTAGTTTAGATATTTTTAAGTACAGCCTGGACATTTATTATGGGAACAAGTGTTCTGGTATATTCGCAAGATAGAAGGGCATTAATGCCCGTGAGTGTAACAGTTGTATGTATGTAGGTATAGAAGAATGGTGGGGCAATACTGTACTGCTAAACATGTGTTATTAAAATGCAGAGCTTAAACAAGCCTGGAGATAAAACTACTAAGATTCCTGCCTTTGGAACAACCAGAAACATGAGAATACTCTTGACTGGCCTAAATGGCTGCAAATGATCACATTTCACACCTCTCATACTGTCAGTTCAAACACACACACACACACACACACACACCTCTCAACTGTACAGATTTTCACAGAATGTCCAGATTTTTGCTTGATATTTTTGATCCATTTTTCATAAAATTGTGATTTTCTGGCAAATTAGTGGCAATTCATTAAAGACTGAAGTTAGAAAATAATGAGAGACATTTGGGCTTCAGACTTCATGTTGTTCTCCTTTCGGCTTTTCCCGGTTAGGGGTCGTCACAGCAGAACTCTGGTCCGCTAATGACTGGCAGTAAATTTTTATGGTGCCGAGGTGCCAGCCCGACGCCCAACCTTCAACAAAGGCACATCCATTCACGCATGTCTTTCGAACGCCACTCGACTGCGGGGAGGAAATGCAGACTCCACACAGAAGGCACTCCAGCCGAGAATCAAACGGGAAAACCTCTTGCTGTGAAGCGACAATGCTACCGCTGCACCATTGCGGCTACCCTTCAGAAAATGCACACTAATGCAAAACCTGTTACTCTAGCAACTTTCTAAGTTTGTACAAGCAATATTTAAAAATTGCCCCTATTTTTCAGCCTCTGCCCCACTTTTATTTATGGCTTTATCCAGATTTCTTGCTCCAAGAGGTACGACACGCACACATACACACTCCACAAAAACAACTATTCTGGTATCAGAATTAAAATGCAAATAAGGCTTTCCTGACTAGTGTCATCCATATAGATATTTAACATACAGTCTTTATAAAATTAGGTTAAAAGCATTGAATTTACAACTCTAAAAGAGGGAGACAAGGAACGGACTAGCAGCATTCAAAAGCAAACAACTGCACATACATGCATATAATAATACAGGTTCTTAAAGAACCAAACATAGGACATCTCATATCAAAGCCAAGAAAGCTATCATTACACCAGACCATGACAATATCATAAAAACACCACTTAAATAATTACTTAGCCATTACAATTCAGCGTATTCTGTAATTTCAGACTACTAAATATACAAGGCTTGTCTCATTAAGAAAAAATAATGGTGTACAACACTTAACCTCACATAATGCACTGTTAACTATTTGCAAGCATTTTTGCCACCCTATACTCTGCTGTTTACTCTTCTAGTGAAGAACTAACCTCTACAAGTAAATAAGTAATTCTAAACATATTTTTGTGACAGTTAATGATCTTCACTTAGACACAAAGAGTACATAAAGCTGATTACTGCTTTCATCAGTTCAACTATCCACCAAACAAGAAACTCAACCCTAGGATTCAATCCTATTGTGCAGTTAACAGCGAGCGAGATTCCACTTTTTTTTATAACTCGAGCTTTTAAAACATTATAAACTGGCTTTTACTACTTAAAGAAGTGATGAAGCTTGAGTTTAGTATAAACCTTTTTTTTCCCTCAGACTAACAGAAAACTGTCAAAACTGTGAAATGCATATTAATGAGCCGATCTGCATATAAAATATGCAGCTCACCTAAAGCAACAGTATGTTGACAGTAATACTTTAAAAAATACAATTAAAAGACTGTGAATTAGTATGAAAACAGTACATTTCTAACAACACAGTATACTAAAAATGTCAGGTAAGTACATTTTACATATTAACTGGTATATACCTGTACACTAAGCTTTATGTATGTAAACAGAATATGTCAAAATAAGAAAAGACTTTTAGGCACAGCATACCAAGTATGTGATATATACAGTCCTTGCCCTAAAAGATGCAGTCTGAAAAGCTGTACTGCACTTAAGATGGCCAACTAAAGGAATATTTATTTATTCACAAGACCTGTATTTTAAATCCTTACAGAAAACTGATAACAAAAACAGTATACATTGAAGTCCAGAAAGACACCCCCCCCCCCGGATTCACAAACGGCTATTTTCCATGCAGGAACAGTGTAGGAGCTCCTGCATGGAAAATGGCCGCTGAGCGATCCAGGAAAGTGCCGTTTTCACATGCACAAGCGGTGCTACACTGTTCCTGCACGGAAAGCCGTGCGGGATGCAAATCACCTCATTTGCTGGTAAAAACATGCAAATTAGGTGATTTTGCGATCCACGAAGCTGGCCGGACTCCGTGCAGGAACAGTGTCAGAGAAGAAATGTATTCAGTTAGTAACCGAATACATTTCCACATCTGAGTAAACAGAGGCAGGACAGCTCATGGAAAGCATGTATTACAGTCAAACACACATGCCAATGGCCAAATATAAGGCCATTGGCATTAATAAGGGTTTATATTTTTATACAATAACTTTTTTTTTGGCCAATCACGGTCGTTTAAGCTCAGGGCAGCGACATGCAAACAGGACTGTGCCGAAAATCAAAAAGAAAAATGAGAAAAGTCAATTTTAAGATAAGTCTGCATTTTGCCATTATAGTCAATGGCATGCAGAATGTAAACAATACGAGGGAGCACTGGTTGTCAAGAGGAAAGGGTCCGTCTAAGTGCAGTAACTAAGGATGTACACACTGGGGTATGCAAATGTGGGGAGTTGTACTGAATCATAGATTTTCTCAAAGTGCTTGCACCTAACCGTGTAGGTGCAGCAATATAACACTGCAAGTAGAACAGCTGAATGACTTTATAAATGGCTTGCTGTAAGCTCAAGGGAGCTTTGTAGCCCACGTTTGCCCTTAGCTAAGCACAGCTAAGGAAGGGGGTGTGTCTGAGGCTGTAATGTCTTATTTCATGAAATGCAGAGCGTGTTCACGTCCAGGGAGGGCCATTTCTGCTTAAAAGAGCTTACATTAGTTAAAAGGGTGTGCGAGGCGTGCAGCAAGCCAAAAAATACAAAAAAAAAAACAAAACAAAGGAAATAGCAGAACTATATACATCTGAGCACCGGGTATGTGCGGCGTACCTCGGGGCTTAAATAGGAATAGGAAGGGGAAACAGCAGTAGGAAGGCAATCAAGGAGAACTAGTATAGCTGGCAGGTGGAATGTATCAGAATCAGCCAATTACACATACAGCAGCCCAGCACATCAATATAAAGTATGCAAACACCCTACAGACTGTTTTTTCCCCACAAACTCTATACCTCCGGTGTACACAGATGGGAGATTTTTAACTGGCAAAAATAACTAAATATGTTAGAGGCTGCTGCTGGTTTACTCCATCAATATAAGTTAGAGGCTGCTGTTGGTTTACTC
The DNA here is from genome assembly GCF_019279795.1 of Protopterus annectens. Lineage (NCBI taxonomy): Eukaryota > Metazoa > Chordata > Ceratodontiformes > Protopteridae > Protopterus > Protopterus annectens. Next base: position 1,420,918,958 of record NC_056731.1, read on the forward strand.
CATCAATATGTGTTAGAGACTGAGGGTGGTGAGAAGGAGAGTGCTGATAACTGACCCAAAGTGTGGAGGAGGGAAGAGTGTACAGACCCAGGGTAACCTACAAGGGCCTACATGAGCTGGAGATAGTACAGCGCTATAGGGTGGACAGGGACATTCTACAGCAAATCACTGAGCTGTGCTGGCCACGCCTTACACAAAGAACTAATAGAGGGGAACCCATCCCAGTGGATACCAAGGTATGACTAGGCTTAAAAATACTAGCCACAGGTACCTTCCAAAGACCAAATGGGGATATCATGGGGGTCTCACAGGCATTAGCATCCAAGGTACTCCACCAGTTCCTGGATGCCATGACACAACATGCCAATGAGCACATACATTTCCCCACTGCCTGTGAGGCTCTGATCACACTTATACGTCTCTTCCACAATATAGCAGAATACCCTGAAGTAGTTGGTGCTACAGACTGCGTGCACATCCACATCAAAGCACCACCCGGTGAGGGGGCAGGGTCTACATAAACTGCAAGGGCTTCCCCTCCATCAACTGCCAGGTTATGTGCGATGCCCAGAGCATTATCATGAATGCATGTGCTGGCAGCCCTAGAAGCTATCATGACTCCCACATCTGGCATTGTTCACAGCTGTATCAGGTGTTAGCTGGGGGGGGGGGGGGGGACATCCCATATGACCATCTAGTGGAAGATGCTGGCTATGCACTGGAGCCATGGCTGATGACACCCAATCAGAAATGCACACACACCCGAACAAGAACACCATAATGAGGCACACGCACAAACCAGGATCACTGTAGAGTACACGTTTGGGATGCTCAAGTCACGGTTCCGCTGCCTTGTCATATCCGGTGGAGCCTTGCCGTACTGTCCAGCTACATGTACACAAATGTTCATAGTATGTGCCATGATACACAATATGATCCTGCGGAAACAGCTGCAGCAGGAACAGCACAGGGCAGGGCCACACAGCCCCCCAACATTGCCAAGGCCAGCACAGGCACAGAGGGACTCGGAGGAACATCCAGAGCCTGCACTTGTAGGCAGAAGGAGGTGTGCACAGTATGCCTAGGCCTTCTCAAAGAGGCAACGCATAGCGCACACATTGGCACTGTAGGGACTCGGGGACTGATACCTCTCTCCGACTTGCATAGACAGTAAAAGGGATGCCAAACTTGACACTACCCGAGACTTATGTACAGGGAGTGTACTATGTGCATCCAACATAGTCAGCCCTCCACCAGTGTCCTCAATACTGGCCCAGCAACAAGGCAAGTCACTCTTCCTATAAATTACTGAATGGAATAGTATGTTCACATACTTGTATGTATGACATGGATGCAAGCATGCAAGGGGATTGGGTGGCTGAATGGGATAGCAGTAGACAGCTATATAGGACAGCAGGAAATGCATAACAAATACTGGTATCAACAGTCAGCACTACACAAGGTGACATCCCCCACTGTAGTACATGTGATGGCCCAAAGAACTGTGGGTGTCAATAGGTCCCACACATGGATGTCAATGAGGGTCACATATCCAACACCAGCCTCACCCAGCAGGACAGGTGTAGAGGACCATGAAGAAAGGCTGGCCTAAGGCCCCCAAATGATGGCAATGGTGAACAGCCCCCCACCAGACCTACACAGACATACTACAGCAGGTCTGCCAGCTGCATTCCAGTTCTGAAGGGTAAGAAGTCTGAAACTGAAATATATGCTATTAAGAACTAACATGTGTACTCTACTGATATGCCTCCTGTCTGTATAGTAAATCACAATACAATATGAAATGGAAGCCAACAGAGTAACTGAAATACCAGTACAGTAAAATACCAGTACAGTAATTTCAAATGTTAACGTCTGCAGGTGTGCACCCCCCTCCCCACAATCCCATGTAGAAATGCAGTAACAGATGACCTGCAGCACTCTCAAATGGCCTACAGTTCTCTGGCAAATGCCCATGCCTCACCCATAGTGCCAATGTATGGAACGTCAGGGGGTTCCCACTAACAACCTAACAGTAAACAGAAAACAAATGCAAGGCCTTGTTGACAAATGCCAGTAGCATGCCTCCCCATGTCCTACTGCAAGGGCTGTGGATCAGGCCATAAATACTACTGGGATAAAGGCCCAGCTATAGGGATTCCTCTGAGATATTGCTTATATAATGTTAGGTGGAGGAGAGAATAACGGGGGGGGGGTCTAGAAGCATGGATGTCATGCAGTGTGTGTAGAAGCAAGGATGTCAATGAGTGTGTGAAGTCTGAAACTCTGTCTACCCATACAACTACCGACTGTAAACCCATGAATTAATAGCCACAAAACTGCTTGTAAACCACAATGTGAAGGTAAACTGACCAGACATATAAGTCCTGCCTCCGGATAAACTGGATGTATCTGTACAGCTGAGAGGTATGGTCCCAGCAGGATATGGACATTCCTTGAAGTTGAGAAAGGCACAAGGAGGGGAACCCCAGCCAGCACACTAACAAGGTGCTGCACTACTTACACAGAACCAGCAGTCTATTGTCTGCAGCTACCCCTCCACAATGGCAGGTGTGTACCAGAATGTGTAGTCTATATACCTCAGAATATTGGTCTCAGCAGCATTCATCTTGTATTTCCCAGTAAATAACTGTGAGCAAAGAATGATAACTGCCAGCAGTCGATGACATGACACCTCACAGTGTAAAATAGTACATATGTCAGGATATCTATGCTACAACCAAACATGTCACACAAGCATCACAGACAGCAATAGTTACAGTATCCCCTGTATGTTAATCCCATTGTGTCTCCATATTAGCAACCTATCTATAGATATCCTGCAGAAACAGTTTGCTAGATGTAGCTGAAGCGCACAAAACCCTGAACTGGAGTCCAACCCTCCCTGGAATGGATGCACACACTCAATGCAGAAGGTCATACTGGCCATGCTCATACACTTAGAGAAATGAAGTCCATGTCTCACAACACAGTGGACTACAGTTATTGGTTATTCACAGCTGTCTATGCAAACACACCAAATTGTACACCATTGACACACACACATTGGCTAGGAATACACACACATATCGAAGGCAAACACATTATAATACGTTAAACATACACACACACACAGACGTGGGGAAGAGAGACATACAGCGACAGAGAGAACACCATTATGAGGCCTGTCCCACCCACTACACATCCCATAGGCCTATATCACATGATGTGCTGATGTTATTCACTGTAGAAATACCTTTGGTTAGCCCTCAGCCCTATAGTGTCAGTGGTGCTTCTGATAACTGTTGCCAATCCTAAACCATGTAAGGTCAGTGGTGCATGTGGTAAATGCGTAACATAATGGTCCCAAAATATTGCTAGATAGAGGTTTGAACCTCACCCTTGGCAAACGTAAATGTGTGTGCAGGGTAAAATACATTTTGGAATCTCTCGCCCACTACATCATCCAATGACAGTATTTACAAGGGCTGGTGATGTTCCTCACCTTTGAAGTACCTTGGGACAACATCCATCAAATAACCTCTGTGGCGTATGCTATACTGTGGTACACTATAGTAGCAAATACATAGCTAGGTAGGGGTTTGAATCTCAGTACTGGCAAGTGTGTGTGTGTCATCAGTATCCTGTGTGGGGGTTGGTGTGATTGTGTAATAACAGGATCCATTGGGGGGCGGGCTTTGATAAAATATGTTGAGGACCAAGTACATGTCACAATGTCCACATTACACGGCCAACAGATGTCAAACACCAGAGAGGTTGGTGTAGACAATCCACAGCCCTAAATGTGACAGTATGGATTAGTGAACAATATAGGCAACCCTTCTATTATTCAAGAGACCACTCTCCACCCACGTATCATACACTAGAGAACAACCACTAAATTGGTAGTTCCCCTACATATTGCCTCACAGATAGTACCCACGGTGTGACAGCAGTGGACTACATGCCTGTTGACCACAACAGTGCCACTGACATCAGAAAGTACTTTGATGTGTTACATCTCCTGACTGTGTGTGTGTTATCCAGCAAGTAAAAGGACATGGCACCCTGTTCCATCCCCTCAGTAGCCCAATAAATGTGTACAGTGGCCCTTTTGCCATGTTCCCCACTGGACACCTGCAACAACTGTAGAGTCTGCAAACGTACCGCACAAAGGGAATAGCATGCCTTATACACATGCTCTGTATGGATAGATGCCACTAACTTCACTGAATACCCATATCATACTGTCAATATAGGTGCAATCATGACCTCAGTTACACAGCCAGGTCTCACCAAATGAGGTCAGGAATGCTACATCAGAAGATACCAATCTGTCCGCACAACATGCCGCAGAGACCTCAAGCACACTTCCACACATCAAAGAACATGCATGTGGGACATGTGCACAACCCAGACACTGTCCATGTTATGGAATATAGATCACATGCATGGGAAGCAGTGCAAATCACTGGCCACTCTCAACAGAAACCTGGATAAGTGGATGGGGAATACAATACCCATGCCTGGGGACCACTCCAGTGACTATACCCGAGCCACACTAGGGACTACTGTCATGTGGCCTGATGCCAAGCTATTCTCTTGGGCTAGCCTTGTAAAGCCTTCATGCCCATTCACTTACTACACACCTATGAAGCAATGAACCTATGGATCTCAGTGCTGGCAAATGTGTGTGTGTGTGAATAGTAATCCCAGTGTGTTTGGTTGATGAATATCCCCTGTGGCTGTGGTTATAAGCAATCGGAGGTGTGCCCAAACCAGAACATGTACCATTTTCCATCCTACAACAGATGTTGTACATCAACATGTACATCAATATGTACAACCCTCAGTCCTATAATCTGAGGCATATGCAATCACTGTGTTACAGAGCGGGAATTACTGTGCAAATATACTGTACCCTGCCTATGACATGGTGGATGTGTCATCACACTGCTATACCCTGTGGCCTTGCTGCAGGGCCACATCCTGGTGACACAGACACCTACAATGGACATGGGATACAGCATGTGAGAACGCATTCACTCAGCACTTCTCTTGTGGGGGGGGGGGGTAAAGCTGGCATTGAATGTGTTGCCAAGACGGTGGCCAATATCTGTTGTCTCAGGATAGGTATTAGCTTTGTGCAGTAACTCACAGCACTTGTGTTTAATGCTGTGGAGATTGTTGATGTAATTATCACGGCTGTTGTGACTGTCGTTCGTGTCTGCTGCATCTCTGCTGCCATAGATGCCTGTCAGGGTCTCCAAGAGGGATCCAAAGTTGTGTCTGAGGCTAATAAGGGAGTTCAACTGTCATGGGACACCACATTTTTCTGCAAAAGTGTCCTCCTTCTGATGTACACTTCACTAATGGCAGGGGACCATCACATTGTCTTCCAGTGTTTGGAGGACAGTGTCTGGGTTCTGTTGGCTCTGGCTAGTACCATGCATTCATGTACTTGTTTGTACAGTGCCTATGTGGATGATTCCACAGTCATGCAGCTACATCCCATTGCCACGGGTGTAGTGAAGGCATCCACCCCTGTTTTCATGGCTGCAAAGTCAGCTTTGGAGAGTTTTTGCAGGTGGTTATCTTTGTGAGGGGTGTGGCTGACATGTTGAGTTCCATGTTGATTTCAGCCTGGGTGAATCTCACCATGCAGGGATTGACATCTGGGGATGAGCAATGGTCCCACATTTAAGTGGTCAACACAGGGCATGGTTGTTGCATCCTCTACCATGGGGCAGTATGAGCTGATCTAGGGCAATGGAAATGATGAATCCCATAAGTGTTGGGCCACTGTACTGGCGACTGGCTACATTCCCTGGGTGATGGAGAAGTAGGTGAAGATTTACACGGTCAGTGCTGCACTGGACTGTCAGAGATGGCAGGGTGTTGAGGAATGTGCATTGACTGTCTAGGGACATAGATGTGGACCCATAGCAGGCTACGGTCTGGATAACACCATTACCCCAGGTAGTTGTACTGGAAGCATTTCCAATGCATTATGATGGGATGTTAGTCTGGAGGTTTTCCTATCCATAATGAATATGGAGACACCACCACCTGTGGAGGTGTGGTGTGGTCCACGTTTGGGGGCTGACAGCGGTAGAATGCATCATAGCCTGATACTGCAGGTCTGCTGTTGTGAACCACCACTCCATCACAGCAGACATGTGTCCTCCACTCCAAAGGCTGCTATGAGTGACTGAATCCTGACAGTTAAGATGTCCACTGTTGTGCAGCACGACCCTCAGATTGCATACATGTGTAGCTGTTATGGTGGTAATAACATTAGGAACACTGCCTAATAAGGCAGTATAGGGTTGGCAAGACACTTAGCCAGTACCTGGCAACCCAGCTGTGACAGATATAGGACATCCGTGGCAAGTCATTGGGTTCTGTCAATCATGTTATCTGAAGCAGAGAGGTTTGGGATCCCCTGAAAATGACACATAACACATAAGCCAATGTTGCAGCGTCATTCTAGGTGACAGTGGCACACTGCCCAGGGCTACTGTCACATTCGCCTGGACCACATAATCAGAGAGTTCAACCATGTCTCCTGTCATGTAGTCCAAGGAGGTGTGTCCCAAGTCATTCACACCCACATGGATATGGAGTGATACACAACTGATGTGGAATGACATGACTGGCTGTGTCATGTGTTAGACACTGGCATGTGACAGATATTTGCCTGTTACCTGCTCCATATTCATATTCAACTTATTGAGTGGGATGTGCATACCTCAGTACTGAAATAGCCATGATCACTGTATTGTGCAAGGTGGTTAGCCACAGGAGCTTAGGATGGGGGTACACTGTGTAGGTTAAATATGCGTCCCTTGACATGGGCCATGTCACAGTGTCTGACTGGGTGTCTGCCTTGCTGGTCTGTGCTGTTTGGGTAAATGCCCTGAGTGCCTCTGGGAAGATGAGTGTGTGACTTTTTCACTGTGGTCTTGAGATTTCTGATGATTTCTTTAATTTATTTATTAAGGGCTTCAAGTTTGTGCCTACTGTTAAAAGCAAACTTCCGCAAATTTTGCTAGATCGTAAAATGTTTCCCAAATGGTTGAACTTATTAAACATTTTTGGTGATAATTCCACTGTGGTTGATGATATTCCTCCCAAAAAATTGAGTACCTTTAACCTCCCACTTCACCCACAACTTAAAAATCTGGAAAATGTTATTGAAAATGAGATGCACAAGAATTTCCAATCTTTTAAAATTATTTTTAATCTTGATGACAGGGACAAAAAGTTATTAGACACTTTACGTTCTAATCCCAATATTCGTGTTATGGAACCTTATAAGGGGGGGGGGGGTTGTCATAATGGACAAGGTCTTATATGACAGCAAAATGTATACCCTTCTTCATGACGATTACAGATGTACCCAAGTGTATCAATGAAATCAACATTTCATACAAAAAGATTGATTTAGCATTAAAAAATTTGTTCGACAAAGGTATCATTGATTATGTCATCTACCAATTTTTATATCATCCCCACTCTCGGGTTTCCTCTATCTTTGGGATACACAAAGTTCATAAATGTGTCGATGATCCACCACTCAGACCCATCGTGGCTTCAGAGGGATCTAAAATCTCCCCTATAGCCAAATACGTAGATTGGAAACTTAAAGCCTTATAGGGTAGTGAACTACATATTCTCGAAGATTCAAGGGAATTCCTGAGTAAGGTCAATCCAGAACATTTCTCAAAAGATCTTTTATTCACTACCATTGATGTTGTTGACTTAGTGATTCCCCATGACTTACGCTTGACTTGGTTTGAGGAAGCCTTACATACTAGACCAGGGGTTACTATTTGTGCAATGAATTGGCAGAGCTTGTTTTGAAAAATATTTTTTTAATTTTTGAAGGTGAATTTTTTTGCCAGAAATCTGGTGTAGCTATGGGGGATAATTGTGCCCCCACTTTTGCAGACATCATTGTATCTATGTGGGAACACAAATTTGTACATAGCTGTGCCTTTTCTCAGTACTGGAATTTTTATTCCAAGTTACTGGACGACATTTGTATTTTTTGGTTGGGGGGGGGTGATGTTTTTCTAGCAGATTTTATTTCTTATCTTAACCAAACCACTAATTTTCTCAAGTTTACCTATCACACTGACGACACCAGTGTCCACTATTTAGATGTGACACTACATAAAATTGACAATGGTTTTAAATCTACTGTATACAGAAAGCCTACCTTTTCAGCATGCATCCCTTCTTTCAGAAGAAAGGTATAGTCAAAGGACAATTTGTGCGCATTTGCCGCATGACCTCTGACAATTCAGATTTTTTATCTGAATGTGCTGTGTTGAAACAGATATTTCTTGAACGAAGTTATCCTACTGACCTTAGAAATTCTGTTCAGGTCGAGGTTACCCAGGGTAGGAAAACTATTTATGGGCCCATCTTAGGTATGGGAACTGTTTTTTCAAACAAACATGGATCTAGGATTTCCAGTGAGACCGGTTACAATACGGCATTTGTCACTAATTTTAGTGCCAATGCCCACCAAATCAGGAATATTGTGCTGAAAGAATGGAATAGGTTTTCTGATTTTACTGAGTTACCTAATTTGAAAGCTAAACCTATCAAAGTGGTGTTCAGGAAGGGACAAAACATTAAAAATATACTTGAACTGGTAAGATATGATAATGCTTTTGTTACAGAAAGAAAGGCACCTTTAAATGTGGGGCCTGCAATCAATGCTCTTTTATTCACAACAAAGAAGTTTTTTTCATCATGTAGACAAAAAATATTATTTGCTAAAACCTATACCAACTGTAATTCCCAGGGCCTTGATTACTTGGTTGTAACAGTTTTTATGTTGGCAAGACTGAGAGACAACTCAAACGTAGAATATACAAGCATATGAATGATGTTATTAAATGCAATGTCAACAATACACTGTATAAACATACCTTATGTACCAATGCAAAATTTTCTTTGGGCTAGAAACCGTCCCAAAAGAATTGGGGGGGGGGGGGCTGGGAACAAAGGCTAGAATACAGAGAGACCTATTGGCAGTTATTTTTGGAATCCAAGAACCCCCTGGTCTCAACGATCATATTTCATTTGCACCCCTACTTAAACTGAGGGTAGCCAAATTATAGTTTTATCTACATTTTTAATTCAACATGTACTGTAAATTACTGTTTAACACTAATTTTATATATTACTTCTTTATATACATTTTTAAAATTAACATTTATTTTTTTTTTATATAACATTTTAACACCATTTCAATTTATTTATTCAGTATTTAATATGTATCTGATCTTCATGTCACCAATTTGTATAGAACTTGGTTGACTTCTTCGAAACAGTCACCAAGGCCATTGATGAGGGAAAGGCAGTCCATACAGCCTACCTTGACCTTGCAAAGGCTTTCGACACAATACCCCACTCGGGTATTGTAGAAAAACTTACCAGCTTAAATGTAAACTCATATGTCACAAGATGGGTTGCAAACTGGCTTAAGGACAGAACCCACAGGGTTAGAGTTGCTGGCGCTATGTCAGACTCCAAGCCGGTCACAAGTGGTGTCCCACAGGGCTCGGTCCTTGAACCCCTATTGTTCGGCATCTACTTCTCAGAAGTACAGGCCAACATGGGAGGACTTTGGCTGACAAAGTTTGCAGACGACTGCAAACTGGGCCATAGTGGAAAGTGCATCGGACACGGATATCCTTCAGAAGGGACTCATGGAAACAGATAGCTGGTGCCAGAGCCATGGCCTGAAGTTAAACGCCAAAAAATGTATAGTCATACCCTTCGGGAAAAACAAGGTAACCCCAAGCTACCATATAGGTGGCAATCCACTAAGCACAGAAGAGGTTATCAGGGACCTGGGGACCCAGGTTGACAGTGGCCTTTCTTTTGACACTCACATTGCTAAAGTGGTTAGAAAGACCTTCTACATTGCCCACCTGATCATGAAGGGATTCACACCCAGATCTAGTGAGGTCATTGTTCCCCTGTACTCTTACTTATCAGACCAATGATAGAGTACAATGGCCCATTCGGGATGCATCTCACCCGACATCTGCAGCAATTGGAGAGACCCCAAAAGTTCCTCACCAAAAGGATAAAGGGACTCCAAAATCTGTCATATGCTGCCAGATTGAAGAAACTCCAGCTCTATTCAGTCGCATACCGTCTGCTCAGAGGTGACATGTGCCTGACATACAAGGCCATGCCCAACCCGGAATTAATGGACATGCTCCACCTCAAAAAATCCAAATCCACCAAAACCACTAGAGCAAGTGACTTAAACCTTAGCACGGATATAAATAGGATGTGCTGGAGGGATAGATTTATCACTCAGAGACTCCCTATGCTGTGGAATAAAATCCCGGTCCATGTGAGGCAAAGCACCTCGCTGGCTCTGTTCAAGAGAAATCTTGACCTGTGGATGGGAGATCGTAGGTTTACCCTGGGAATCATCTCTGTGTCACTGCTGGACAGAGGCACAACAAACTAATGGGTACAGTATTTTCTCATATAAGGGGTGGCGTAAGCCACAAAAAGTACAGTTTTGTACCTACCATAAATGTAGATGTTCGAAGATCCACATTGCTGCAGTCCTTACATATGGGTAGTCCGCTGTCCTCGGTCAGCCCGAATACCAAAGTATTAGGCGGACGTCGGTCAAGGCGCTTAGAACTGACATCAGAACGTCAGGGTACAAAAGCGCATGACCGACGTCATTTCCTCAGTCTTTTCTTGCCCCAGATGTCAGAAGGCCCTAAAAAGAAAGGCCAAAGCCAAAAACCAACAAAGAACAACCAACCACCCCTGCACTAACAATATATACAATATTTACAACCCAAACCACACAACCACCTCAAACTACAGAGGGGAAGGAGGGAGGGTAAATTGGACTGCAGCAATGTGGATCTTGAACATCTACATTTATGGTAGGTACAAAACTGTACTATGTTCTTCATTCCACATTGCTGCAGTCCTTACATATGGGTAGAATCCCAAAGCAGAGGTAAGGGAGGATGGCAAAACTATAAAGCATTAGGAGCTGCCAAAATGCCCTGTAAAATTGCAGTGGCAAATCCAGCCCTAGATTTAGAGTAAAGTGGAAGGTGGTAATGCTTAGAGAAAGTATGCACTGAACTCCAAGTAGCTGCCTCCAAAATATCCTTAGTAGCCACCCCTTAAAAAGCTGTAGAAGTGGCAGTAGCCCTAGTGGAATGAGGCCTGATCCCAGCTGGAATCTCCTTACCATGATGGGAATAACAGAAAGCAATACAGAAACCAATCCACTTAGAAATAGTTTGTTTTGAAACAGGTTTGCCCTGAGAACCCAAAGCAAATGAAACAAACAACTGCTGAGACTGCCTGAATCCTTTAGTTCTGCTTAAATAATATCGCAACTGTCTGTGTATATCCAAAGTGTGCAAAATCTTTTCCCCTTTATTTTGGGGGTTTGCATAAAAAGTAGGCAAATGAATAGTTTGGTTTAAAGCCACACTAGAAACCACTTTAGGCATAAAGGAAGGATTAGTACGCAAAGATACCCTATCCTTGTGGAAAATTAAGAAAGGCTCAACCGCCATAAGGGCCTGTAATTCAGAAACCCTTCTCGCAGAAGTAATGGCCAACAAAAAAGCAGTCTTCCATGATAAATATTTCAACTCGGCCGTAGCTGCAGGCTCAAAAGGTTGTAGAGTGAGTTTCTCCAACACAAAATTGAGATCCCAAGCAGGAGTAGGAGCTCTACGTGGGGGTCTTATATTCTTTGCCCCTCTAAAGAATTGCTTAAACAAAGGATGAGAAAATAATGGTGGGTCACAGTCATAATGAGCAGAAATTGCTGCAGCATGAATCTTTATAGAGGAGAAGGACAAACCTTTGTCCAATAACTCAGTAAGGTATTGAAGAGCAACACTTAAATTAGGTTTAGAAACATCAAAGTCCTTTGCTGTACTCCAAATTAAAAATCTCCTCCATTTATCTGCGTAAACTTTCCTTGTACTAGGCCTTCTGGCCTCCAAAATAACATTCAAAACTTGTTGTGGAAGCTGAGACCCTCCAGAGTTTAAAACAGAATATGCCAGGCTGTTAGATGCAGAGACTGAAGCTTGACATTGAGTAAGTGACTGTTCTCCTGAGACAGCAGGTGAGGAATCGAAGGCAAAGGCCATGGAGGCTCCCGTACCATACTTCTCAGTAATGGGTACCAGTGCTGTCGAGGCCAATCCGGAGCTATTAAAATCATGGTTGGCTTGTCCTGTCTGACCTTCAGGAGTACCTTTGGGAGGAGAGGCAGTGGTGGAAAGGCATATACGTGAAGATTGCTCCAATTGA